>NW_003852450.1:1229055-1375658 GCF_000181295.1 Otolemur garnettii | reverse complement strand
CAGGACACTAGAGTGCCACTATTTCTGAGTGGGTCTGAGCTGCAAGGGCCATCTACCCCTTCTGCTTTGAGTGCTGTGTGCTGGTACAGGTGAGGTCCTTCCCTGAGCCCCAGAGAGCAATGGACCTTTCTCTGTGGACACTGATCCCACAGCTTGTGAAGATCTGGGATCAAATCCCAAGAATGTCACTCAACTCTGTATGATTTTGAATTTGTCATACACGTGTAGTTCTCTAAGCTTCAGTTTTCATATCTCTAGGATGGTAGTAAATAATATTTGAGCTTTCATGGGAGTCGCTCAGATCCTGTCTGGGAAGTGCCAACAGCAATGGTAGTGACACAAGGAGTGCACCATAGACTTACTAAACCATTCCTGCCAGGTGAACGTCATGGCCAGGGAGGCTCACAAGATTAAAAGGTCAGGTCCTGGGCCTTTCCCAGTGTTTACCACAGAGAAGAACATATAAATGGCTCTCTGAAGACTTAATGAAATAAATAAATGAACAGGGATACTCCTTAAGGTTGAAGAAAACCTTAGGACCTTGGCATTTGGGGGGAAATGGTTGAGAAGAGTAGCAATGTATATTTCCATTCTCTCTCAGAATTCTTACCCTTCTAACAGGTAAATGGATTTGAAGTGAAAACCCAGAGCTACCTCAAATGTGGAGGAGGATGAGGTAGATTCTGGTAGCCCCCCAAACTCAGGGTTCACTGTCTGAGACTCACCTCTGATAGGATCCTGTGACCTTTACTGAGTCACAGGGTCACTGAGGGTCAGTCCTGGTAGCGGTGGAGTCAGGCATCGTCAGGATCATCAGGGGCTCCCTTCTTATCCTCCAGTATCTGACACTGCAGGCTCTTCTCCCTTGGGTCTGGGGGTGCCCTGGAATGCTGCAGGGTGGTAGAGAAGGATCATAATGATTGTGGCAAAAGGAGAATTCCACATGAGCTTCTCTGCGACATGTCATTGAAGTTTGGGGTACCTGTGATGGCAATCAGGAGCTGCGAAATGAAACCATGTAAAGGTGGGAGGCCAGCGAGACCTGAGGCTGGGGAGATGGACTGGGAAGACTGGGAGACTGCACAATCCTTGGAGATTAAATAACCAGCCATATGTTTTTGTTTGTTTGTTTTTTACCGGTTTCTGGTGTGTGCTTCTTGGGTGGGGCTTATCCATAAGCAGGAGAAAGACCAGATGGAGGATGGCCTCCAGGTCTTCCCACTCCCTTTTATTCCCCAGGATGAGTCTGAGTCCCCCACATCCCTGATCTGGAAGCTGGAACAATCCCTGCCCCTCAAAGCCCCCCCCATCCTCATTGATGTCAGTTCTTTTTCTTCTTTGGTTAGCCAGTAAAAGCTGGAATCTTTCAAAAGCATTTTCTACTAGGAGACTAAGAGTGGAAGAAACTAGATTAAGAAGGCTTCAAAGTGGGTGGATTAACAGGTCACATGGACTTTGCTTTAGTTTCCGTGTTTGATGAACAGATTGACATGTCTTTTCCTCACTGTTCTGGTTAATTGCATGTGTGTAATTAACTGTAATGGTTAATAGCCTTAACTAGGCTATAGTGCCCAGATGCTTGGTCAAACACCAATCTAGATATTGCTGTGAAGGTATATTTTAGGTATGATTCATGCTTACAATTAGTAGCCATTGAGTAAAGCATCCTACATAGTGTGAGTGGGCCTCACCCAACGTTTGGAGGCCTTAAGGGGAATGACTAAAGTTCCCCCAAAGAAGAAGAAATTCTGCCTCCAGTCTCCAGGCTCCAATATCGGCTCTTGCTGGAATTTTCAGGAAGGCAGCCTGCCCTACAGATTTCAGACGTGCCAGTCCCCACAATTTTGTGAGTCAATTCCTTAAAATCTTTCCCCTCCACCCACTCTTACATATATTTTATTGGTTTCTTTGGGTTTGTTTCTCTGGAAAACCCTGACTAATATACTCATCTCAAACTAGCTGGGGATGGGGATGGCCAGACTCCTCCCTAAGGGAGGCAGGTGAGTGCCCCTCCCAGGTCTGGAGAGTGGACTGTTCCCTTCCCTGCTGTGCTTCTCTGGCTTTTTAATGGGAATAGGCCCTTCTGGGATCTGTGCCCTCTACCTCCATCCTATTTGCAACTCTCTGTTGCCCTCATCCCAGAGCTGAGCTAGACCTGCCTCCCCTGGTTCTCTGAGTGAAGGAACATTTTTCCTACTAGGCCCCAAACACTTTTTGGTTGAGCCTCGACTGGACTTTAGGAGGCCATTGATTGACTTGTAGCCAACCAGGCCCTTCTGTGGCCCTGGCACGTGGAAATTTGGCTTGATCCACTTCTCTTTGCTACTTTCCATTTACCTATAGCATGTTTATTGGCTGGTTCAGATCTAGTTCTAACATTGGGTGAAACATTGATTTGTCTCCTCATTTTCTAGGTCAGCATACAAGCCTAGTGTCCTATGGAATTAACTCTCAGGCACCAACTTTGATTTTTGAAATGTATGTGTATCAGGCTAGGTGTGTTCACTCATGCCTGTAATCCTACCACTCTGGGAGGCTGAGTTGGGTGGATTGCTTGAGTTTAGGAGTTTGAGACCAGCCTAAGCAAGACTGAGATCCTGTTTCTACTAAAAATAGAAAAACTAGCTGGGCATCTTGGTGGGTGCCTATAGCCCTAGCTACTCAGGAGGCTGAGGCAGGAGGATCACTTGAACTCCAAGAGTTTAAAGTTGCTGTGAGCTATGATGCCACAACATTCTACCCAGGGTGACAGGGTAAGACTGTCTCAAAAAGAAAGAAAAGAAAAAAAGAAAGGAAGAAAGAAAGACATGTGTATGTATTAATTCAGTTTCTTCCCATGATCAGATAGACGCCTTCCTCTCTTCCTGCTTGTGAGTCCTACCAGACTGCCTTTAAAAGAAGGATTTTATAAAAGAAGGATTCTTTCTCATGTTCATTTACCTATTGTAATACTTATTGAATCCATTACTTACATTATCTTGCTTAAACCCTACAAAAACCTTACTTGATACATACTATTATCCTCATTTGATAGATTTGAAAATTGGTGTACAGAGAGGTTATGTAACTTGTCCCAGACCACACAGCTTGAGGATGGAATTGACCCAAGATAATATGAATCCAAGGCTAAGGTCTTAGCCAAGGATACATGAAACTTAGCAATTAGAAGGAGTGGGGGGGGAGTGAAGAATAAAGATAAATGAGGCAGACACAGAACGGGAAGCCAGGAAGAGGATGAACGTAATAACACCAAGCAGGAAGTGTTGCACATGTGCTGTTGGCGGGCCACACATTTGGCTCTAATCTCCCAGCTGCCAATGCAAAACAGGTGGCAGCCTCTGTGTGGTTCAGCTCACTTGCTGAGCAGAGACCTTTGACAGCTCATGGTGTCACCATGATCGAGCACAGATTACCAGCAGCACCCACCTCCCTAAATTCTCTTCAGTGGCGTATCATGCAGGTTGTACCCTCAAATTGAGGAGCTCAGATCTCTGAGGATCCTATTGATGCAGTCTGGCAATATTATTTTGCACTTGTGGTAAAAATGATATATAATTCCTACCAAGAAGGGGGATGAGTCTTTTTCTCAAAGAACAGAGATTCACAACCTGTGGGTTGCGACCCCTTTGTAACAATGAAAATACATCCTGCATATCAGATATTTACGTTACGCTTCATAACAATAGCAAAATGACAGTTATGAAGTAGCAACGAAAATAATTTTATGGTTGGGGGTCACCGCAACATGAGGAACTGTATTAAAGGGTCATGGCATTAGGAGGGTTGAGAACCACTGTCATAGAATAATGATTTGGTGTTGACATTAGATTGTAAACTCTGGGAAAGCTATAACTTTAGGACTTAGATTTTTTCCCCCTTCATGAGCCTAACAGTGCCTAGTCTGGTGCCGTGCTCACAGCAAGTAATGAATAGATTTGATTGTGTTGAACAAATATGAATATTAATGAATGCCGGAGAGTATTCCCATAGCCTCTGTTTGTTACAAGATGCAGGATCCATTTCTGGGGAGGACTTTCAAGCATTAAATAACTCTAAAGCTAATAAAAGGCAGTATCATGCCCTGGAAAAGCATGCAGTCTGGAAAAACACAACTGAATTCAGATGAAGGGAAGGGGAAGAAGGGAAAGTGATCAGTAAGCTCTCACCTTTGGTGCACGATGTAAGGGTGTGCAGCACACTCCCCGGGTGAAGAGCTCAACTACAACTTGAACTTTACCTATGCAATGCAAGCAATGCAACCTAAACATTTGTACCCTCGTATTAATCTGAAATAAAAAGATAAATAAAAAGTAAAAAAAAGAAACAAAAATAAGCACGGAGTCTGAACTTTGGAAGACCTCTGTAGCTCAACCACCAAGTAATTATGTGGCCTTAAGAAAATCTTTTAGCCTCTTGGAACCTCACACTAGAAAACTGGAACACTTCTATCATATGAGATTGACAACTCTTCCAAAAAAGATATTCCAGTGCCTGGAATTTGGCAGGTGCTTCACAAGTTCCATTCATTTGATCATTCATTTTATCAGAATCTATGGGCCTGTACTGTGGGCCAGGGATGGTCTTCTATCCCAGAAATGTAACAGTGAACAAGACAGCCCAAGGAACAGGCAGTGTCTCCCTCCTTCACCTTGGAGAACGGTAGTTTGGGCAGCAGGTACTTAGTTATAGGGTAAGGGTACCCTGAGTCCAAGCTGCTGAAGCGAGAGATGGGGAAGAGCAAGAATATTGGAGAAAAAGATTCCAAACAGAGCAATGGCCGCCTTTACTCAAGTTTCCCTGCACCCCAGACTGTGGGGAGGCGAGGCCCAGAGAGGCAATGACTGAAGGAGGTCTCATCTAACTGCCGATCCTTCACTAGAGCTCACAGGCGATGCTATTGGTTTTGCTGAGAAAGAACACCTTTTTCACTGGTACAATATAGTGCCTGCAGGGTTCTAGGTTTGCATTTCAAAGAGATGTGGAAGATGGTTTAATGTTAGGGAAAAATAAAACAAAACAACTCTCCAGTGTACTCCCCAGGCCCACCGTGCTGTTGAGAACAATGCACTAATTATGTGCGGGCCTCAGCACAGCGCTCTTTCTCCATCCTGGCTCCTCCTGGTGTTGTGTTTGCATTTTTCTCACCCTCAGGACCAGCATTTGCATCTCTCCACTCTTTCTGGGAAGAGAGTGCCTGCCTGAGAGAGAGAGAGAGAGAGAGAGAGAGATATGAATGTGGGGAGGAGGAGAGGGATAAGTCCCAAGCCCCACTGTTATCTGTATGTTGGCCTTCCCTATTGCAGTCAGGTGGCCTGGTGAGCAGGATCTGTCTCTCCCCCTTCGGCCCGCAGGCACCCCAAAGTCAGGTGCTGCACCTTGTCTTCAGGAGGCTCTACTCTTAGTGCCTGGTATAAGGCCCGGCCCCATGATCATCAGGAAAGCAAACAGCAGCTCTGTTGCATGCTCCGCTGAGAGTCAGGTGCATGGATTCTTGAGTTATTCTCATCTATTCCTCTTACCAGTCCATGGTAAGAGGAGAAGCATCACTCACCAACTTGAGAGTGCCAAAACAAAGCACAGAAGGATAGTACAGAGGAAGGCAAAGGCTTGGGATTCCTACAATCAATTCCTCATGTGTAAGCCTTATTTTAGGATTGTGAAGTTTCTCCTGTGTCTGGACTCCAAGTCACCCAACTACTTTCCTCCCTTAGGCCTGGGGCCTCCTCCCTTTTGTTCTTCCCTTGTACTGGATCTACAAACACATGCTCTTTGGTATTTCCCGTGATTTACCTTCAATCTTTCCACCGAAAATAAGAGAGAGGCAACAATAAAAACCCTTCCCAACTGGTGGCGAAAACATTCCTTTTTTCCAAATCCTTACAATTTTCACCACACTAATGAGTCAATAAGGACAAGGATATTATCTTTCTCATTTACTGTTTTATCCCCAGCACTTACCCCAGAACTTACCGGGGTTAATGCAAGTTCTGTACAACTGAATGCATGCACTTCTCAGGAAGGGCTGGGAGTGGATCTCCATATTCTTCAGAGACCTCACTTCATCCCTGGGAGGAGGCCTTAACCTAAGGTGACCAGACGTCCCCCTTTTGGCTGGACAGTCCCAATTTTTAACAATTTGTCCCACGTCCTGCAGCATTTTAAAAAAGTCCCAATTTTTGGAAAGAATGCATGACAAGCTAGGGGACGTGGGAGAACAGGAAGGGAATATATGGTTTTCAGCTGCCATGGGGCTATTTCGCCAGGATATGAGTTTTATATTATTTTTGTTAATTTTAAAATGTTAAACTTTAATAACAAATAATTATTGAGAACTGATTATCGAGAACTGCTTATCAAAGTTTGCATTGTTGTCAGCCCTCCCCCCCAGCCCCCCCGTCAATGATGTCCCACTTTACCAATGTTAAAATCTGGTCACCTTACCTTAACCTGCAGTCTGTACTGGCACCCTCCAGTGAGGGAAAGCTGTATTCTGGGGTCTTGGAGCTAGGGGGCAGTGTTCACCTGCTCGCTCAAGCTGGACCTGTGTGTGTGTGTGTGTGTGTGTGTGTGTGTGTGTGTGTGTGTTATGGTGATGATGACTGGACATTAATAAGCTCTGGCTCCCAAGACAAGACAATTCTAGATACCCCCTTCAGAACAACTTAGCTAGCTCATCTTTCTATGAGTATCTTCCTTACATATACCCATCAAATGTTACTCTGCATATATGCTACAGAATAATCAGGTTTGTTTGAAGAGTTAAGGATTTTTTTTTTATTCAGTAAACTTTATTTATATATAACAACAGTACAAATTGTGTCCTTGGCTTGCAAAATAGGAGTGTTTCATATTTACAATAGGTACACAATAATATATTAGAATAACAAAAAACCCCGTTTTATTGGAACATTTTAAATACTTAATTTTCTTACAGTTTTTTTATTCCACAACACCTGTAAAAACAACAAAACCAGACAACCATCATTGTATTTTCTTAAAAATATATATAATACAGATTCCAGTGTGTCAAGAGGAGTGGGTTTGAGTAGAAGTTGGGAGGAAAGGCAGGTGGGCTCAGGCCCCCAGATTCAGGGTATAATGAGCTTGTCCCTTCTTCCCCTACACACTCAGGGACATCTCGTGTTCCATTATGCCCTCTACCTTTGATGCCAATGTGGAAAGTCAAGGTGAGGTTTGTGGCTGAAATCCAGAAGATGCCCCCACGTGCCCCTTGCAGCAGAAAGGAGATGGCTTGGTGTGAAGGGAGGGCTTCCCCATGGTGAGGAGGATGAGATGTGGGTGTCCCCCAAAGGCCGAGGACCCTCCAGTTTGCTTACTGGGCTGAGGCTCTGATAATTGTCTCTTAGGATTTTTCCCTAGTACTAGTTAGAAATACCAAGAATACAACTTTATCCTTCATTTGTGGAGATCACTGAGCCCCAAGTGATAAAACTTCCCACTTTGGGGAAACTGGGAGGAGAAAGAGAGACTGTGAGTTGTGGAAAAGATGCCAGCATTTCCTCGAAGCACATTCCTGAGACAAGGCATCAGAAGGCCCTGAACTTCATCTCCTACATGCCCCATGGGACCTGCTCCTGTGGTCCTGTGTTGATGAGGCCACTTGGCATTTTTTCCACTAAGGCTCAGTTCTTTCCTGTCTGTGTCCATCCCCGGAGTCTTGGGCATGACACTGTGGCTGGGAGTAAACAGCCTCCCTAGAGCAGCTGCTGGCTCAGTATTTACTGGCAGCAGGTCAGTGGGGGCAGGTATGGTGACTGGGACGCACCTGGACATTTATCAGCCAGAGGCTTCTAATAGTTCCCGGTTTGTTCTGCCCAGCTCAGTTTTTCGTTCAGCTCACCCATTGCTTCTGCTTCTCACTTAGCAGGGTCAGGGTCTTACTGCTATTTCTTGTCCTCATTTGGTGGAACTGAAGGAAGGTTGGGTACTCAAGCAGCAGGCAAAGTACTGCCAGGAGAGACGGTGGCAGCAGAAACCAAAGGGGCTTTCTCTGCTAGGGGAATGTCCCCAGGATAAGGTAAGGCAGATGGGTCGGTCCACTTCCTTCGCTGGACGCCTTTCCCTATGAAACACGTCCTCTGGCAACAGGGGGAGAACTGAGGCTGCTAAGTTGGTGACGAGCAGCCTGAAAAATAGAAATTAGTTAGAAGGATCTTCCTGGTCTCTGTCATCTCTGTTTTCCCATACCTTGAGCAGTGCCTGGCAGTTAGCTGCTGCCTAAGAAGTTATCCTGAATGAACGAATGCACGCAGGCAATCCTTCCCTCCTCCAGGGAGCTGAACAGCTGATTCACACGTTCAACAACTGAACTCTGTGAGGAGGGAACTGTCCGCCAGCAGTGGATCAGAAACGGTTTTGAGAGCGGTGCTGCGGCACCTGACTCCATGCCCAGGGCAGGCGGCAGAAGGGGGGCCCCACTGCAGCGTCGTGCTTTCCATTTTGTCCCTTAGCATCCTCTGTGTTGCCAAGCACCCTCCTGGGGACCTTGTCCTTTTCTAGAGCATTGTCACCTCTGCAGAATCATGAAACAAAGAGAATCAGGAGAGACGTTGGAGAAGGTCTTCCCGCTCTGCCTCCCCCCAAGATGGATAGCTTCTTGTGGGGAGGGGCTGTGGCTTTAATCCTTCTTCCTTACACAAAGTCAAAATATTCTCAAATTGGATGATAGGGAGAAGACACACTCCCGCTCCCCCCATTCCATGCGGTATGGATTCCATTGGGTTTGGTGGTCCGAAGCCAAGAGGGGTGGCAGAGGAACAGGTGAGAAGCTGGAAAGGGGGCCAGGTTCTGCAACTTTTTACCTCCTGGCCTGGCTTGAGTCCAGCTGTGTTTTCCTTTTTCTTAATTCCTTCCATAAGGCTGCCCCTGTGCCACTTCCTTTGCCAGCCTAAGTTACCAACTCTCTCATGGACTCCTGGGAAATGTGGCCAAACTACTCACAGCCACTTTCGCCTTTTCCCTCTTCATTCTTCAATTTGCTCCCCCATTCTTCTATTTGTTCTCCAAGAAGCTTCCAGGAAGTGCCCCAAGGGCAGCAAAGGGTCACCAGCATAAGCTGTTAGATATGCGGGCAGCTGCAAGGTAAGGGCTGGGGCAAGAGCAGCTGCCCTGTCTGGCCTCCGCTTACTGGAAGGTGGAGACGAGTCTTCCTGCCAGTCTGGGCAGCCGCGTGATGAGAAAATCTTCATTCAAACAGAGCTCAGAAGTGAGATGGGGTGGGCTGGAATTTTTTATGGTAGCACACGTTCTCCTGCTCACGTTCTTCTCGCCCATATCTCCTCTCCTTTCATCTCCATAAATTATGGGCTCTGCGCTGATAAGCTTTGGGTGCGCTGAAGAGCAAACACTTTGGCTTAGTGCGGAAGGCCAGTCATTAGTATTTCTTTCAGGCTATTAATAGGACCCGAGAAACTTTTAACAGAAGTGGATTATCAGAAGAAAGTGGCCTTGGCAAGGCTGGTTGTGAATTATAATGAAAACAGCAAGTTTCCTGAGTGTTTTGCTGAATGCTTTTCTATTCTCATTTGTCAGCTGCATTCAGGCAAGAAACTAGAGCTGAGGAGACTGGGGTACGTCTGCTGTGCAGTTAGACCGTGATCCAAAGCCACATGCCAAGCATGGAAGCCAGGCCTCATGCTCCCCTCCCTAGCCCTTTCCTGGGAATTGCATGTGGTCAGCAGAGCCTTTGGGAATTGGAATTACTTGGAGGTAAAGCAGGGCCCAAAGAAGCTAGGGCCCAGAGTTTTCATTACAGAAGAAATGACCCTTTTCCAGTCTTTCTTGGCCTAGGATTCTTGACCCCTTGAAAAGTGGAAAGGGGAGGTACTTCTGTCTCCTCGACTCCAACCCCTTTGCCTTTAGCTTGTCCTTTTACCCCCAGCTCCAATGCTGCTTCCAGAGAAGATGAAGGTGGCTGCTAGGATGAGCCAGTGTGGGAGGCCTGGACACTCTGATGGCTGTCACCATCACCAAGGTCCTGTTCTGGTCACCAAAGGCCTGATGCCGACAGAGTGCTTTCCCTCTGGATGACTCCCACTGGTTTCTGTGGGGCCCCTGGTCCCAAAGGCATGGGGCTTTGGTCTTTTGTTTGGGAACTACACTCAAGAGAGTTGACCATCCATGGTTTTGGGTGTCATTAGGAGACAGAGAGAGCAGGAAAGGCGTGCAGTGAGAAGCCATCCTCTTGTTCATACCCACAAGTCCATGAGAGGCAGACAGAGAGGCGAGAGGCCAAAGGCAGCAGCAAGGCACGCCATGGTCATTTCCACTGAGGAAGGGCTGCAGGCCCAGAGGGTCAGGACCATCCGTGCATGAGCGAAGGTTGTCTCCCGTCTCCAGGCAGGAGAGAATGAAAGAAAGAAAGCACAATAAATACTGCAGCTTCTTTAACCTACTGGCTCTTCAAGTATTGCTTTCTGTAAACAGTGTTTGATTTTTGTTTTCTTTGTAATTGCCAGGAACCACTGGAAGATTGGATTGGAATGCAAAGCCAAACACCCCTGTTCCCAAATCAACTCCCAAAGGGAACCCCCTGGAGGCCTGGCCACACACCTCTGGACCATTTCTCCAGGAGGCCTGGTTTATGACAGGGGCCGATGTAGAGTAGAGCCTCCCAGTGTCCTCAGGGCGGCCAGGAATCGGGTTTAGGAGAGGCTCACCTCACCCCACTTCTGAAAGCAACTTTAGGGCAACCAAAAGGAAAAGTACCAAAGACCAGCTCCTCCTTTACTGAGGTTTGGGATTAAATAAAATAAGCAAAACAACAGCAGAAAGCATCAGCGCTCTGTAGGTATGCATCTCCTCTCAAGATAGGAGAATATACAGATGTGTGGCACGGAGAGCTCAGTTTCCAGTCAGCCAGGTGGAGTGACTCGGTGGCTTTGCAATCAGGGCAGAGTTCCGGAGTTCCACACTCTGCTGGCTGCCGGGGTCCCAATTTCATGGGCCGCTATTTTTGCAAAGTGTTTGGTGTGAACTTGTGCTCATTCTTCTTCTCCTCTTCGTTCTCCCTCCTTCTCTTTCTCTCTCTCTCTTTTTAATTTCAGGGAAAAGGAGACAAACACTTTCCCTCCTGTTTCTCTCAGCATCTCTTTGCAGGCTTCTTCTGGCATTTGGGAACAGGAGTTACAGAAGGAAGGAGGCGTGGTGGGGACAGAGGTCAGGGAGATAGAAATCAGAATTAAACAAAAGTTGAACAGGATTAACAGGGCAGCTTTTTGTTTTGTTTTATTTCTGTTTTTTCTTTCCTTTTTCTTAAAAAAAATTAAATAAAGTTCTCATTATTTCCCTAATATACATCAAATGAGTTTCATGCAAAGCAGCAGTCACAGAGGCAGAACCGTGAGGCTCCCACCTCTCAGCCTGAAGAACCACCTCCTCCTGGCCCGGCTCCGCACTCGCTCTGGCTGTGGATGGGTGATGCCCACTGGCTCCCCGGGCAGGAGCTGGCTGTGAGGAAACTTGGCTGGCGGAGGAGAGAGGGGCCCTCCCCTCTCCCCAGAGTGGGGATCTCAGGGGGCAGCAAGCTCTGGGGCCTCATCCCCTTCACTTGTCCTTCCTTCTGAGACTCCCCGTGTGACTGCTTTGATGGGTCCTTCCACCCCGGAACTGGAGGCTGTTCTCAGCTTTCAATGGACATGGCGTTGATGAGCTGCTCCACCTTATAAGCCAGCCGCTGTCGCCGGGCCTGCTCATCCTGCTCTAGGGCCCCGATGAGCTGAGGAACAAAAACAGAGGTAGGACAGACTTCAGGACCCAGGAGAGAAGACATCATTTTCTGCAGTCCTTCCCCAATCACCCTTCTGTCTACCTTTCCATTCAGTCTTCACGAACATAACCTTCAATAATTGAAACGATTAATTAAATAAACACACACACATATATACATGTATGTGTATATATCGTAAGTGTTTAAAACAGGCTTTGGCCTACAGGAAGGGCTGTGCAAGTGGTAACTCTCGCTACTACTATCACTACTTTCGGGTTCCATGTTCATGCACGACTCGTGAATTTTCCAAAGGTGTCCTATTCAATCTCTATTTGTGTTAAGTCTACCTGTTTATCTGAAATGTAACTGACAGGCTCTGCCCAAGGGCAAAGAATAGTTTGATTCATTGTTTAAGAAAAAATGAAATTAATTGTACAACACTTTGAACTGAAATACAATTAAATTATTGAAAGTGTTATTTATTGGCTGCACAATGATGGAGAGACAATGAAATGTATAAGAAAGGGTTCAGTGAATCAGAAGAGGTTGGGTTGCCTTATAAAGGAATGCTAATGATTCTTGAGCTCACAGGTTTTTGACTCCATGGATATGTTTTCTAAATTACTGTCTATTGTTATTAATATTTAAGGACTGAGTCAGGCTTCCTGGTTAGCTGAGATGCTCTAGGCATGCTGGTTTCTGTTCGTTCTGAGGCCATGTCTTACCTCCTCACTGTACTTGCTGACATAGGAATAGATCTCATTGAGAGCACTCAGCATGTTGAATTCCACGGCGTGCAGGCGGGATTGCTCGGCGAGGTAGGCATTCATGTCCTGGTCACTGATGGCTGGAAGCTTGGCAATGTCTGCGTAGTATCTGCCATGGTGGACAGGACAGGTACCTTGATGGGGACTCAGAAAACATTTGCCTCTACCTAACTTGGCCCCATGGCCCTTGAAAGCACTGAGTGTCCCCAGTTGTTGACTCCCTTGTTCTCTTCTGATGTGGCTTCCTCTGGCCTCTTGCTTTAAGCAGAGGTTCAGAACTAAGTCCACTGTTTCTTTGGGAGATTCCCTCAAGCTGAGAGCTCCTGACTGCTGCACCCAGCAGGGTGGTTACAAGCCCAGACTGACCAAATTCATTGTGTTCAAATCCCAGCTTTGCTACCTGCTTACTGTGTGATACTAGGCAAGTTATTTAGCCTCTCTGTGCTGCAGTTTCCTCATCAGTAAAATGTGGATTATAATCTTGCTCTATCACACTGGCAAGAGTGCAGTGGCATCATCATAGCTCACTTCAACCTCAAACTCCTGGGCTTAGCAATCCTCCCGCAGCAGTGTCCTGGGTAGCTGGGACCACAGGTACATGTCACCACGCCCAGCTGTCTTTTTCTTCTTCTTCTTCTGCATTTTTTTTTTGTAGAGATGGTCTCACTATGTTGCTCAAGCTGGTCTCAAACTCCTGGCCTAAAGAGATCCTCCCATCTCAGCCTCCTAAAGTGCTAGGATTATGGGTGTGCATTACCATACCTGGCTGATACATATAAAAATGTTTATGACAGTGCTCAGTGGTTAGCATGTGCTCAATAAATGGTAATTAAGATGACAATCATCTGACTTCCAAGAGCACAAAGCCACCCTTTGTCCTCACAACAGGGAGTGTGAAAGAAGGAGGGGAGCATGAGACTGAGACTAAATACTACCTGAGTCCTAGGTCAGTGACGCCTCAGAGTAGAAGATGAGAAGGGAGACAGGGGCACCAGCTGTTCTCAGGGTGCTACTGACCTCTCTACCCAGCTCTTGTAGCTGGGGATGTCCTTGGCATAGAGCAGCTTGTTGGAGGGGGAGTCCTTGCCCAGCCGGTGCTCTGATGTTGAGCAAGAGTCCATGAAGGTCTGGGCCACCACAGAGAGGCAGGCGTCCGTGATGCTGCCCTTATGGATGTCAAATACAAATTGGGGGTTCTTGATCACGTTCACCCAGAAGCGCAGAGGGAGGCTGTGGGGAAAGACAGAGTGGACTGGATTATGTGGGTCACTCATGTCCCTTACACAGAACACTGATATTCCTCCCCTAGCCTCCAGAACGTCAAAATGTCTACCCCAAGGAGCAAGGGATTAAAACTGTAGAAAAGGAGTCCAGCTAACTTAACTGAAGCTGTTTCTGACCCCGGAGAAAGGAGAGGCATGTTGTCCCCTAACGGGGCACTGACCCTGTTCTCTAATGAGCCAGTGGTGGGCGTGGGTGCATGCTGTTCCCTCCTGGTAGTTTTTTCTAAAGGCCTCCACGCCCCCAGGGAAGTCCAAGTACAGAGGACAGCACAGTTTCTCAGGACTTCACACAAAGCCAGCAGACTCCTGGAGTCCCTTCATAGTGCCCATGGCCATTGTCCAGATGGACGCAGCCAGCAGCCCCAGGCACCGCCTCAGAGTGGGCACAAAGGGCACCACCTGTGCTCCCCGCCCAGCCCTGCTGCAGGAGCCACTTCCCAGCACTGGCCCGGCCTGGCAGGGCAGAGGAATGGGCTCCCCTGGGGCAAGTTCTTTCAGGCCTCTCCCCAGGGCATCCTTGTATCTGGGCAGGGGCAGAGGGAGACGAGGAGGCCATTGTTGGTATCCTGGGAATGACTGGCTGTAGAGTTTTTCCCACCCTGCGAGGAACTGGTCAGTAGTTAGGAGACTTCCTTCTGCAAGTCGGGAATTTATCGCCAGAGGAGAAAGATTTTTTTCTGCTCCTTAGACCATAAGGCGGATAAACCCGTTCATTCTCCTTCAAAACCAGAACAGCTGCTATTCTTCCTTCCTTTTCCAGCTCTGCCTTCTCTCCCTGCTGCCTCCCCAGTCTTAACTCTTTTGACTCCTCCGTAGAGGGAGCACTCTCCACCGGCTTGTCCTTCTAGCCTGAAATGATGTTTCCTAGTCCCAGCTCATCCTTCTTCTCCCCTTCTTCATCTTCTCTTGGGCCTCATGGACCCCAAAGTATCCCAAATGTCTCAGTAGCACCAGGTCTTGGGAAACATCAGCTTGGCCCACCTTGGAGCCCTTCCACTACAATTCCTGCCTGTCTTCTGAAGTGCAGTGGGATCACTCACTTTCCTGTAACCCGAGAGGAGCTGCCTCAGCTGAGAGCTGACTTCTCTCTTCACCCTCCTCTTCCTCTGGCAGCTTTAGGGAGCTTCTAATAATCTTTCCTTGGACATTTGCTCTTTGAGGTCTGGCTAAGGAAACTCTGTCCCCACCACAATGCCAGCGAAGTGCATTTCTATAATATTACTTGGGTCTGGCCAGCACAAAGAAGGCATAGAGATGGGAATAACTCAGTACTTTCTCTTGATTTCCCTGAAATTACTCACTCCCAGGGCTGGGCTGGGGACCTTGCACAGTAAAGGAGACAGCCATGGCCTTGCCCCAGGAATACAGATGGAAGTCCGGCCTTTGGCAACGTGAACTGTGGGCTCCTCATCCCGAGGCCACCCCAGCCTCTCCACATCACTCCTCTGTGATCAAAGCTGCAGACTCAGGAAGGCTCAGTGACCACCGCACTAAGAAATAGATGGGCCTGGGGTTGGCCTTTTCCAAAGTGTTTTGTTGGTTGCTAGGACTTTTGATTCCCAAATAACAGCTTGGGCCCATCTGTGCCGGCTCTGTTTTCTGAAGAGACCGCTGACTCCAGACAGCTGTGTGGGCTGCCTGCCCAACCCAAATGCCTGGACCTCCCCTCTCCCTTCTCTGAGCTCTTTCCCAAAGGAAGCCTTTGACTTTGGCTCTTGGCCAGTCCCCGTTGGACCTGAAAGCCAGTCTCTAGGTTGGTTTGTGGTCCAGGTTCAAAACCCAGGAGGGAAAAGTTTCATGCCAGGGGCCTGAGGGAACTTCTCCCACTACTGGTCAGAATGCAGAGGTGACTTTAGGGGAGAGAGTCACGCCTGCAGGGCATTTTGCCTGCTGCTTCCTGAAAGCCATAGTGCTGGGGTAATCACTTGGCCTTCAGAGATCAAATTTGCAATAAAATCCTCCTTGTCAGTGGGCTTAAGTCTGCAGCAGGTGTGAGCTCCCGCCCGAGGGCTGGCCAGCTTTGCCAGGGGTCTAAGTTTAATTCAGGGCTTCCTCATGAATTCTCCAGAACCCAGGAAGTGCCTTGGGTTTTGGCCCACTCAGAATGCCCCACGATGATGCCTGGCTCTGAAGCTCCACTGCAGGTTTCAAAGGCAGCTCTTTGCATAGGCCCCCTCAGCTTTCTTCTCCTGAGAAATAGAGGTCTCAGGTTCAAGGGAGGAGGTTCTTCCTGGGGAATGGTCGTAGTCTGAATGGGCAGAGCTCAGGCATGCACCCTGGTGCCAGGCCTCAAGTCAGGCGGGCCTCACTTGGCATAGACAGCACGGGGCCCACGTGGGCTCTGCACAACATATGTGCGCTATTTGCTCTAGGAGCATCGGATCACCAAGCCCAGCTGAGAACAGGCTGCCCTCTCATCTCCCAGGGTCGCCGCAGGTCCCCAACCCTCACAGCTCCAGGCCTCTCCAGGCACTGTCTCCTGCTGAGCTCCCCTGAGGTTTACCAGTTGCTTTTCCAGGTGTGCCGCACATCTGTGTCGTGGATGCTGTGTCTGTCTGCCTGCTCATCCAGGAAATCGAACATGTACTTGATGGCCAGGGGGAGAGCGCTGCCCCGGTGCACAGTGCTAAACAAGGTCTCAAACAAGTCATCCACGAACTTCTGCAGGGTGCCCTGGGAACGGGAGGGGGGAGTGAGACAGAGGCTGGGCATCCCAGATGGTGCCTTGGGCCCATCCTGCCTTGGAAATCTGCCTGGGGCACAAGGCAGGGTGGGCAAAGTGGCAAGGGTGGGGAAGAGTAATGTTGGGAGATGGGAAAAACTGTATGAATTGGGGGTCCTGCGGAAGAGGCTCTTCTCCATCCTGCAGCCACCTGCCACGTTCATTCTTGTGTCCACGCCAGGTGGATGTGGACTGAGGGCCTTAGACAGGAAGATAGGAAGGGCTTTGAGTGTAGGCTTCCATGAGGGAGTAAGAGTGCACAGGCTGGTAGGCCAGTCTGGAGAAGGTGTCCGAGGAATGAGCTGGAAGACTGGGTACAGGAGCATGGCCAGGGAGGGTCTGATGGGAGGTGTGAAGAGCCTTAAGATATCAGTGGCCTGGGACAAGTGTTGTCTGGAGTTCTAGAAAGTGGGCTGCAGGTGAAGGGTCTAGAACAGTGGTTCTCAACCTGTGAGTCGTGACCCACGGGAACTATATTAAAGGGCTGTGGCATTAGGAAGGTTGAGAACCACTGGTCTAGAAGAATTCCCCAGACAGAGCCCTGATCTACAGGGCCTTGGAGGGTCTCTGGAGATGGGAGCATTTCATAGGCTCATGTTACCCCTCGAAGAGTCAATTAGACCTCTGGCTTCTTCCAGCGTCTCTTAGTTGGTGTCTTACCAGTATGCTGAGCATATTAGGCAAAGCTGAGATGAAGACTTGTTGCTCCACTTCTGGGAGCACGTCTGAGAGTTCTAAGTTGGATGCCACTGTAATAGGGGTCCAGCGGCATTGCCGTAGGGTTAGTGGGAGAGCGATGTGAATTCTAGCCTGGCCTGGAAAATGTGGGCTGTGTGATTGCCACATCATGGGCATATTCTGTTCTCTGTTAGAAGTCTAGAGGATGTTGCCTCACTTCCAAAATTTGGGGTTGGTTGGATGAGATGGGATGGGATGGGATGGAGAGGAGGAAGCCTTCCCTCCGATTACTGGCAGGTCTGGCCCCTCTGCTTTCCTTTTGTTTGTGGCCAAGGCAGGTAGAAAATGCAATGACGGTGGATATGCAAGCCAGCATGTCTGTCCAGCTAACACCCATAAGAAACTCTGCTATCTTCCTAAGGGTGCAGGGGCCCAGAGGGAAGAGAGCTGCTCCTATAAAGCATAGTGGTAATGTCAAGCAGCAGGCAGAAGTTAATGACTGCCATTTTTGCAAAGTGTGGAGAGTAGCAGGTCTGACCCCTGCCCAGGTACCTGGACTACGGCTAGTGTGAATGGGTTCCCTTGGAGGACACACACCAGATGTCCTTTTTGTGTTGAGGTGGACATCACCATACTCTCCAGTGAGGAGCATTCCCTGGCCCGGGCACAGCAAGACTTACCTTGGTGGCCAGCAGTCGGGTCAGATAGATCTCAGACACCATCTTGCTGCCCCGGTCACCCTCCTTCTGGTCACCATGGTCATGGTTCTTCACCAGATGCCACACCTTAACCCCGCTTTCGAGGTCTGGGGTGATCATGGGGGCCCGGGAGCGCAGGCTGTCGGGGCTGCCTGTGTACCTGAAGGAGGAGTCTAGGGAAGGGGCAGTGGACAGCTGTGAGTGACTGGCCTGCAGGTTCCCCCAGCCTCCCTGTGAGCCTGCTGCATGCACTTAGAATAACCTCATTTCAGGTGGAAGGGGACCCATGGGACCTCATAATTGGTGGATTATTTGAGGGATCCTTGGCTGACATGAAGACAGAGGAGTATGAAGTCTTTAAAAAATTTTTTAGAAATTCTCTGAGCTAGAGAGACCCTAGGGAATTTAGGAGTTCCCTCTCCTCTGATGCTCCCAGCAATGAATAATTAATGAGTAAAATGCCAATAGGACACTTTCATTGGTGCTTTAATAGAAATCTGGATATTAAAGTGCTACAAGTTGTAATGCTCCCCTTGGCCCTTCTCTCTTGGGGCCCAGGATGCAGGAGTTCCTAAGCCCTTTACCGAGCTGCTGGGTTCAATCCTGTGGTGCTCTTTAGCTGGGAAGCCTGAGCGCATACAAGAAACCAGAGGAGATGGAGTCAGAGAGAGGGATATGCTGTCACCTCATTGCCCCAGAGGTAGGTAGAAGGACAGGCTGAGGATGGCTGATTTCTTGTCTAAACTGGGACACATCTGGAGTAAAGGAGGGCACTATTAATAATTCAGCCAGGACAATAGGCATAAACTGGAACTCGGATGTATGTACCCCCATCCAGGGGCTTTCCTGGTTCTGGGCCACTCTGACTCCTTTTAGGCCTTGGATATCAAAAGAAGTCCCCTGGTGCCACCTGCTCCCACAGCTGTGGGGACAGTCTGTTCTGGGAATGACTGGACCAGGGAGGAAGAGAAACAAATGAGCCATAGCCTAGGAATGGTGGCCAGGGCCCCCTCCCTCCCCCGCCAAGCACCCCCTGCTGTTAGAGTGGTGGTGAACAGGCTCCAGGAGGCCCCACCCTGAGCTGCTCTGATTTCTTGCTAGTCCTCACCGTATCTGCTGATGGACGTTCGGGAGATGCTGGCAGAGGCAGGGATGTTGTAGGAAGATGTCTGTTTGGGGACCAGCGCCACCACTGACCTGTCTGACACCTGAGAAAGGTACAAAAGGTACAGTATGGGTGAATGCAGGTGTCTGGGGAAGTTGAATAGTCAAGTACTTCTAGAGGGTTATAAACTAGGTGTGGGGTAGGGAGCAAGCAGTTCAACAACACCAGGAATAACAATTGCTATGTGTTTTGGAACGTTGACTGGGCTAGAGCTGCACTGCCCAATATGGCAGCTACTTGCTACATGTGGCTATTGAGCACTCAAAATGTAGCCAGTCCGGGCTGAAATGAATGCTAAGTGTCTGAGTCGAACTGTACTCTAAATGTACAATATACACTTGATTTTAATTACTTAGTATAAATAAAAGATTATAAACCATCTTAGTAATTTTTGTATTGATTACATATTGAAATGGAAATTATTTTAGATTGATCGGGTTACATAAAATATATTGTTAATATTAATTAATCTGCTTGCTTTTACTTTTTAATAGCTAGTAAAGATGTTGAAATTACACATGTGACTTGCATTACATGTCTGCCTGATGGCACTGGACTAGATGTGGCTTCCCATCAACCCTGTGAGTTACATATAATTATTCCCATTTTACAGATGAAGGCATGGAAGCAGAGGCAGGCTAAGTGGTATCTTCAAGTTCACATCATTAGTACACTGGTAGAGTTGATATTTGTAGCCAGATCTGTTAGGCTGTAGAGCATGTGTTCTCATTACCTATCTTAATCTGGGATTTTAATTCAAGTTTCACTGGTTTGAAGCCCATTTACCCTTTTGGTTCTGATTTCCTTCTGACCTGGGTCCTGTAATGCCTGAGCTACTTTGATGAGTTTCACCAAAGGGGCAACTACCCTTGGGGAAACAGAGAGAAAGGTGGTACCTGGTCCCATCCTCTGTAAGGGTGCTGAGGCTCAGCACCCGGCCTGTAGGGAGAGGGCTGATAAATGAGGAGCCATATTGAAGACATTTGGGGCCATTTTGATTTAAGATTACCTTCCATCCAATAAAAACAGAGAATCCCTAGAATTGCGGCGATCCAATTAAACCCTTAACGCACAGGGAATAAAACAGCTATAATAATGTTATGGGCCATAAAACATTCCTATTAAACCATTTTTTATTTTAACAATTTTTATGAACTTTATAAGTTTGATTTATAGTTGCACCAGTCATAAAACCATCTTTCTGGGTCTTAAATTGTCAGTCCTTCTCTCCCACCAAAAAAGAATTAAATGTTGGGAAGTCAAACTATAAATGAACATTAGTGCTAACGAGATTCCCTGATAGCAGGTTTTAGTGGTGGTGTTTAATTTTACCCTCCCTATAAATCTGCAGGAGCCTGGGAAGTTTTTTAACATCTCTTTGTTAATTAAGAATATGCAGATTTTCTTCTGTAGGGGCTCCAAGGACCTTTGACTCTAGGGAGGGTAACAAGAGGGCAAGGCTTTGTCTTGATGTTATAAAGCTTGGGTGCCTGGAAGATGCTAAAAGCTCCATCACTTCCCAGCTGGAGCAGCTTGCTGGACTTGTCAGCAGTTTGCATCACCGGCACTGAGACTGGGAGGGGGTTCTCTCTACCTCTGTCTTTCAGGAATTCTCACAACTGACAGCCCAGAAATGATCCTCTGAAAGCTTGTCAGGGGCAGGGGTTTACACTCTCTGGGAGAAGAGATTACGTTATCATTTATGGTTTCTTATCATTTACAGGAAGATTCACAAGGTGACTCATACAATCACAGTTCAACTCAATTCTGGGTCTAGTGATTAAACCTCTTTTGTCCTTGGTTTTTCTCTCTTAACCAATAGGCAGTGTAAGTCTATGGTCAGACCTGGCTGGGTCTGACCTTGGCTCTGCCACTTACGAGCTACATGACTTCACCTCTCTGTGCGTCAGTTGTCAATGGGGATAATATTGCCATGAGGATTAGAGGAGTTAAAACACATAACGGCTAAGAGCAGTGCCTGGTGCTCAGTGAGCACTCAGAAAGTGTTGATATGAGTGTTGCTACTATGGACACCATCATCATCACCATCTCCCAAAGGGAAGAATACTCCCTGCTGTCCCCTGTCACTCAGGGCTAAGTGTGGGAAGTGCCTTGCATTCAGTAAAAGCTCAGTAAATATTTGAGGAAGGAGTGCATACATGAATGACAAATGACATTGGGGAATTGAAAGTGCTTTGTGTGATGAGCACCATAAGAACAGAATATTCCATTCTTCTGACTGGGAGCCATAGGATGGCTAGTTTAGCTATAAGCATTAGAGCAGCAGAGACAGGAGAAAGGCCCTGCTCCTGCCCTTTTGAAACTTACAATTTGGGAGCATAATGCTATTCTCTTTTCCTCTTCCTTATATAGCTGTCATTGGTTTATTAAAATTGTTCTACTGGGTGCATTAAGCACTATGTGAAGTATGTGTGTGTGTGTGTGTGTGTGTGTGTAGAATGTACAGAATTATCAGGGAGAGAGCGAGCATAGCTACCTTGTGTATAAGTACACATCCTGGATACCTCACACCCTTCCAAGTCAGGGTCCTTATGTCCATTTTACAGATGAGGAGTCCAAGGCCCAAAGAGATTGAAATCACATTATCAGCCAATGGGGAAGTGTGGGTTTAAAGACAGCTTCCAATGCCTTTCCTCTTCCCACTACACCACACTCACTCATCTGGGGCAGGAGAAGAGTATTTCAGGGGATCCCCAGTGCCCACAGCTTCCTCTGGGCCCCTGGAGGCTCGCAGTGGCCTGGTGGTTGGCAGCTCGTTGCTTGACAGCCCAGCCTGCCAGCCCCCCTGCACACTCCCCCTTCTGAGGCAGGGACAGGGGAGGTTATTATTAATCAGACAATCCCATGGGTCTTGCAGCCTGAGGCACTTCCTCTGGTTGGTTTAATTTCCCTTGGTGTCTCTCATTTCCAGTTTCTATTTCAGTATTTTTCCTGAATCCCAACCTGTCTACCTGTGCTTAATCTTACAGAGACCCCCAGCTGCGAGTGGTTACCATGGGAGGGAAGAGGAGGTGAGAGGGGATACCTCCTTGATCGACTGTTTTTTTGCTGGGTTTTTTATTTTTATTTTTTTTGACTGCTCATTCAATATGACTGCCAGTATATTAAGCACTCCCCCAGCTATATTTAATCAATTCCACACAACTGTATGGGGCAGGGTTCACTATGTGCCCCATGTTATAGGGGTGAAGGAGAGCTTGAGTAATTTTCCCAAGGACATTAGCTACCAAATGGCAGAATATAAGACCCCAAGACAAGTCTAACCAGTTCCCCCTACACTGAAAGTAAGAAGTGTGAGCTGTGTTCCTAAGATGTCAAACAGGGAAAGTGCCAGGCAGTTAGCGGTAGCTACCCATGTGGGGGCTTTGCCTGTGCAATTGTTTCTGCAGATGTGGAGACACACAGGGTAGATATGCCCAGGCCTTACTGCAGACCTTTAATCCACTTCTGTGGGTGCACTCTGGGTACCTGTCATTTTTGACGCATTCCCCTAGTAATCCTCATGGGCAGCGGTGCCTGAGAATCGCTGCTTTTACACTTGGGGAGGAGGTGGAAGGGGAGAGAAGAAAATCCCTTTCGGAAGACTTTCCAGGCCTTAGAGGAGGCCTGGAGAGTGTTCAGGAGGTCAGGCAGGGAGGCCCTGCCCTCACCTGATAATGCATCAATGTGTTCAGCCGCTTCCAGTCGCCCTCGATCTTGGTGGTGATGTCCTCGTCTTGCAGCACGACCCGGGCTATCCGGCCCTGGCGCCACTCTGAGTGGAGGGGGGCGGGCAGGTGGCAGTGTGAGGGGAGTGGAGGCTGTGAGCCAGGGTCCCATAGTCTTGCCTCCACTAGGGAACTGGCACTGTTGGCCCCTCAGTCTGCTGCCATAATAGAGCTTAGAGACCACTAGGACTGCATGGGGTCCAGACAGTGGGTGGACTGGGGAGACGCATGGGCCCCCCAGAGTCTGTCACACCTGAGCAGGCAGTGCCCGAAGGGAGAAGCATTTCACGTGGCCCTTGCCTGGCCAGGGCTCAGTCATGCCCCCAGGAGTGCCCTGTGCAGGGTAGGGTCCCCTTCTCCAACCCCTCCCACGACCTGAATGCTGCCCAGGAAGCAGCTTGTCTGCCCTTTGCCCTCATACTCCAAGACCAGGCTTCCTACCCAAGTCCATGTCGACTGCCCTTGGCCGCTGGGAATAGGGCACATTCTTATACACGGCATCGAGAATCTTCTCCTTGACCTGTGTGATGGTGTCACAGTTCAACACCTTCACTGGGATCTCTGGACTATTCTCATTGTCGGGGTTGACACAGTTCAGGATCTACAAGTGGGTGACAGACAGTGTGCATGACAAGAGTTGAAGGAGCAGTTTGAGAAAGAGGGTCAAGGCCTTTGTCCAAGGTTCACTTTCCTTACAGGAGAAATAGAGATGCTTTGTTGGTCTGTGCCTCAGTTTCCCTCACTTCCCTGAAGTTTGCCAAATGAGAGCCTGAGTAGTGTCCATCCCTTCTCCCTTAAAGAATGAGGACTCTACTTTCTAGTTCCTGGATGGCTTAGGGGAGACCTGAGGCACCCCAGGGGCCTAGAGAAGGTTCTAAATATATCAAGCGCTAGCGTCATACCTTCCCAAAGCCTCTGCATCAGGAGTCTACATACTCTCACGTCTTTCCCACAATGCTTATCACCCCATACCTAATGATGGGTGACCTTATTTCTCCTCTAATATTGGCTAGGGTAAACTGAGGCATCGAGAGCTCTCAGGGTCCACCAAATGAGACAGGGTTGAAGCAGCTAGGCTTGCCGGCCTTGCCTATGCTCGGTCTGCCCTTTGGGCTTGCCCCAGACCATTCTTCAGTCTCTTTATTGGTCCCCACAACTGCCTCTGAGGTCAGAGGGTAGGCTATGCATCAGACGCAGAGGATGTTTGAGGTGTCCCTGAGCTTCTGGCCTCCTCACCAGGGTCTTGTACTCGATCTGTTGCCGGATGAGCTTGTCCTCGCTCAGGGAGTAGCGGGCCTCTCCCGTGATCGCGTCAATGGGGCCCTTCTCCATCTGCTGTTTGATGGCACAGTACAGCATGAAGAGCGGCTCCCCGGCGCACTCCTGTGGGCATACGTGGGCAGGGAAGTGTGGGTGCTGGCCTTCTTGGGTTTGCTCATTCTCCCCCTCCTCTCTCAGAGCTGGGCTAGTGGGGAGAGAGGCTTCTTGGGCTCACTTTGCTTTGGGGCACCCCACCAGGTAGGCGCCTGCTCCTGAGGGCTGGAATCCTTATGCACCCCAATGACCAGGATCAGAGCAGGGCCACTACCCTGCTCTGGACTCTGAGTCTCCAGCTCATGCCCCTTCTCACCTTCAAGAACTTGTGCAAGAGGAAGGCAAACCAATTGGTCAGCATCTTCTCAGCTACAGACTCTGTCCTAGGGGAGAGAAAGGGGTAAAGTATTCTTTCACAGAGGGGTCTCAGTGGTGGGACGTGGGCCAGAAGCCAGGAGACCTGGGTCCTAGCCCTATTCTACCAATAATTATAAGTGTGACCTTGAGCGATGCAAGGGCACCCTCTTTCTGGGTCTCAATTTTCTTTTCTTTCTTTCTTTTCTTTTTTTGAGACAGAGTCTCTCTTACTATGTTGCCCTTGGTAGACTGCCATGGTATCACAGCTCACAGCAACCTCAAACTCTTGGGCCATGTGATTCTCTTGCCTCAGCCTTGTGAGTAGCTGGGACTATAGGTGCCTGCCACAATGCCCAGCTATTTTTTTTTTGTTGCAATTGTCATTGTTCTTTAGTTGGCCTTGGCCAGGTTTGACTCCGCCAGCCCTGGGTATGTGGCCGGCACTATAACCACTGTGTTACAGGCTCCAAGCTGGTCTCAATTTTCTTAAGCCCGGAGTAGAGGGGTGGGAGCTTTCATCTCTGCTGGTTTGTGCTACTCTGAACTGCTGGCTACTGAGAAAGGCATTTGATCCCCATTGTATAAAGGAGCAGTTCTCCCTGCTTCCTTCTGGTCTGAGAATGACAGAGAATTTTCCTTTCTCTCTGGGATTTCATACACACCTGAGCACTCTGTTTTGCATATCTGGATGGTATCAGGTACCTTCCCCTCCACATACACAGAGTTCCAATCCTGACCCTGCCATGTACTGGCTGTGTGACCTGGGGCAAGTCATTTAGCCTCTCTGGATTCAGCCTGCCCATCTCCAAAGAGAGACAGTGGTAATAACACCCACACCCCCACAGTTGTTGTCAGGGTTGAATGAGTTAATATTTGTAAAGTGCTAAGAACAGCGCCTGCTACCTGCTAAGCACTCTGTAATACTGTCATTACTGCTGACATTGGGGTCCAGGATCCCAGACCCTTAGGTAGAGAGCTGTGCTGAAGTGTTTAGCCAACAGGGGATCTGATTGTGGAGGCACCACCCCTCCGTCCCCTCCCTCTACAGATCTGGGGATTTGGGAAAGAACAAAGCGGCTGTGACAGACCCTCTCTGAGGGGCATTTTAACTCCCTGCACGTGGTGTAAATTATACCCTCTGGTTGCAGTAAATCCCAGGCATTTGCCAGGGCTGCTCAGCAATCCAGGCCTGGGAGAGAGTGACAATGGCAGAAAAAATTGTAGCTTTCTCCCCTGGCTCCTCCCCGCACCCTCTCCCTGCATTGTGCCTGAGATTAGCTCTAATTTAAATACAACAGTTCTTAATAAGAGTTTCTAATGCTCAGATTGGCAGGATAGGGGCTCAGTACTCATAAAACAAAGCCATTTTTCCTCCCTCCTCACCCCACGTGGGGCCCCCCTGAAGCCTGAGACCTTGCTAGGAGAAGGCTAAAGAGGAGGAGTCGTGACAGCACTGGAGTACTCCATGCCCTGCTGCCCAGATTGGCCCCAGAGCTGTGCTTGGCTCCCCACAGCCTCTAGGGAGGATGGGCTCCAGGGATGCCAAGTTCTCCAACCCCTTCTCCTGCCATGAAAAGGGCAATGGAGTTGTGTAGTGGATGCTGGTGATTCAGATCCAGGAAGCTGAGCACAGAGGCAGGTCTCACCATTTCTAGCCCAGCGCCATTCAATAGAACCTTCTGTGATAATGAAAATGTTCCCTGCCCTGCCCAATATGGTGCATGTGACCACTGAGCACTTGGAATGCAGCTAGAGGCCAGTGGCTGCTGTGTCAGCAGTGAAGCTCTCGAGCCATGGGGAGGGGAGACTGAGATAGGTGCTAAACAACAGAGAGGTTATGTCACTGGCCCCAAATGACAGAGCTTGCAGGGGGCAGACCTGGGCCTTCAGCTGAGATCCAAGCCTAGGAGGCTTCAAACAATGCAGTCTCCCTGGGCTGGGGGAACAGAAGATCCTGCCCTGGGGGATGAAGGACACAGGCTGCTCTGCATGGATGTTATTTCTGGAGAATAGGCCCTCTCCTGCTGCTTTGGGGTGCCGCACCCTGTTCAGACACCTGCCACCCTCCCCATACCCTGCCAGGGGTCAGACCTCCGGAGAAGCAGCTTTGGGTGGTTCTTGTTCTCCAGGTTCTTATCAATGAGGTCCGAGAGGAGCTGCTTAAGGACGTCGGTGGCGTACTCCAGGCGGCCCTGCAAGCCGGTCATGATGAGGGAGGCCACGTTGCCGCGGTCACGCATGGAGAAACTGCGCTGCAGCTCCAGGGTGCGGATGAAGGTGAGCAGGAACACCTTGTTGTTGATGAGCTGGGCGAAGAGCTTCAGAGCCTTCTCCACATGCTGCTGCCCGTTCCCCTGCACCTGGGGTGGGGCGCCACAGGGCACACCCTCAGAGGCAGGCCTCTGGGCTCCCACCTTCGGGTCTCACCGGGGCCTTGTGGTGGGACCCTGTCCTTGAGGCCTATGCACCCCAGCCATCCCTCTTCTACCCACCCACGATGGCGGGAATGGCTGGTCTCTGAGGTCTGCAGTCTGCTCTGACCTTTCAGCAGGCTGGCAGGGCAGGGCTTTCTAGGTATCCTGGGAAGGGATGCTGCCTACTTTTCCCAGGCACACAACAGGAGATACCCCATCAGACTTCTTCAGTTTACTAGTTTCCCCTTAATCTCCTCTGCCCTAATTTATTATCTTTAGTAAAACAAACCAACAAATGAACAAACAAATCTCATAGAATCCTATGTCTTTCTTTAAGCCACCTTAAATCCATTTTAGAGTGAGGCAGGATCTTAGTTAATTAATTCAGTCATTAATTAAAAAATGACAACCAATGAGCCTTACTCAGAAATCATACCAAGGAGCCTGGGTGCCCCCTTGGCTGTGACCTTCATGGTAGCTCTGTTGTCATGATGCTCTTAGGAACTATTGGTCCCTCCTTATACCTAACCTTACTCTGTGCTGGTGGGTCCCTCCTGGATTTCCTAGGAAGCCCCAGCATGGCGTCCCTGCTGGGTGGTAGGGCCAGGAAGGCGGCATTACCTCCAGCTCCCGCAGGACGGGGTGGTCCTCGATGCCTGGGAACAGGACTCGCATAGCATAGGTACGATAGTCCAGGTAGGGGATTCCTGAGCGGTCCAGGTCACTGGTCAGTTCGTTGATATCTGTCTGCAGCTCAGCAAAAGCTGTGAGAATGAGCAGAGAGGGGAGGCCCAGGGAGGACCCCAGTCAGGGGAGGAGGAAGGAGGAGAAGTTTGCAAAGGAGGGGAAGGCTTGGGGTGCAGAGACAGTGAGGATTCCAGGCATGTGACCCCAGTGGTGGGGGATACTCTTATGTTGCCTTTTGTAGGTGGTGGGAAATGGTGATTTTTATATTATTTTCTCCCGTGATTATCGATAATTTTGCATTTTCTTTCAACGTATCACAAGAGCAGTTAGAACAAAGACTAAGGGTGGCTGGGCACAGTGTCCCAGCACTTTGGGGGGCTAAAGTGGGAGAATTTCTTGAACCCAGGAGTTTGAGGCTTCAGTGAGCTATGATTGGACCACTGTACTCTAGCCTGGGTGACAAAGCTAGACCCTGTCTCTAAGAAAACAAAATAAAACAAAGGAAAAGGAAGAACACTGTGATTGGGCTATTTAGTGAAACTTTGGAGATGCTGGAAGTATTTGAGGGACAGTGGTGGAGGAGTTCAGTGCAGAGCCCTTGGGGAGCTCTGGTCATCAAACACTCAGCCGAGAGGAGAGTTTAAGCAGGGAAGGGCTCCTGAGGTCTCACCTGGGTGGTACACCTGTCTTTCTGGGGTCTCCTCTCCCAAACTCACCCACCCTGGTGCCAGAAGTAGGCCTGGCCTCCCTTCTCCTATTTCCCAGCCCAGCTCTTCCCTTTCATCCAGCAGAGGGCTTGTTTCTGATAGGATGTTTGCAGTAAAATGAGAAATGTTTTGATTTCTAATTGAGATGTTTACCCAGAGAGCCCGCCAGGTCCTCAGCCTGAGAGGACGCCAGGTACACTTGTCACCTCGAGGCTATGGTTGTGTGGGAGATGGGAGAAACACAGTCCACTCCCACACACGTCCGGGCCAAGGACGCCAGCGAGCTGCGGCTGTCAGAGTGCTCGGCCGTCAGAGTGCTCGCCCGCAGCAGCGGAAGGAAAACAAACCCTGGGGGAGAAGAGGCAGGTGCTCTCCTGCCTTTCCTGCTGCTGCTCTCACGTGCTGCAAAGATGCTGTACAAAAACTGGGAGTTGGACTCTCTCACTTAGGGGATCCAGAGTCTGAGCCAGCGGGGCCTGGAGGCTCTGCATGTGGGGACATGGAGTCCCTGAGAGGGAGAGGATGATGTCTGGGTTGTGGGACAAGTCCAAGCAGATGAGGGACTAGAATGATGCCATTGGACCGCCCTCCATCCAGGGGCATTCTTCACAGGACTTCTCTGGCCTCAATAGAAATTTCTAGGAAAACTAAGGTCAAAGAGGAGTGTAAAGGCTTGGCTGGGAGCAAGGGGAGCAGTTTGCACAGAAAACTGTGATAAAGTGAGTGAAGAAAGAGGGCCCAGGGAGTGGGACACGTGCCTCCACTCACCTTCCTTGCACTCCAGGGCCACGCGGGACTCCAGGTTGTCCATCTGCATTTGGAGCCTCTTGAGCGTGAGGTCGTTTTCTCGAGATTTGCGCTTGTAGGCAATGAGGACAATGATGACGATGATGAGCAGGAGGCTGCCCCCGGCCGCGATGCTGACGATGGCTGGCAGGGTCAGCAAGCTGTCTGAGATGACACTCACCGAGCCAGGCGAGAACACCATCCCGCCCACGTGAACCTGTGCATTGTACACACACAGACGCACACGGATGCACACAGGTGTAGAGCCCCGGCATGCCAGCAAATCCTTACAAAGCAAGGGAGGGCGTGACAGACCACGACCACATGGTGCAGGTTTGGATATGAAACAACTTCCTGCCTTGGTATCTGCCTGCCTTTCCTCGTGTCCTCAACTTCTACCCACTCTGATGGAGGATATGTTGATGAGGAGATGTGGAGGGATGAGTCAGGCAAGGAAATGGAAGAGAGAGCCTTTCTTTAGGACAGATCGCGCATGCACCTCGAAGAGGGGCAGGTGTCACGAGCAGAGGGGGGGTTCACTCACCATGACCTTGTGTTGCCCCGTGAGGGCAGGAGGCTCACAGAGGAGCTGGGTCTCAGACACGGTGACGGTGCAAGGGGTCTCTCCAATCAGCACTGTGTAGTTGAGTTTGGCACCTCCAGAGGCAGGAGGGCAGAGGTTTTTGCCCTGTGGAGAATAGTCCTCTTAATAGGAATAATTGACATGTGCGTGCAGAAGTTAATTGGCTATTTAAAAAGAGATTAAGGAGACGGGGAAGGCAGCATTGTGAAAACCAGTAAACCAGTGAGTGACAGAAAAAAACTCAGCCAGTCTTTTGAAGGGGATATCTATCAGACACAATCTAGAGAGAGCCAAGGGAGGAGAGAAGGAAAGGGAGGAAGAGAGTGGGGAAAAGAAGGGAAGACAAAATCCTAAGCAAGAGAAAAGTCAAGGAGGATACTTGAGATTCCATGAAGGTAGTGGCTTAACACTTGGACTGATGGTACAGTGAACTGTGATCTCCTGAAATACGTGTGTATCTGGCTGTGGTCACAGAGTGGACAGGAAAGGAAACAGTTACTCCCAATGCCCTGGTTCCCAAAGCTCACAAGAACAAAGACAAATATTCTAAAGTATTCTTGGGAATCCTGAGTGTGAGATACATTGCTCAGTGGGTCAATATCTATAAACAAGCTCCTTCCCTTGGGAGGTGACTGCTCTGCCAGCCCCAGTCCCGAATGAGGAGAACCAGAAAGAGAGGCAGGCCGGAAGAGCGGGCGCCCTCTATCATCGCTGCCCATACCTTCAGAATGATGGGCGATCCTGGCTTTTGATCCAAGACTCCAGTAGGGCTGAGCAGTTCAAAGGTCGGGTTGGGGTAGTAGATGAACTTGGTGTCATTGTAAATCAGCAAAGATTGGACATTGTTAAAAACAAATCCGAACTCATCTGGCCGTTCCACAGTGTCCAGGCCAGGCCGGTAGTCAGTAGTCAAAGAGGGTGCCAGGCAGGTTAAGGTGGTTGTGTTCACAACTTTACACACCTAGGAGGTCCAGAGTGCAGCATTCAAACCCCAAGCACCTGGTGCACAGAGGCTGCCCCACCCTCCCACCCTCTGATTGCGGTTGCTTCTAACATTGAGTTACTCCCTTGTCCTCACGACTTGGTGAAGCCCTTGAAGGAAAGGGCAGTGAAATTTTGGCGGGGGAGGGAAGGTGCCTTTTAACCTCATTCATTTGTTCATTCATTCATCAACATTGTTTGGGTATTTACTTAGTGCCAGGCCCTGCACTGGAAGCTGGGGCTATAAGGTGAAATAGTCACAATCTGGAGGGGAAGATAAATGTAACACAGCCGTGGGTGAGGGGCTGGGACACAGTAGGTGCACAACGTTTGCAGTTTACTGGCAAACATATACATGGGTGTAAAAAGCGCCGGGTACTCTGAGGTGCCTGTGTCGTGTGTGTGCATGAATCTGTGTCTGAGCCTGTGAGTGTGCATGTCCATGGCCTCTCGTGGAAGTTTTCTTCTGGAAGAAACAAAATTTCATTTGAAGAATGAGCCAGACTTACCTAGACTAAAAAAAAAAAAAGAAGAGAGAGAGAGGGGGAGAGGGAACAGCCCTGCAAAGGTCAGAGGATGAGGGTGCATGGGATGTTTGAGAGGAAGGTAGGACAGTGTAGGGGGTATGTGTGTGTGTGTGTGTGGTGTGAAGCGGGAAGTGGGGTGGGATGAGCACTTTGCCCAGCGCATACTCTGTGTTCAGTTAACACTTATGGGTTAAACTGATGAATAAGTAGCCTTCCTGCATCTCTTTAAATGTTTTGCATCAGACCCCTTTCTCTCTTCTCTGTATAAGTCCCCTCCCGACCCTGCCCAGGGTAGAACTCTGATATGGACACTGAGTTCATGCTGTCCCTTTTCTCTTGGAGGACTCTGAGTCCAACTAGAGTCCCCAGTGAGAGCGCCCCTGCCATTCTCTCCCTGTGTGATTTAGTCCTGGGGTTGTCCAGGTAGACTGAAGAAACCACTGGCTTGGAAAGCAACTCCATCTCCTACCCCCTCTCTTTTTGGCTCCCCCTTAGGCACAGCTCAGTTTCAGTTCTGGGAGCTGCAGCATCCTGGCAACAGGCAGAGGCACCTCTGAGAACCCGGACTGCTCGGGTATGTGCTGTCCTGGCAGGTCCTTACATGTGGGTCTGGCCAAAGTACACACACAGGCTTCATGTTCCAAAAATAAGACCACATGTAAAATTGCAAAAAAGCTGACACTTGCATAGAGATTATGTCTAAAGATTATGTCAGAGCTTCGTGTCGAAGTCTTGACTTTCCTTTCTGGAGGGAGTTGAAGAGTTTAAATGAAACAGCTTGCTGCGGTCAGGTCGGTACCCATTCCCACTCTTCCCGTGGCACAGTTTGGCAGCCCTCAGGAACCTAATGAGTGTCTTTCATGCTCTAACTGGGGACAGTGAGGCACAAGCAGAATGAAGGGTGCAGTCACATAGGCAGAGCTGAGCCAGGGAGTCCCAAACTCTGGACTCTGCAGGGAAGAGCCCCAGCCTCAGACAGCCTCTTCAGCCCCCCGTCTTCCTCCCTGCGTGGTCCAGTTTCCCTAGACCCGGCTCCTCTATGAATAAGCAAATCACTCCCACACCAGAGGCCTCTGTGTGCTTCCTGCCTTGTGCTGCCTCGGCACTTTGTCTGCCAAACATTCCTTTGGGTTTTGCAGCTTCACCCTGGCCTGCCTCACTACCCACTGTGACTGCCTCCAACCCCAAAAGTGAGGGAGAGTAGCCCCAGGTGGCTGTGGGGGAGAGGGACCCACGCAGGGCTGCAGGGGCAAAGTGCCTCTTTCCACTACTCCTGAAAGAGAAGGACAGCGTTTAGGAGCTTCCTTTCTGGAGCCAGGCCTGGTGGATAACTGTGTTACCACATGCCTTTGCTCTCGGCCTGCCAGCCCAGACTCCAGACAAGTCTCCACTCAAGCTGGGGGGCCCCAGCTCTCCGGAGGGCAGGACTACTTCTTAATTCCTTGAAACACTGAGATCATACTAGCTGGAGCTGGGGGTGAACTGGGGAGGATCCTGCCCAGAGGGGAGAGGGGACCTGGGACCTGAGGCTTCTGCTACAGGTTATCAAGTATGGTGGGGGGTTGAGCTTAGTTCCCAGCCCAGGGCTTCCCAAGCAGTCATACCTCAGCCTTTGGAGGCCATGTACTCCCTCTCCAAAATTCTCTCTGTACTGCATAATTAGGTCTTTTACTTTCTGTATTCTGATGCTTTGACATCTGGGGGCCTTGCTGACTGGGGAAAGAATGTCCCTCCTAGGGCCAGGCAGATCCCAGAGCTAGCAAACAACTCGCCTGAGAGCATGTGCAAACCAATCACCCCCAAGCCCACACCCCAACCACCTCCTTTCACTCTATCCACTTGCCCTGGTCACTGCCAGGCCATGTACCAGACAAGGAGTGACAGCCTGCTGAAATTACTCACACTAGCCTATCCTAAGCTGACCCTGGCACTCCTGGGGTCTGCTCCTTTTTCCCTTCCACAGAAGCCACAGTAAGAGCTCTCACCCTGCTTCTCCCTCTCCCTCTGCCTCCTGACCAGCTCCAATGCTTCCCCGTGCCCTGTGGATGCCCCTCTCTTGCAGTCTGATCATGTGTATAGCCACAGTTCTCTGGCCTTGCCATGCCTGGATAATGATAAAACCTACATTTTAAAACAAGTACCTAATTTGCTTTGGGGTTTTTCCTTGCTGTTCTCATTCTCACACCTCTTCCCTTACGTCCTGGAGTCTGACAGAAAGGAGGTAAACTGCTGGGGACACTTAGCTATGGTCTGTAAGGGGAGTGGGGACATGGGCTCTTTTACCCATCCAGCAAGATCTATACCTGGGAGCAGGGGGCATGTGCTCACTCAGCCCAAAGAGATGTGACCAGGTGGTATAGCATTTCCTGTGGCCTAGCTGTGAAAAGTCCAGATACTTGGGACCTAGCTTGTCTCTGTCACCAGTCACTTTTATGATTGAGGGCAATCATTTATCCTTTCTAGCCTTAGTTTTCTCACCACTCTAACAAGAGGGTTGAACAAGATGATCCCAGACAACTTTACTCATCTAACTGTCTAGCACTGTCTTTTTACATATCTCTGTTTCTTAAGGAAGTCCTGAGAATTCTGGGGATGTATCAGGGATAAGGGGAGAGACAGCACCCCATCTTCCTCATCTCCATCCTAGCCAAGTCAATCCACTGAATGTCATGGCAGCAATTTAATTTTTATGAAAAATAATGGCCAAAATGGCATCTGGTGGAATATATTGAGTCATACAACAGTATTTCAAAAAATATTAGGTGAAACAGCATGATGAGCCACTAGAACAAACTGAAAAAAATTTTACAACAACACACCACACATTTTTTTATGATACAGAAAATTTTAAATCATAAAAATCCATGGTGGAAAAAAAATTACATGGGTCTGCACAGAGGAGTAAAGTAAAATGTTCAACCTGACTATCTCAGCAACCGTGATGGAGGATCTGTACACAGTGACTAATGTTTACCTGGTGCCAGTCTAATGCCAGGCAGGGGCTGGTATGTTACCCGTCTGCAGGGAAAGTCCGAAAGTCTGAGTGTCACCATTTAAGGCTGAGGAGGGGAGCACTGGAGGGGTTGAATGACCTGACTGTGGCCGGACTAATAGATGGCACAGTCCTGCTTCCAATATAGACGTGTCTGAATCTGGAGTCAGAATTCTTCAGCCTCCCCCAACACAGATTCTCGCAGGACCTCAAAGTGAACATGCTATAAAGCAGGAGCCTTTTTGGCTGTATCATAAGCTCAGAAGCCAGTACTTTTATGCATTCACTATATCACCTTTTGACAAGAACTTATACTGTAATTATAAAAAATCACTGTAAGGTTCAGGTATTTGGGGCTATGATTCCAGGCTTGGCATCTTTAGTCAACTCTCCTTGCTAGTATCCAGGTGCCCATAGCTCATCATAGTGCAAAACACCCACAGGGAGGGAGATGTGCTCACCCAGGGCGGGGGCAACCAATGGTTACTCACATTGACGGATTCTTTGCCGTTAAACTTGACTCGGATCCTCGGCTCCTGAATGACATCCAGGTTGAAGCCTGTGATGGTCAGGGGTGTATGGCCGCTGGGAACGAACAGAGGCTGGATCAGGTCTGGCATCACCTCTCATGGGCCAGGCTTGGGCTGCAGGGACCCTGCCACCTTGCAACCAGATGCATTCCTCCCACCCTCTGCCTACCTGGCAATGCTCCACTCTGGTTCAATGCGCTGGACCCGAGGGTCATCTATGTACTCAAACTGCAGGTTGTTATCCACACGGGCTCGGTCGACACTCACGGAAACAGGGACTGGACCCAGCCCATTGGATGAGGGGGGTGAGACACACACGATCTCATTCATTGACCTCCTGACAGGGAGACAACACAAGGGTTGAGAAAAAAGGCACAGGCAATTACCAGTGTTGGTTTAAGGAAATGGCCCCAAAGCAGTTATCCTACCCTTTTCTAGTCTATGGCATGGAATACATCCCTTATTGGTATAGACAACTGCCCTCTTTTTACCCGAGATCCAGTCCTAGCTGGATTAGGGACATAGCAAATTGGAGAAGAGGGTTGGAGAAAGTGGAACTCAGAAAGGGGGAACTCTTCTTCCTGAATTTCTGGAATATGACTATTTAACCAGCACCTAGCGTCTGATCAGGTAGTTGGCAAATCCTCATTGAACACCTACTTTACATAGAGGTGAACATATAGTCCTTGCCCTTGTGGAGTTTATGATTTAAAGAGATTAGCAGGTAGATACTGCTGGGCAAACTGGCTCCCACACATGCATTCTTTCAAAATTCTCGTAGGGTTCTCTAGATCCCCAGGGCTATGGGAGAAGCTGAAAAATGGTATGTATTCTTTTTTTTATGCGTAAGGGATGGCCTAAGCATGAGTCTGTGCTTACAAGGACCAAGACCATGCAACCTCCATGTTTGTCACGTCACCAGAGCAGGGACTTAAAGAACACTTGATCCTAATGGTGTCAGAAGAGCTCCTAGAAACAGTCTTCATCTGGTGTCATTATGGCCCTCACTTCTGATCATTTCTCGAAGTATCTAGCTCCTCTCACTGACAACAGTCTGTACTTCTCACGATGGGATGTAAACTGACAATGGTATATATTTCTCATGATGACTGGGATGGTGTTTGGGTTCATAGTGTAGCAAATAACCTGGAGGTGATGGGGCGGCCCACGTATGAACATGCACAGGAAGGCGCACACAGCACATGCATCAGATGCACAGAAGCCCTCAAGTTCATCTCACCCGTAGAACTCGCAGGTCTGGTTGCCCAGGTGCACTGCCACACTGCTCCCAGCCCCCAGGTAATGGCCTGTGATGGTCACCATGGTGCCTCCTGACTCTGGCCCTCGGATAGGGTCGAGTGACAGCACAGAAGGGTTCTTTGGAAAGAAGCAGAAAATGACCACGGCTAGACCTGAGGACAGCAGGAGGAGCTACCTTCATGCAAGGAGGGGAGGTACTTTCCCTGCCCTTTTCACTCCCCAGTTCTCTCTCTGTTTATCCTGCAGCTGAGGCTCTTTCTAAGAAGAGACCCTAGGGATGTCCAGGGAAGGCAGAAGGGCCACGTATTGGAATTAATTAACTCCCTGGAGAGGCTCATGCTCATAACACTGAAGGGAAAACAGAGGTGACACTGACTAATCTATCAATTAGTTTACAAATTGAGAGCAATTTGAAAACGCTTCTCTACCTAGAGCTTGTACTGATTTTTTAGGGCATAAACTCGATAGGAAAAGTAAAGTGTCCTTGCCTGGGTGGGGCCACTGAGGGACAAGTCTTCCACTCATGGCCCAAGCAAATGTCTTTCTAACCCTCCCTAAGTACAGGAGGGGGACAGCAAGTCTCCTGGTATAGAGAACGTCAGTAAATCTTAGGGTGGCTTCTCTGACTCGTACCCAGAAGCTGGTGCATTGCTAGATGGGACTTTCTAGTAAGCCCACTAAATGATACAATTAAGCCTGAAGCTTACAGGAAATGTCTAGCCTCAAATGCATCAGGCAGCCAGCGTAAATCAGAAAAGAAATGCTCTGTCCTGAGGCAGTGGGGTAGAGCAGAAAGTGCCTTTAACTGAGCAACGACACAGGCACAGAATTCTTGTCTGTCTTAGCCACTCGCTGTGGGCTTAGAGGCCAGTTTCAGAATCTTTCTGGAGTTCTCCTTCCTCCTGTCAAGTGAGGGGGGAGGGCTATGAGATCTGTAAAGCCTCTCCCAGCACTGACATTGGACAATCCTCTCCTCAGCTAGTCCTTCTGTCTTGCTTCTCACGGAAGACCCCAGCTGCCCTGGGTAGGAGAGGAAGTGGGGTGGCTGCCGATAAGCTGTGGTACCCTCCAGTCTGATAGAGAAGAGTATCAGGGAAAGGTAGAGATGCCAAGATGAGAAGGCAGAGGCTGGAAAACCTGAAATGAGCAGTAAAATGCTTTAGAGAGAATAGAATTTTGTGGTGTAAAGATTTTTAAAAACTCTTAGCAAGGCTGGTTTGACCCCATCTGCTAGTGTTAATGTTTTTAAATGATGTATTCGATGTGGCAATGTAGGTAAGTGTCAGAAAAGGGACTTGAGGGCCTATAAAGCCCTGTTATTGATTCAGGACGAATATAGCCCTGGAAGGCTGCAGGGCCCCAGAACAAGTTATTGATTCAGCATGAATATAGCACCAGCCTTAGAGAAAGCCTTTGTAATCTGACTACCTGTTGCCTGAGCTTGAAGAGGTGTTTTCAGGTGTGAGTAAGCATACATGTGTGTGCACCCACACTGATGTGCAGAGTGATCGCAAGGTCCTGTGCATAGACACATGTCTCTGCCAGATTTCAGTGACTTTTCTAAACTCCCACTTAAAATATCTTTGGCAGAAAACAAAGCATGCAGATAAATATAGACCTGTTTAATTAGTTCCCTCAGGCTACATGGCCTCATTAGGCTGGAATTAGACCAAAAGATCATGTTGGTAGGAGTTTAGGATCCACTTTGTAAGAGAGGCCAGATTTTGCCTGAGTTAGAGCTCTGACCTTTGACTCCCTGGAACTCCAAAGTCTCCACAGCTTTGTTAATCACACGCTCATCTTACCCTGGAAAGACAGACTCACAAAGCAGCAAGACCAGAAGGGCCCCTCTCTGGAGAGTGTATCTTCTCCTAGTTGGTCTGCCAGAGGCCTGGGGGTGCCTGGCTTGGGAGGGGAGTGGGGGGCCTTCGTGGGAAAAGTCTGGAACAGATGCTGGGCACCTAAATGCTGGTCTCAGACTCTCTACTCACCACAAAGGTGTACTGTTGATGGGACTTGGTCATGAACTCTGGCTTACACTCGCCAATGCACAGGCGCACAGGCCCAGAGCTGGTTCCCACAAGGGCATGGCCCATCTCGCAGACAATCCTGAGGAGAGAGAAAACCTTCCAGTAAGAGGCTAGGCAAGAGCGGGCATCCCTCCCCACTTGCTCACCCAGTCATGATGAGCCACTCGGTCTTGCAACAGTGCTAGACCGACACTTTGCTCACTCGCCCATCTAGCTGTGTGACCTTGGGTTCAGTACTTTCCCTCTCCGGGCTTCAGTCTCATCTGTCCAGCTGGGCTGAATCATCTCTAAAGCCTGATGTGCTTCTGATATGCTGTATTACCTAATTTTGTGGCCAAGCCTGTGGTCCCCTGTGCCTAGTGCAGTGCCTAGCCCTGGGTAGGTACCCAGTATCTGTGCAATGAACTGAATGGTCAACAGAGAGATCTAGGGGCAGCAACTTAGTTGGTGTGGTCTCCTATGTGCCAAGCCAGCACTGCAACCTCCCTCCAGGAGGGAGTGAGAGTCAGTTTGCCAACCGATCTAATTGTGCTTTGTTTCCTGCAGTGAGTTTTTAAAAGGGGATAGATAATCTGGTGAGATAGAGAGAGCTCTCAAACAGGGGCTCCGCAGAATGGGAGGCAGTAGGTGAAGGGGTGGGGTGGAGGGATGAGTTCATCAGGCTAGCCGCTGACAATGGACTCCCACTTAATCAAGGGCTGAGTGCACGGAGCTGGTGGGTGAGGCGATGACACGGCCTCGGGTTGGAAATCACATCTCACGCTAATGTGAGGGCTATAGGGAAGAGGTGTGCACAGCTCTCTCTCACAGAGTCTGGATCGATACCCCCAGGGATGACTTCCCTGGCGCCTGAGAAGAGTGACACGAGCACATTTAGATACTGGTCGCCTTAGCCACGGCGGCCTTGTGGAAAGCGTGGGCAGGCAAGGACAGGGGAGGGCCTGCAGATGTCAGGTGCTGGGGTACCTTTTGCTTGAAATTGCAGGGTCCGGGTTGGGTGGGAGAGGGCCCTAACAGACTCAGCAAAAGGAACTCGGGAAGAGGAGGAATTTTCCTTTCATCCCAACACCATTTAAGAGTTCAGAGCAGACTGGTGCTCCTGGAAGGTTTGCTTAGTGGGGAGTCAGAAAAACAGACCCCCTCTCTGCTAATCCCTGGCATTATTCTGGCACGGTGGGGAAGATCTGTGTTTAACCGAGCGATGCTTATCTCAACAGCTTCTCAAGGAAGGAAGGTAACTAAACTGAGATTTCATTTCGATGTAATAAAACTTGCATTAAACAAATATGCTGCACGCTCACATGCACGGCACGCCGCCGATCTCCATCTCCTTCATAACAGTTAATCCCAAATAGCTACTTTCACTCCTGGCGAATATTTACTTAACATGCAATAACTGTCTTATTACGTTGAGCATATTAGATTCAACAAGGAAGCACTGAATGTGCACGGAAGACTATCCTCCCTTCCTTTTCCCTAGGAATAAAACAATTAATTATGAACCTGTGTAAACATGAGTGTGATGATCAATTAGTATTTTACACAAAACTTTCTCCTTAAACCTCATTAGCAGAGCATTTGAGAAGCTTAAGTTAAGGTACTACGTGTGGTTATTTTCACGCTGCTACCTGCACAGACTCACGATTCTCCCATCCTGTTTCCCGGGCCCTGGCACCTGCTGCTGTTTCAGGCCCCTGCCGTCCTGCAAACCATGCCCTGCACTCTCAGGCGATGCAGAGGAGAATCAACCACCTATTGCGGGTGTTGGGGGAGGGGGAGGAAGGGAGGAGGGAACAGACACACTCTTTCCCTCTCCACTAATCAGAGCTTGTTTGTTTCTCACTCATCACCCTTGGACACTCTACTTGAGAAGAAAAGGAAGAAGAAATCATCACAGGCTTTGAAGTGATGGAAAAGGGAAATATAGGAACACATGAAGGTCATGGACAGTATTGAAATGTTAGGTCCTGGGGCTGTCAGGGAGAGGAGAGGCTAGGAATGGCCCTGGTCAACTGTTCCTGTATAGCAGTGGTTCTCAACCTGTGGGTCGCAACCCCTTTTGAAAATACATCGTGACATTAGGAAGGTTGAGAACCGGTGCTGTATAGAATGAACACTCGCCTGGGGCCTCTCGGCACTCTGTCTTTTCTAGGACATTTTCTTGCTTGGGGTTCATGCCCCAGATGATAAGCTGTACACAGTAAGCATGTGGAAGAAGAGCAATGAATGGGAGATGGATGCCATCTGTTGTCCAAGTCTGAGCACCTGCAGTTAACTCTGTGAGCCCCCCACCTGGAAAGACATGGTGCAGGGATCTGGGGGCTGGGCTGGGCTGAGGGACCAGCACTAGCCGTGGGTCCCTTCCTTGGGCTTGCAGCTGAGCTTTCTCCTCACCCATGAAATGAGTGGGCAGAGGCCTGTGGTTAGCAGTGGGGTATAGAACAGGGTCTGGATGGGTTGGTCCAAGAATTGGATGAAATTCCTAAGGAGATCTGGCAGCTCTATAGGAGAATTCAATCAATTCTAGGCCTGTTTCCCTTTAATTCCTAGGACCCTATGTCCGCAGGGAAGGATGGAATGGCCTGGAGTGAAGCACTTATTTTCTCGAGCTCAAGGAAAGAGGGAGTTACAGCAAGAAGCCAGGGACCTTCACAAGAAGAATAGCTACAGTTTATTTGCAGGAGTATCCCAGCCTTTTTTCTTTTCTGTTGCACATTGAAAGAAGATTGTCTTGGGCCATGCATTAAATACACAAAACACTAGTGAAAGCTGGTGAGCAAATAATGAAAAGGCCTGTGCGTAATTTTTGAGATATCTGACACCACAGACCAAAACAGCCCTCAAATATTCCGCATAGAGTCTGAGGGCCACAGGTTGGACACCCCTGGTACTGAGTGTAGCAGGTCCTCTACAGGGTAGGATCTCTTTTCATCCTCAGGCTCTGCTCCACAGGGGGTCTTATTATCTCCATTTTACAGATGAAAACAAAGGCTCAGAGGTGAAAGGTGACTTATCTATGACCATAGTTCCGGTAAGTTACAGAGCCCTGAATCAAATCCAGGTTAGCCTGAATCCAAAGCTCATACCTCTGACCACTTCACTCTACTGCTGCTAGATTTAATGGAATTCTCTGTGTGTATTTTGAGGAAGGACAGTCTGGATATGGTAGCAGTGACAGATGCAAGGCAGTTGGCAGGGGGTGGTAGAAAAGACTCAGCGGGGCTGCTTAGGTGGGCTCTGAGAATGGGAGGGCCACTTGTTCCCCACCTTCTTGGTTGTAGACAATCTCAGACAGTGGTGTGCATACCACCTCCTCCTCTAGCCCCTGTGTGTCAACAAGGCTCCTGGGGTTTGATTCTGGGGGCCTGCTGCCTCTCCTATCTCCTCCCTATGTCCCTGGTGGCTCTGGGTTCTCTATATACTATTAGGAGACAATAGCTGGAGATGGCCACATTTTCTCTTTAAAACATGTGACACTGGACCAAATAACTGTCCAGCTTAGATATTTGAAAACCTGATTTCTCGCGGTTGACAGGAGCCTTCTGAAGACACATTAGTGCCACAGATAAGCTTTCTAATGATGAGAGTTGGACATATTACAGGACATACAGTTTATTGCTTCTGACATATTAAGGACCACTGCAGTGATGGTAGCGCTCATCTATTCTTACATTCCTATCTTCCAGATGAGATAGCTGAGCAATAGGGAGCAAAGTGACTTATCCAAAGTCACCTAGTTCATCCATAGCTAAGCTAAGGCTTGACCTCCAGTCTCCTGGCTCTCAAATCAGCATCCCTGCCCCTGTACCATACCACACCACCTCCCACAGACTGGCATAGACGGTGCCTCGCTCCCTGGAGTATGGCGCACAGGCATGTGACGTCCACCTAGCCCTGGCTGAGACACAGATGTAGCAGAGGAGAGGAGGCGACTTATCTATGACCACAGTTCCGGGGACCTGAGCTGAGTCTGCCCCACACAGTGCCCCTTTCCCTCAACCTGTGTCCCCTCACCCAGAAAACATCCTGTGATGGAGTCATCCAGCCCTCCATAGAGCTGCGGGGTGCTGATTGCAGGACTAAGCGGGCCCTTTAACCAACATTAACCTAATTGCTGAGTGATAGATGGCACGGCACAAGCATATGGTGAATCATTACCATGCCCGCAAATCCTGCCCGCACCCAGGACTCTGCACTGGGCCTATTTAGCCAAATTCATCTCGCACAGACATCTGTAACGAGTGTGCCTGCTGCTCCCTACCCGGGATGGAGGCCTTAATGATGTTAACAAACTCTGAATCCTCGAGAGTGGTAATGAGCCTGGCACGGCTGGAAACCAGGGCTGTATCCAGCCGGGTATGCTGCCTGCCTGCTGCCTGCCCCGTGCCTGAGGACATGACAGTGCTGGTTTTCCAGGGTGACCACCAGCCTTGGCAGGCACCCACAGGGACCATTCACTTCCCCAGGCTCCTTTCATAGACTCACTGCTGGCTTCTCTCAGCACCCATGGTCCTGGGTGAGTGTATTGCATTTAATTTTAAAAACATAAAAGAACTAAAATTCCCTGTGTCCACGTAGCACACGTTAGGCTGATGAGAGTGAGAAAGATCTGCCAAGGTCTGGGGGCTGGTCAGCAGAGGAGACAGGACTAAATTAGGGCCTCATGAGATTTTGAGGGCCAGCTGCCCAGGAATTTGCACTTCCCAGCCAAAAGCCCTTCTTCCCACCTCACTCCACTCCACCTCCAGCCCTTTCCTTTGGAGTCCTTTGACATCTCACCAAACTGGAGACTGGCCTGTGTCCAGAGGCCCAAGGCAGGTCCTTGAGGCCAAGGTGGACTTGGGGTCAGTGTGGCTGAGTGCCTAGCCCAGTCTGGCAGGGTGCTGGCTCTGTAAAGACCATCTGGCAGTGAGGACCTCTGTGGTCTATCCTGGCTCCTGCCCCACAACTTTCACCTCCTCTTTGGCTCAGAAGCACTATCATCTCCTGTTTCCCCCTCCCTCATCTCCTCCTTGTAGGCCCAGCCAGCCTTTCCTTCAAGACTCATTCCTTAGGGACAAGGTTATCAGTGAAGGACCAGACCTGAAGCATCTGAGCACTCAGGCCAGTTCCTTCTTCCCCCCTGCTCTGGCCAGCAGGCATCACACTGCTCTCAGAGTCTGGAACTCACCTCTTCTGACTCTGACTCTTCTCTGGGCCATGCCAAAGCCTCAAAGCCACAAGCTGATGAGTCATGGAATTTTAGGCCATTCCTGCCCAGGAGTCTACCCCATCACTGTTAGGGATGGGAAATAGCCCCAGACAAGGAGTCAGGAGACTCAAGGTCTCATTCTGCCTTGGCCACGGTGCCCTGAGTGAACTGGGGAGAGTCACTTCACTCCTCTGAGTCCTTTGCTTTGTGAAACAGAGATAACAATATTTACCTCTCAGGGTCTCTACCAATTAAAACTGAGATAATGGATGAGCAAGTGCTCTGTTAAGTGAAAAGTGCTGATGCAAGATAAAAGAGATGTCATGCTGAAGGGCTTGCTACTGAAGGCTGGCTCTGGGGAGGTCAGAGAGAGGACCTGAGGCTGCAGCAGAATGGAACTGAGGCAGGGAAGCCCCTGCCCCAAAGTCATGCTCTTCATCATGCTCCCAGTGCCCCCTGAGAGCTGTGTTCTCACTGGAATCAGGATGACTTGACCCAACTTCATATAACAAACCACGCAGAATGACCTGGCTGCTCCCCTCCCTTTTGCCTTCAGGAGGTGGCATCTCTCCTTCCATCCACCCCCCTCCAGCTTTGTGCCCACCTCCTGCCCACCAACTCCATAGTGGCCGCCACTGCCAAACGCACACCCCAAATTGGAACATATGTCACTTCTGGAGCCCCGTTTGCCTATCCGCCACTACATGCCTATTTTCTAATTTCCAGCTGACATTTCCCTTAGTGAAATAAATGAATTTGCTCCAGTGGAGGCCCTGCTCGGATTAAGCTGCTGTCAGAGCCCCATGCACTAAACAAATTGTTGCCTGCAGCCCACTGTGCAGGATGCATTCCAATGGGGGCTGGCAGAGGAGGGGCCGGGGGGACCCAGGATGGGCCTGAACTTGTCAGGAAACTGGCTCAGTCATGCCAGTGGGCAGGCAATGACTGAATGAGGGACAGTGTCAGCACCAGAGTCCTGATGCCAGGGGAGCCAGGGAACAGGGAATCAGACAAAGTCAGACCCTCAGAGAGCAGAGGAGGGAGCAACTCCCATAGGGAAAGGCTGGACGGGGTGGACTCACTGCTCAGCGATGATGTATTCCCCAGGGAGGGGCGTGCAGGGCACCCCAGCCACCTGCACATGGTGGGCGATCTCAGAGAAGTCCAGACCCAGGTTCACACCATGGATGGTCACTCGGGTCCCTCCTTCAGGTGGGCCGGACACTGTCAAAATCTGCAGGAGGAAAATGGCATTAGCAAACCTGGTGGGCCTTGGGAATAGGAGGGGAACTCCCTCTCCCTCCACATTGACAGACCCCAGGAATCTGGGTGAATGGAGGATACTTTCTCCACTTTTTAGCTTATCTAGGATCTTGACATTGTCTTCTGTTTTGTGCTACACACTCAGTTCTTTAAATCATTTATTCATTCATCCACTTACTTAAAAAAATTATTGGAGAGAGTACTGCACTCGAGGCAGAAAATCATTGCTGGAGACTTGTCTCAGACTCACTAGTTGCCTGACTGTCATCAGCTGTGTAATCCCTCTGAAGTCAGTTCTTAGTTGTGAAGGGGCACAGTCAGGGCCACCAACCTTGCAGGGAGCTGGGGAACACCAAATAGAGGGAGTGCTTGGGAGCATTTTTTTTTTTTTTTTTGAGACAGAGCCTCAAGCTGTCCCCCTGGGTAGAGTGCTGTGGCATTACAGCTCAAAGCAACCTCCAACTCCTGGGCTCAAGCGAGTCTCCTGCCTCCGCCTCCCAAGTAGCTGGGACCACAGGCGCCCGCCACAACGCCCGGCTATTTTTTTTGGTTGCAGCCGTCATTGTTGTTTGGCGGGTCCGGGCTGGGGATTCGAACCCGCCACCTTAGGTGTACGTGGCTGGCGCCTTAGCCGGTTGAGCTATAGGCGCCGAGACAGGGAGCATTTTTGAAACCAGTGGACTTTGTAATTGTGACAGTGCCATTATTGCCACTCTTGTGTACTAGACCCTGTAGGGGGTACAGTTACGAATACACAGGGAATCTGCCCTCAGGGAACTTAAAGTCAAGGAGGATGAGATAAAGGAAGTGCATAAATAAAGCTGATTCAGAGTGCACAGTGAGGAAGTCCATACAGAGAGAGTGGGAGCTCAGAGGAGTCCAGATTGGGTGTGGCTGCAGAGGGCAAGATCAAAGGTGGAGAGTGTGTTTGACACTGTTCTGTAAAAAAACTCCTATGACACATGTTAGGACCAAGGAGAAACAACTTTAGGATTGTCCAAATCTTTTCTGACTTCTTATTAACAAAGATCATTTATTTATTCATTGGTTAATTTAGTCACCAGATGTTGTCTCGTTTTTCTTTGACTCACCACCCCACCCACCAAAAAAGGGAATAGCAGAATCAAGTTCTCCCAAGGTATCAGGTACTTGGCAAAATGCAGTTCTCTGAGATCCAATGGATCCCAGTGAATAAGTTCAGGTAACGCCCAGTTACCTGAAATAGGAAGAAATTAGACGTGAACTCAATCCTAGATTAGCAAAGGAACACAGAATTTCTGAACTAGAAGGGACAGTGGAGTATCTTATTTGAAGATCCTTATTTTACAGCAAGAAGATTGAGACTCAGAGAAGTTCAGGGTGTATCCAAGGCCTCAAATAACTTGTATACACAGCAGTAAAAAAGTCCAGTGTTCTTTTCACCACACCATAGGAAAGGCAAGATGGAAGAGGGAGGGAGGAGAGAAGGGGACTTGATCACAGTCAAGGGCCCACTAGAATCTCCCAGATGGCATGGGGTGGGGAGCTCTGGGTCCTTGGGCATTTCTGGACAGTTTCCCTCTTAACCCGTATATGCTGATGAGTGTCTCTCTCCCTCTTAACGCTGTTATGTGATGATGCGTGTCCGGTGGGTGGCAGAGACAATGTGCCCTGGGCAGAGGTGAAAGGTGAGTATAGGTGAAGATGCTGTAGAAAGCTCTGGAGATGCTTCCTGCCTCCTTCCTCCCCCACCCCTGGAGGTGTGCACCATGAGTTCTGCCACCAACCCAGCCACAGACCCCCAAGTGAGAGCGAGCAGACAAAAGATGATGGCGGGGGGGATGAGAACCAGGACAGGCCTCCTCCCCTGACCCCTGGCCACTCAGCGAGCCTCTTTCCCTTTGTGCCAGCCCTGAACACTCTCAACTGGGGGCTCATTTTACCCATGTCACCTTATCTATGGCTCTGATCTCCTTTTTTGAGAATAAAACATCCCACTTTAAGAATAAAAATAAATAAGACACATGAATTGAGTCAAGGGAGAGAGTGAAGCAGACCAGAGGCATCTCCGCATGTTGGGAGTGAGAATGGGGGAAGTAAGGACAAGTTGAGGAGGGAAGAGCTGGCACGAGGAACCAGAAGCCCCTATAGCTCTTCTGTCCCCGCGCTCTAAAAATATCCCTCAATAAAACATTCTGGCTGTTCCACTCTCCCCTGGCACAGTTCCCTCAGGGACCTGGGACTCCTGAGCTCCAGGAGACAGACTCTTACTAATGAGAAACCGGGAAGGCGCTGCCTCCATGCCCTCTGCAGGAGAGCATCAGTTGGGGGGGGAATCTGCTTTTAACTCCTGCTTCTCCTTTGATCCTCTTGGAATGAGCATGACCAGCCCCTCCAGCCCCTCCCCCAGCCACCTGGACGGCATGAACCCACCTACCCAGAGGAACTGACAAAACAGTGGTGATTGGCTCCCTCTCCTTCCCTCACTTTTATTTTTAAAAAATACATTCTTTTGCTCGCTGTAGTTAATTACAACCTTTCAGAAAAGCTGTGAAATAAAATCTTTCTGGAAAGCCTAAAAATATTTCTGTCTTGCAGGTAGCATGTGGGGATTACATTGTGAATACTCGGCGGCGTTGGCAGGTTCCGCAGGGTAGCTTCTCCCTGCTGGTAAGTAAGTCATTGTAGTGTTTTTCTTCCAACATTCAAGGGTTGGTGGCAGACACATGGTCGCCGGCACTGGAGTGTTGTAGGGGCCATTAGTTAGCACAGAGCTGCTCGCAAGCATAAGTCAGCTTACACTGCTTAGGGAAGGAAGGCCTTTTTATTTTTTTATTTTTGGTAAATTATTAGCAAGTGTTGTAAGCTTGGCATGAAGATACAAGTCAAAGAGATGGGTAGTTGTAGCTAACAGCTGCTGGAATCCAAACCAAGAGAATCTGTCCTCATGGGTCATTAAACTAGGTCCATGGGGCTTGGGAAGCGCGTGGGGAATGCTGGGTCTTCATGGAGGTCTTCTTTCATCCTCTGTACTATGCTGCCGGCGCTGGGTAGGTGGTGAGGGACTTCAAGGAGACCCCTAAGCAATTACCATGCCCTAGGGCTTATGAGGGACATAGTTTGCAGCTTCCTTGCTTAAAGCAAAACTGATGTATAAAAGTCTGGATTTCCAAAACACAGATGAGGTGGTGATTATTTGATTTGCAAGAGGATTCCCACGGCCACTATTACTGATGACTTCCAAATCCATATTGTTGGCTCGGCCCTCTCTCCTGAGCTCCACAGCCATATATCTAATTGCTACTGGACATCTCTACTTCCACATCTGTGTCCCTCAAGTGCCTCAAATTTCACCATGTCTAAAACTGAACTCTTAATTTTTTCTCCTCCCACCCTCAACTGATTACCCTCCCTATATTGTACTTTAAGGTTAATAGAATCTGCACACACCAGCCAGGAATCTTGCAAGCACCTTCCAACCATCCCCTTTACCTCCCCTACCAAGTATAACAAAGAAGGTCACCAGGCCAGGCTTGGCGCCTGTAGTACAGTGGTTGTGGCGCCAGCCACATACACTGAAGCTGGTGGGTTAGAACCCGGCCCAGGCCAGCTAAACAACAAGAATAACAACTGCAACAAAAAATAGCTGGGCACTGTGGCAGGCACCTGTAGTCCCAGCTACTTGGGAGGCTGAGGCAAGAGAATCACTTAGGCCCAGGAGTTTGAGGTTGCTGTGAGCTCTGATGCCACAGCACTCTACTGAGGGCCACATAGTGAGACTCAAAAAAACCAAAAACAAAAACAAAAACAGAAAATGTCACCAGGCCCTATTGGTTCTCATTCCTGGGTGTCTTTTGCATTCATGTGTTCCACAATAGGTTTTCAGCAGAGCCCTGTAATCTCTTACCCACACTAACCACAATGGTCTCCATGTAAATCTTGCTTCCTCATAGCTGCCAGGGTGACCTTCATGCACACATGCTTCAGCAGGTTATAGACTGTTGCTCTAAAAATCATCAATAGCTCTGACCACCACCAAGACCAAGGCCTGAATTCCTAATGCTGGCCTGGCATCTGTGGTCCTTCATGTGCCACCTCTTTGGCCATGTCTTCCATTCTACAGTAAGTTATCCATGACCTTCCCAAATATCAGGGGTGCCTTCATACATAATACCCTTTAATGTGCCTTTGGACATGCTCTTCATTCCTTCCCTGACAAAGGCACCCCACAGAAGACAGCCCCTGCCACATGAGGCCTTCTAGTTAGCTGAGAAGGTTCTAAGGGCCACACCATATGCATGGTGGGCTGGGGCAGTGAGGACTATCATCCTACTTCCTCCATTTCTCTTCAGGACCAAGTATTATGAGGAGGCCATGGAAGGGAGGCTTGGTGGGAAAGGGTTTCTTCTCCAGAGAGGGACTGAACAGGATCCCCGCAGGACATAATCTCAGACCAGGCTCAAGTTCCCCTGGGGACTCTGCCACCATGGCTCTCTCTAAAAATCAGCATTAGATTACAGGGCCCCAGGGCTACATTCCACAATATTGGTTCTCTCTGGAGAGAAGTCTAGCCTTCCCACATGGTCTATAATGGGAAGTTGGTTGATTCCCAGCTCCCATTTGGAGGTTTGGAGAACTCTAGGGAAGTCCTTCCAGATCTGGAAGGAGCTGTGGGCTATGGTGGAGGGGACAGTTAGCCTCCCACAGAGGGGAGGGTGAGAGCGCAGGGTAGAGTCACATGGAGTTCCCCACTGACAGAAGGGGACAAACTATGGCTGGGATACTAGTCAGGTCTGCTTGTCTTGACCAGATGGCCCTTATGCTGCTGGCTACTTTGAGGCAAGGAAGAGAGACAATTTGATGTTTGATTAGGGCCTGCAGCAGGAAGACAATAAGCTCTGGAGTCAGACAGGCCTGAATTTAAACACTAGCTCTGCTACCTATGAGCTATGTGACCTTGAATCTCAATGTCCTCATATGAAAACAGATAATAATGCTTGCCTCATGGGGATGATGTGAAGACTAAGTGAGATAACATTTGGAAATTTCCCAGTATGCTTGCTTAGAAAGCAGGTCTTGATGATTAGTAAATGCCTTCCCTGTGTTTCTCTGCACCTATGCCTTCCTAAATGATAAAAACATGGCATGTTGAAGTTGGTAGGGTGAGAGAGGATAGAAATCCTGTTATCAGTCTGGTAGGACAACATACAGATCAAGAAGCTCATAGCTGAGATGCTGGGTGACCTGGGCTGCTCATGGCCTGTTGGGAGAACACCTGCAGCCTGAGCTTGGACAGGGGGCTGTGGTGGTGCCAGACCTGGGCCTTGGCTTTGGGGCGGGGGTTCTGGATCCTGCACAGGACCATATTTTGAGATAGAATTCACATTTCACCCCCAAGTAAGTTTGGAGGGACATTGGCCTTGTCTAAAATGGTCTTTGTTCCCTCCTCCCTCCCTCTGGCCATTTCTTCCCCTGACCATTAGCCAATCTTGGGTAGGTACAAAATTTCACAATGTGTTCGATGAACTCTTTCAGGGAAGTCACCCTGAAAGAGATACCCATGAAAACAAATGACAGTTTGGGGTGTGTGTGTGTGTGTGCAAGTTGCATGGTGGGTGGGATAAGAGGAGGGAAGGAAGATGAAAACCTGTCAGATCAGCTGGGAAGACCTTTAGATACTGACTAATTTCATCCTTAGGCCTTTCTATACTGAGGACTAGAAATCTATCTCAATTCTCTCACTGTGGACCTTAGAAGTGAGAGCTAGAAGTAGGAGATTGGGCAAAGAAGATCCTAGAAGCGGCTTGGCGCCTGTGGCTCAAGCGGCTAAGGCATCAGCCACATACACCTAAGGTGGTGGGTTCGAATCCCCAGCCTGGGCCCGCCAAACAACAATGATTGCTGCAACCAAAAAATGGCCAGGCGCTGTGGCGGGCGCCTGTAGTCCCAGCTACTTGGGAGGCTGAGGCAGGAGACTTGCTTGAGCCCAGGAGTTGGAGGTTGCTGTGAGTGTGATGCCATGGCACTCTACCCAGGGGGATAGCTTGAGGTTCTGTCTAAAAAAAAAAGACCCTAGAAGCACCTGCTGTTTCCAGGTTGGAGTAAAGGGGGTTACTGTGGCTGTACTCTGCGTTTCATGCTGGCTCTACCTGTGTGCTTCTCTTCTGCCCGTCCCTCACAACTGAGGTGCCACAGAGTTCTGGCTCAGGCCTCTCACAGACCACAGTCATAGCCACAGAATAATGTTTTGGTTAACATCAGACTCACAGGATTACAATGGAGCTGTGAGTGTCCCATCCCCTGGTGATGCCACTCTACCATCACAGCACAACACATTATTCATGTGTGTGTGGTGACGCTCTTGTAAACAACCCCCCACACTGCCAGGTGTCTCAAGGTATAGCACATGCAGTCTGTGCAGTATGTAAGGTCTGATAATGATGATCAACTACCAGGTTACTGGTTTTATGTGTTTGCTATACTATGCTTTTAATCATTATTTGTCTACTTATTTTTCAAAAAGGGTTAACTGTAAAACAGCCTCAGAGGTGTTGTGGGAGGAGGCACTGTTATAGGAGATGACAGCTCCATGCATGTTACTGCCCCAAACACCTTCCAGTGGGACAAGAGGTGGGGGAGGGAAGATAGGGACAAGCATGACCCCGACCCACCGTGTACGCAGGCCTAGACTAATGTGTGGAGTTGTGACTTCGTTTTTGACAAAAAAGTTTAAAAAGTAAAAATAATAAAAAATCCCTAAAATAGAGGCTCCTTTTCCTTCTCCCCCCAGTTAGAGGGTGGGAAGCCTACATGCATTGGACACTGAGTCCTCTCTGCTGGCCAAGCAAGTCCCCCACAGGTGCCTCCCCAGCCTCAAGGCTCTGCTCAAGATGCCTCCTCTACGAGGCCTCCACTGATTCCATGGGGTCCCTTCTCTTAGGTTTCCCATTGCCCTGTGTAAACATAGTTATGATGTAATAAGAAAAAGAAAAAATAAATGTGTGAAGTCAGGCAACATGGATGAAAGTTAAAAAAAACAAAAATATCTCTAAGATCACAGTCGCTACACTGGACTGTAACTGCTCATTTCTTCGATAGGACAGTAAGTATGTTGGGATAGCAACTGTCTTGCTTCTCTTAGTAACTTAATTCTCAGCACATAACCTGAAACAGCAACTGTCAATAAATATCCTCAATTCTCTGTTACTAGGAAATGCTGATTTCAACCGGAGTCCAGAACAAACTGTGCTCTTTAATGACGACTGGAAGAATGGAGAAGCCTAAGTGTTGCTTGAAAGTGATGTGGTACTCTAGCATGGAGATCATTAAGAAGGTTTTCCTGCAATCTCTCTTGCTTTAATTTAAGCCGATTTCTGGCTTGATTCCTCACCGAATGGAGGGCTGAACAGCTGCCTCCTCATCAAACATCTTTCAGATACTGAGGACAGCAATTAAGTCACCCCTGGCCTTTGCTTCTGCAATTCTGCCAGCCTGTTCTCTGAAGATCTTGTTGTCTAAACCCTTTGATCATTCCAGATGCTTCTCTCTGGACTGGGGGATTTCTGTGCATCCTCTGAGAGTGTAGTGACCCATACCAGGCTTGTGGCTTGAGTAAAGGCCTGACTGGCTGCTGCGCAGTAAGGAGGGTCTGTGAAGATGACTTCCTTTGCTTGTCACACACACCATTAACCAGGCTGGCCATGGGCAAAACCTAGCAGAGGGTAAACATTTGGTATCTTTCTCACATTCTTTCTCATTTTCTTCTCTGGGGTTCCTTCCCCCCATTTTAGTCACCTTTCTTTTCTCTCCTTCCTAAAGAAAGTTGCATTTTGTTTTGTTTTGTATTCTGTTGCCCAGAGAACAGTGGCATCACCGTATCTCACTGCAACCTCAAACTCCTGGCCTCAAATGACCCTCCTGCTTCAGCCTCCCAAGCAGCCAGGCCTGCTTGGCTAATTTTTAAATATTTTTTATAGAGACAAGGTCTCACTCTTGCTCAGGCTCATCTCAAACTCCTGAGCTCACGTGATCCTTTTACCTCGGAATGTTGGGATTATAGGCATGAGCCACTGCACCTGGTCAGTATGTGCACCCTGATGGGACTTTAAGTTGTGTTATTACCTCATCTTAAGGGTATTAGCATATCGAGCAGCTACAGAATAAAAAAATTAACTTTTGCAGGATTCATAAGAAAAACATGGGAAACACTTTAGGGTAGAAGGCTCTGGCTAGTAGCCCCACACCCTGCCTTGGAAGCAGTCGCTGAGCATGTCCGTGTGTAAGCTGGCCAGTCCAAGTCCTGGCCGTGTACTTTTTGATCTGCTCATCATAAGCCAGAAAGATTGGGCCAGCAGGATGTGAGGTCAGGCAGGCATGCCTAGGCCAAGGTGCACACAGTGGGAAACTAACTGGGAGGTTCCTACCTTCTACTGAGGCCCTCCCAAAGAGTCTAGGAACCTCTGGTTTAGGGAGCCACTTCTCCACCTGCTCAGATCCCACGTGGACAGATGCACAGCCCAACTGAGAGCTGGTGAGCGCCGGGGCTCCCCAGCCGGATCTGTATTCCTGCCAGACTCTGTCATGTTTGTTTTCCTCCGTGGGTGCTGCGACCTGGAAAGCAGTGCGGTGATGTTGCACTCGCCCTCATTCTTGCAGCCACTAATTGAACAGTTCAGAGGGAACTGTGCCACAGAGCTGCCCAAGGGTGAGAGCAGATGCAGTCGATTAATTACAGCTGGGGAGATGCGAAGGGCTGCATGGGGAGCAGAGGGAGAGGCGCTGGAAGGCCTGGGGGCTTGGTGGACTGGGAAGGGAGCGCTTAGTCAGGCCATGCCTGGGTTCAGATTTTGACAGAGTATCAGAGGGGCAGCCTTGGGCCTCCATCAGAGTAGGGGCTTCAGGGCTCAGAGGAACATCACAAAGCCCTGCTCCCATCCTGTGACCCCATCTTCTTCTTCCTCTGGTTATATCACCTGGCTCTTAGAGATGGTGGGAGAGAAAACAGAAGCAAGGCTCCACTTCCAGTATTCCAGATTCTGGTGGCTACCATTTTATATGTATTAAGTGCTCATAATGAGTCTGCAATTATCACAGTTAGGGCTCAAAACAAGCTGTGAATTGTTATTATTCCTGTTTTACATATGGAGAATAGGGTCCCACAGAGGTTAAAGAACTTGTTCAGTATTCCACAGGGAACTAGCAGCCAGGTCTACCGAGCTCTGCTTTTGGCCTCCACATAGCACTGCCTGAGTTGACCATCCTTCAGCCCTTCCTGCCCTGGGGGTGGCCCCTAGGTCATCAACCTACTCTTGGAGTCCTCTGGTTGGGTTGTCCAGTCCCTCTCCCTTGCTAAGGCCATATTTTGCTGCTTATCAAGGAGCACTGGAGTTGGCTTTGCATTTATTTTATTTATTGCAGCTCTCTCTGAGCTTCTGAGCAACTATCCTATCTCCTCTCTGCACCCACCCCAGTGATTGTCCATATCCCCTTTGACCTTGCCCCTTTGTCCTCTCTCCTTGTGCATGTCCTGTCTCCCCAGAGGAGATCACAGGAAGCTCATCATTCTTCCACTCTCTTCAGGAAGAGTTTGGTGCCAGCTCCATTCCCTGCTCTGGCTCTGTGGATAGGCAACTCTGTTTGTCTAGGTGAACTCAGGAAAGAGATGAAGGATAGTGTGTGTGCATACTGGCCAAAAGCGAGTGCTCTAGAGTCGAGGAGCTGAAGGCTAAATCATAGTCCTAAAATTTAACTAGCAATGTGACTTCAAGAAAATCAACATACTTCATAGAGCCTTAGTTTCCATATCTGTAAAATGGGTCTAATATTGTAACTTCTGGCTCATAAAAACTGCTGTGAGGTCTACATGCGATGACAGATGTGAGGAGCTAAGAGCAGTGTGAGGAGCATGGGAAGCACTGACTGAATGTTAGCTATGATTTTTCTCATGACTACTTTATGATTAAGAAGCTCGGGCAGGAGTCAGGCTAGCTGAAGTCCATGGGAAAAGTGGCTTTGTTCTCACAGTGTCCTGTGCATGTGTTGTTCTTGGTGGTGCTCAGTCCAGGAGCAAACTTGTGGTGGAGACATTGCTCAGCACGGTGTTGGTGGCCTCTTTAATGGGCCTGTGCTCCTCTTGCTACAGCCTCCAGGAGGCAGTCAGTCCTCACCATGGAGGTTTGTAAGAGGAGACAGGAGAGGCTGACATCACAGCCTCCTGGGGGGGGGGGGATCCATTCCAGGGTGGCCTTGGCCCCATCAGCGTCTCAAACAGATGGTCATGCTTTGCATTAAAAGCTTTTGTATGGGATTTCAGGTAGGCCCTGCCCTGAGGAGCTCCTTAATCAGGACCAGCCAGTGAGGACAGCTGTAAGATGTAGGCAGCTCGTCCTCTCCTTCCTACGCCACTTGCTTCTTTCCTGTACCTTAGTGTTTTCCTGAATTTAGAGGGCAGTGATGCCAACTTTGTGCCTGCAAGTTTCCATTCTATCCTGACTCCCAAAGATACCTAGGCACTGGGACAGGAAAGCAAATTGTCACAGTCTTTGCCAGCTTGGTGTGTGTGCACGTGTGTGTGTATGTGAGCATGTCTGTGCACACGATTCAGGATAGCCTAGAGCCCAGCTGATGGCTCTGTAGGAATCTATGGTACCGGGGGCACCAGCTTTCCTGCCTGGCATGAATCCTGGCTGGCTCTGTCTTAGCTGATAGTACATTCAAAACCTAATTGTTATCTCAGCAGAGTAACTCCATTATTCATCCTGACACCATCCCCCGTTAGCTGTTTGTTGCAGTGATGTTATATTAATGAGGCCTACAAATAAATGAACGGAAGATCAGAGTGCTGGCTTGTTTCTCAGGAAAGCTGTCTGACTTATTTATTTATTTACTGGGAACTTTGCAGTGAGTCACTGTGGCTCTGGGCAGGTGGCTTTTGGCCTGTCCTGCAGAGATTTGGTGCAGTCTTGCGGATAAATAGATGTAAATGTCCTAGTTTCCAAAAGAGTTTTGCAAACATATTTGCAACAGAGAGAATCCAGGAAAATACAATCTACTACTTTCAATGGTTTGGGCAAGTGGAGTACAGAAGCCAGCAGGAGTGATGGGTCATCCCCAACTATTAAGGCATCAAAAATTATTTGAGCTTGGTTTTGGAGGGCAGTGTACCTGGTTTACTACAATTGATTTTCTTTCCTAGGTACATGTACCAAAGATAATGTTAAAGAGAATTTATGTTCCTTAAGCACGGCGGTGTTGGAGAAGTTGCCATGGTTGGAAAATTTATAAAGTCAAAGCTACAGGGTGGTCAGTGGAGAGGCAAACGTAAACCTAACCCCACCCCTCACCCCCACCTGGCATCGGTGTGGCCTTACTGGGAAGTGTGGTGAGTGGCTTCAGGAACACACAGGAATATTCACACCTGAAGGGTGGCAGGTGCCTGGTCACTCCGTGAGGGCACCAATTCTGGGGATTCAGCCTCTGTATCTCAAGCCTGCTTGGCCTTTACTCCACCCTGATCTCTGTTCTCATTTGCAGGTATGAACCACATGGGTCTCATCCTCTGGGCTTTCCCGTCAGGCTGAGATGGTTGACAGGTGAGAGCTGCCAGGCCGAGGAATCCAGCTCTCACTTAACTATCATCCCATTGGTGGGCACAGCTGAATCATCCCATTGGCGGGCTTAACTGAATCCAGATTAAAGGTAGCTTTAAGAAATACCTGGGGCAAGAGTTAAGGTAAAGCTTACCCTAACAGGCAAGAAGTGATTATCCTAAGTTCAAATGCACCCCCAAATTCCTTCTTGTTGTTCTTTTCCCCCTACTCATAGAAATACATCAGGACCCCATTATGTTTAGGAATATAGTATATGCAGGTTCCTTTGAGGCCTGACACAAAGGGTGACCAGTGTGCCCAGTTTGCCTGGCATCTTTCAGTATCTTCCAAGAGGACTCTGATCCTGAACATAGACACTTGGCACACTTTGGGGAGGGGGTGAGGTGGGAGAATGTATAGCCAAGGAATACCCACTCTTCATCTCTCTGACCAAGACAGGCAGCATGGCATGGTGGGGGGAGTCAGAAGGTCCTGGTTTTCAACTTCTGTTCTGCCACAAACCAGATGTGTGACTTTGAGCAAATTCTTTACTTCCCTAAGTACAGTTTTCCCACCTCCTACATGAAAATAAGAATAGCCATCTTTCAGGATTGTTTGGAGGAGTAGAAATGTGCACAGAGCATGGTAGAGTCTTGTTAAAGAAAATCAATTACTATTACTGAGACTCTCAGAATTAGAATGATGGCTGCTCTGTTCATGTGACTGGCACAAGGTGAGTGCCCTTGTTGGCTGTGGAGACCTATATCCCTGCCACAGTCCTCTTTCCACAGGAGGTAAATGCAAAGGGTGTAGGCTCAGGCCGTTTGAAGGAAGCACGGTGGCTCCAGGGCAGGTAGTTCCAGGCTCTTCTAGGGGCCTCACATCCAAGGATAGGCTAGGGTTACTCCAGGAGAGGCTGCACCCTGCCTGCTCACCTGCTCACCTAAGCATGTGCACCTAAGCACTGTCAAGTATAGCACGGTACATGGCACCCAGCAGTCACTAATTAAATATTCATTTGATGAGTGAAATAACTTATTTGGGATTGTGACAACTCCCTTTGTTCAGAATGCTTGTTCACTCTCATGAGTTCAATTTTGTCCTCCTAAATCCCAGTAGCTCAGAGTGTGACTTTATTTGGAGACAGGGTAGCCATAGAGGTAGTCATGTTAAAATGAGGTCATGAGGGTGGGCCTTAATCTAATATGTCTGGGTATTGATTTTATACTTGATCTTACCCAAAGGGTAAAGAAGAGACACAGCCTTACTATTTAAAAAATTAGTGAGATAGACACACACACACACATGGGCAGGACACGTGTGAACAAGAAGGCAGAAACCAGGCTGAGGCATCTATAAACCAAGAAACGCCAAAGATTGCCAGCAACTGCCACAGGCAAGGAGGGAAGCCTGAGCAGATTCTCGGTCACAGCTCTCAGAAGGAACCCACACTGCTGACACCCTGGTCTTGGACTTCTAGCCTCCAGGACTGTGAGCAGACACATTCCAGTTGTGTAAGTCCCTGTGATACTTTGCTATGGGTCCCCTAGGAAGCTGAGACCCTCACTGGGTATAGAGACCTCTGCATGTTAGCTCCGCATCCCTTTGCCCTCCCCGATTTCATTTTCCTGAGAACATATTCAGCCTCCTTTTCCTTTCTGCTAGATCCTGCCCACTCACAGCTTTTTAGGAAATGTTTTCTCTGGGCCTTCCTTTTCTGTGAGGGGCTCATAACACCCTTCTTTTTGAGGTCCCACCAGGTCCTGGAGCACAGGCTGAGGAAAAGAGAAATGTGGCAGGCCTGGAACCTCACAGGCTTTCCAGTCCTCTGCACGTCTCCTGTTCCTGGGGTTGAGCAGGTGACACGTGCACAGACACCCAGGGTGACAGCTGGAAATGGGAGCAGCCGGGATGCCTCCCTCGGAGGACAGCATCATTATCACACCATGAACTGGCAGAGAAGGAGCAGACGGTGGGTCCTGAGGGGGTCCTCACTTGAAGTTTATGCAAACTGAGAAATTCAATAGCCTGTACAACTTGTCCTACATGAAGCTGCCATAAAAGATGGGTCCCTAGGGGTGGGCTTGGTTGCCATGGAGACTGGGGTAAGGAGGGGTTAGGGAAGAACACAGCTGTTTATCTAACTATGCCTGAGCCTACTCCTTTTCCTAAAGTAGAACCTCCTTTGAGGTCATCTTGTTTATTTCTCATCTCCCAGGCAGGATACATCCATTTCTAGGACTGGAATTTCTGCCTCCCCACATTCCCCCTAACCCCAGGGCACCTATCACAGGGCATCAGAGAATCCTTCCCTTTTTACCTTTCAAGAAGGCTCTTTGGAATAAGTGGCTTCTGTTGGCCTCACTGAGGGCTGCCCTGGGGAGGGTGGGTACACGTTTCCAAGATAGGGGCTAGAGACAAGGAGGTCTGCATAAAAAGCAGCAGCTCCCAACCTTTTTGGCACCCGACACCAGTTTCAGGGAAGACGATTTTTCCATGGACTGTGGGGGGACATTAGATTCTCATAAGGAGCATGCAACCTAGATCCCTAGAGCGCACAGATTACAGTAGGGTTCACGCTGCTGGGAGAATCTAATGCCTCAGCTGAGCGACAGGAGGCAGGGACGCAAGTGATAAAAGTGGCTGTAAATACAGACAAAGCTTTGCTGTCTCGTCTACTGCTTACCTCCTGCTGTGTGACCTGGTTCTGAAAGGCCAGGAACAGTAGTAACCGGTCCATGGCTGGCCCGGGGGTTGGGGACCACAGCATAACAGAATATGCACCTTGTAGAATTCCAGTGACTAAGAGGTTTAGGGAGAAGATCAATGCCACTCTGAAGGGATTGGCCAAGAAAGCTATGTAAAGAAAATGAATTGATTCTCCTAAAAGGTTACTTTTCATAAATGATGCATTCTTGCCAAAAATGCCATAAAAATGAGGTTGTGCCCTTCTTGGAACACTCTGCTGAAAGGTACATGAGGTGGATTTCTTCCCATTATTGCTTTTGTCAACTTTGACCACTTGGTTAAGGTGGGTTCCAACAGGTTTCTTCACCAAGAAGTTACTTTACTCTTGTTAGAATTGGTAAGTATTTTATGGGGCGATGGCTGAAGGCTACATAAATATCCTGTTTTTCATCATACCTTCGTCTGCTCATTTCTGAACCAATTATTAGTGTGTACTTTGCCAAACGATGATTTCTATTTCCATAATTCTTTCTCCTCCATTATTTATTTATTTGCATATTGTTTATTTCTATCCATAAGGACCATGGACTCTTATTTTATTCCACTTATCATTATTTCTTTTCTTGCTCACACTACCCAGATTTGGTCTTTGAGATCCCCTTCACGTTGGCTCTTGTGCCCTTTTGACGAGGACCATACATTTTTGTTTTTTTACTACTTCTTGCCAAAAATATATAACCTGAATTTAATCATGAGGCAGCATCAGACAAATCCAAATTGAGGGACATTCTGCAAAATAACTGGTCTGTTCTTGCCAACAGTATCAAGGTCATGAAAGACAGGAAAACACAGAAAGTCTGAGGATTAAAGGACTAAGGAGACATCACAGTGGAATGTCACGTGGGACCCTGCATTGGATACTGGGCCAGAAAAAGGACACCAGTGGGACAGTTGGCAACATGTTAATAAGGCATGTATATTAGATAGTATTATTGTATCAATGCTAATTTCCTAATTTTGATAATTGTACTGTGGTTATGTAAGATGCTAACTTTAGCAAATCTGGGTGAAGGGTATATGAAAGTTCTTTGTACTATTTTTGTACCTTTTTATAAGCCTGAAATTATTTTAGAAATGAAAAGTTAAAGAAATAGAAAATGACTTTTACAGAGAAAAGAGGATCAGGTGGGGGGTAGGAGATGAAAGAAAGTAATCCAGATAATAGTGAGCAAAACGTTCCAGGCCTGCATGCTCCCTCCTGCACGTTCTGTCCAGAGCGATAGCCCCTGCGTGGCTTGGGAGGCAGCATGGATTTGCCTGTCCCTAAAGATGCTATTTCATTTCTCAACAGTTTCAACTTGCAACACACCAACAGGAGATCGGGGCCTCCAATTCCCGCTGATATGTTCACTGGGAAAATCAATTATAGCCTAATTACCTCAGGGGGTTAATTAGCCTCGTGTAGCTTGGGTGTCCTCTGTGAACAGAGCAGCCTGTCGGTCCCGGTCAGTGAGCAGGGGCGGCTGAGACAGAGGTTTCCCAGTGAGAAGCTTGCCTTGGGGCTGGGAAGGGGCCCCTGCCAGTTCAGAATGGACGGTGCAGCTGCTGCCAGGGCTGGCAGGGGTGGGAGGTGCTGATGGAGGCGAGTCCCTGCCTAATCCAAACCCCCCTCAGGCCACAGGTGCTCACAGATGTAGAGACTGACAACTGGTACAGCAAGAAGAATTACAGAACAGTGCAAGTTCTCAGGCCAGCAGTTGGTGGAAATCACTAGAATCAGGGAGAAGGCACGGAGCCCTGAGCAGCTCAGGAAGCCGCGGCAGAGGCCGGGGTGCCACTGGCAGCCCCCACAAACATTCTCTTCCAGGAACATAAAGACACAGGAGAAAGTGAGGAGGCATCATTATCCCCCACGGTTAAGAGGAAAACGGGATCGAAGCAGGACAGTTTCTGCACTGTCATACCAGCTTCCTGCGTGGACAGAGAATGACCTACATGTAGGGGACGTGCTCCCTGGGACATACCGCCGTCTCTCTGGGTCACGTCTACCTGGTCTATACCAGTAAGAAAAAGTCTGGACATTAAGGAAGAAGCCCCACTTCTTGTTTTACGTTATTTGGGCAAATCCTAGAGAACTTAAAAATGATTTTACAATTAATGTGAGCTCAAATTCTGTCTCTGTCACTTAGCAGCAGCTGTGTGAATTTGGGCAGATCACTCAACGTCTCTGAATCTCATTTTCTTCATCTATACAGTGGAGTTGAGAATATTTACTTTGCACCATTGCGGTGAGGATTAAATGTAATAGTGTAGGGCACATTGAATAAATATTTGCTTCCTCTGCAAATAACCCATCTCTGTGTTAACAGCACTCATTACATTTTGAGGGTTTCTTTTTTAAAATGAAATTTCTATAGGATCATAGGGATGCTCTGGAAGTTTCCCAATACTCTGTGACATGGGAGGGGGGCAGAGTTGCTTTTCTGCTGGTAGGAGAAGGGATAGTGCTTTTGCTCAGGGGGGAGGCAGGAGAGGGATGTCTCTCTCGGGTTTCTCAAACATGTAGGACACTGGGGTACTTGCTAGCCTTTATTCCTACTCATCACTAGGGAAGTGCAATTAATTGCAAAGCACAAGTGACAACCATTGAATAGGGACTGGTGAAAGGTAATGAGCACACAAAGCACAACCAAAGTACAGTACATTGCTCCTGGTCCAGGCCGTTCAAAACCCAAGCAACTGCATTTTCATCCACATCATTTATTCATCTTCCTTTGAAATGTACTATTTTAGAAGCATCATTTTTTTCCTCCAGGATAGTTAATTTCCTATCTCTTTCCATTAAAATGCATGAATAAATCGGGACAGAGAGTAAACCCTGGGAAATGGCATGGTGGCTAACGTACTGACTGCCTTTACCTTCTTCTTTCGTTTTCAACTTTGCAACTCTGAGCTAATTGCAGCTCTGAAATCACATTTCTGCTGAGCAAAGCTAGACTTGCTTTCGGAAGTGTTCACCCACCACGGAGCCAATTTCTTGTCCTCACCTGGCTCAGCCAGCTTGGCAGGGAGACTGGGCTGGCTCTGCCTCCCTTGTTGTGCCCAGGTGCATGCTGATGTGCATGCACACTCACGCACAGGCACGAAGATGCGTTTCCATACACCTGTCACCAGGGCCTAGACAGCAACCACTGAGACGCACACGAGGGGCTTCCTGCATCCCCGCATTAAATAAACTCTACTAAGAACCCGTTCACAAAGCCTTAGCTTGCGCTCCTCTCCCAGTGCCCGGGGGGCCAGCTCCTGGCTGTGCCCTCCTGTTCTGGGAACTGGGGGGACTCACCTCAGTGATTTGGGGATTGGAGCACTTGACATTGTGGCTGGACCAGTCAAGCCAGGGACTGGAGGGGCTGATACAGTGCTGGTTGAGGGTGCATCTGCGCTCACCGCTGCACCAGCCACACTCGAACTTCCGGTCGGCCTTGAGGCAGAGGCCACAGCTCTCCCGCTGAGCTGCACACTTGTAGAGATGAACTGCAAAGAGAGAGGCGGTCACAGGGAGACTGGGGAGGGCTGCCCACAACATATCCTCTTCTTGCGGGCATGATAGAAACTGTCCCCAGTCATGGATCATGCCATTGGTCATCCATTACCATTGCAAGAATGATGGATGAGGAATTAATAGATCGGGACTCTCAGCTGTTACATAAAGGCACTACAGAAAATAGTATTTGTAAAGAGTTCTGGCTATAGATTGAATCAGATCAGTGCTTTAATTGTGGCTTCACTACATCCGAGCAGGGTGACAGACCTTGAACCTTGTTTACTTCATCTCTAAACTGGAGATAATCATTGTTTTTTTGTGAGGTTTGAATAAGACGTTGTATATTAAGCACTCAGCACAATGCCCACAATATATCTGATGTTCTACACATGCTTATTATCTTTTCTTTGAACTCATGCCACATGCTCATGCTGCCATGTCTCTTACTGTCCAGCTCTCACACATAGCCTTCATTGTGAAAGATAAGGGCTATATTCCCCACTGCAGGTATAAATGTAGCTCAAAGAGAGACGGAATGACTCTCAGAGCTTACTAAGGTTAGTGCCCCAAACTGGAATCCTGAAACTCCAGCTGGCTGTGCTGAGAAGAAGAGAACTTTGCCCTCCACACTGGAAATCACATGGGTCTGGGAGAGGAGTCAGCTCGGGCTTAAAGAAGGGCCAGGTGGCTGGCGGCAGTGGAGAGGCACTGCTGATAAAAAGAGGGTGATCTGGCCTTGTTCACAGGCCTGTGGCTGGAGCATATGTCCCCAGAAAGGACAAACTATCTATAACAGGTTACATCTAGAGTCTGCAAACCTTTTATCTTTGCTTTTTGTCTCCCACTGACTTAAAAGGCCTAGTATAACTGGCCAGTCAATGGAATTGTGCTGTATAAGCCCAGGGCTTAGCTCCTTGCCTGCTGGGGTTTTGAACTCAAGAGTCCCAAGTAGGATTATCCAGAAACAAAACACTGAGAAAGTCATTTTTCAACTCTTCTGGTCAAGCACATATAGGCCTTCAGGACCAGGAGGAGTGCCTCTGCTAGAGGTCATGGACATATTCCAGGAGAGGGGAATTTTTTAATTCTTCCACAGGTTCCCCATCCTGTCTGTTCCTTTGCTCTGTCCAGCATCCCTTAGTTCCAGCTGCAGGGCCTATGGGCCTATACTTAAATACCCTCCTGTCTATGGATTGGTTTTGTTTGTTTATTTGTTTTTTTCCTTTTTTGAGACAGAGTCACACTTGTCACACTTGGTAGAGTGACATAGCATCATAGCTCACAGCAACCTTAAACTCCTGAGCCCAAGGGATCCTCTTGCCCCAGCCTCCCAAGTAGCTGGGACTATAGGCACTCACCACAATGCTTGGCTAGTTTTAGTAGAGACAGGGTCTTGCTCTTGCTCAGGCTGGTCTTGAACTCCTGACCTCAAGCAATCTACCTGCCTCAGCCTCCCACAGTGCTAGGATTATAGGCATAAGCCACTGTGTCCAGCCCTATCTATGGATTCTTGGGGTACAGGGCAATAAATGGGAATCTTAAAATGAACAAGAACATATTGAGCATTTATATGTATGTAGCACATGGTCCCTATATATGAGCATCCTTTCCTCTACTTCACAGATGAGCCCTGCAGGATATAAAGGGGAGCAGTAATCAGTCTGAGTCCACACAACTGGAGGTGAGCAAGACAGCAGTTGAACCCTGCTTTGCTGGATTCTAGAACGTGAATCCTTAAACCCCGTCATCTTCTCTACTCAGCACAATGTGACACTCAGGGTCTGGGGGAAATGCATGTGAAGCTGTCTGTGCACTCATGGAGCTTCCTCAGCATTGGGAGAGTCACATGTAGAGTTCTGATGCAACAACTCGCAAGTGGCTGTTCTTTAAGCGCCAGGTGCACAGACAACCTCTGGGACACAAGCCCAGCTCCTCAGCAGGCAGAATGTCTCCCATCTCATAACAGTTGGAAAATTTGCCCTGGGTATGAGGAGAAATAGTAAAAAAAAACCTCCCTGGCTCAGTTTCTTTCTCCATTCTAAGTAGCATCCATTTGAATGGCAGCTTCTGGGACAGGGAGTGAAGCCCCACAGATGCTGAGACACTTGCAGACTCTGCTGGGGCTTTCCCCCTACCCATTTCCATCGGGTGGAAGCAGAGGCATGTGACAACTCTAGGTACTTGAGTTGTGGTGACAGAGATGTGGCTCATGGTGCAGGAGGAGAAAGGGAGGTATTCAGGGTGGGGGAAGAGAGCTGAAATCCCACAGTAGCCTGAGCAGCAGACCCTCAGAGTGATGTGACTGTCTTGGTTCGAATCCTGGCTCTTACTATCTGACTCTTGGCCCACTGCTTAAACTCTTTGGGCTTCAGTTTCCTTATCTATAAAATGACAATAGTAATACCTCTCAGAGTTATTGTGATAATTAAGAAAAATTATCTTTGCTAAATTACGTAGTGAGCGCCTGCCCACAGCAAGTGCTATCACGTTGGAGTTCCTCTGCTCGTTCTTGAGAGCAGGTGGACCTTGGTGTTTGCTGCATTGATAGTCTGGCCTCCTCACATGTTGGAGGAGGACGCTGAATAAAGGTGGCCCTCATGGAGCACCCCCTCCTGCTGCAGCCCAGCTCCCCTTCCTGAGCCTCTTTGCTCCAGATGTGAGCTTGAGTCCACATGTTGGGCCCTCCCTCCCACCTCAGGACCAGGGGAGCAGCCTTAAAAACCTTCTTTGTGCAGTGACCGTGACCAGGGCCAAGGACAGGGGAACAAGAGCCTGATTAGAAACAATATCTCCATTTCCAGGGAAACTGGCAGGACGTTCCTGCCTGCTGTTCTTCCAGGTCAGGTTCCACAGACACTTCAAAGCCTGTGGGAGCCAAAGAATAACGTGGATGATCCGGCAGCCGCCTGGCGGATGCTCTGGTTGTAATAAAACAGGGCTCCCAACAGGACTCCTTTGATGGCTCCAAATGTTGCTTTAGGATCCTCTGAAGAGCTCGGCTGACAGAGGGAGTCTATTATTCATGGCACAGCGGCTGGCTGGCTCTGATCCCTCCAGCCCCAGTCTTTCCTGGGGTCATGAAAAGATCAAACTTCTACCCGGAAGTAGCCGCTTACCTTTCAGGTCTTGAGGGTTGTCGATGATGAAATTGCCATTCCACACCACGGCGAAGTCCACGGCCAGGTTGCTGATGTCCATCCCATCATACTGGTACTGCAAGGAGAGGGATAGAGGACATGGCACATGTGGTTCCCTGTCACTGGGGTCAGGGACGCAAGGAACCATGTGTGCTGCTCAAGTTATCTCTATGATGCCCTTTCCCTGACTCTGTCACGAATGCCAAGAGGATCCTGCCTACACCCCCAGCTTGGCTCTCAGTGCCTTGAATACTCTGATCCAAACTTACCTCTTCCCCTCTACGACTGGCCTGCAGAAATCTCTGAATCTACCTGTCTCCAAATACGTAAGCCCCTCTCTGTGTTGTTACTGAGTTCACATCTAGGGAGGAACACAGCTCTATTCCTACTCTTAACTCGTCCTTATTCTGCTAATGTGGCTGAGATCTACCCTCCCCAGGTGCCCTCTCCAACAGCTCTGCCAGCCACCCCCTAATTTCTCTGTCCCCTGATGTTGCTGCTCTCTGTCTTTAACCAGCACTTCCCAGGAGCTGCTGTGTCTCCTTTCACACAAGAGAGAGTCTAGTCTGTCTGCACAGTCCACGTTTCTTACTGCCCCGTAATCCCCACAGAGTCTCTGCACAGCAGTCACTGAGTGACTGGTTGGCTGGGCCCCGCAGTCGCCCTCATTCTGCACATGAGCCTCACTTTGGTCAACAGTCCACTATGGACAAGTACCCGCAGATTTCCGGGCATAGATCTGACCAGCCCTACCATTAAAGGCCTTAAGCCGCCAAGGCCAAGAATCAACTTTCTCTGTGCGCTGACCCCACACAAGACTTTTAAGCCCTTCACACATGAGAAGCAGCCACCCCTCTGGCTGGCCTGGCTGCACTGGCACCTCTATAAAGGAGACCTGGGGGCATCTCCTGGCGAGGAGGGTCCCTGCCCCAACACTCAAGTCAGCACTGGAGGGCATGTCACTGTCAGCGCTCCTGCCCCCAGTCCTTCCCTGCTGCCTGCCTCCCTTTGTTGTGTTCCATTTCTTTCTCATCCCACCTTCCCCTTGCACTTGGCGGCCTTCCACCGATTACAAATTCTATCAAGCGCCTGTGACCTGGGAATCTGACAGCTCCCTGATAAGAGGCCCAGATTCTCTTTATCTCTCCCAGGCGAATTAGCTTCCCTCAACACCTTTGTCATGTCGACCCCTCCCCCCATCTCAGAGCTGACCCCCCACAGTCAGAGACAGGGAGTTGGCAGATAAAAAGATCTTCTCTGGGTTAGTATTATAATTAAACACCTCACGCTCTCTGTCTGCCATTCAGGATTGGTTTAACCCTTGCTGGTCCTGATCCACCGCTTCCTCCCTCCACTGTCTCACCTCAGCCCAGGCCACTGCCTTGTCTCTCCCCCCTCTTCCTCCCATGGAGCAACCTCCGCTTTAGTCACTCCCCTACCGGCACAGGTGTAGGGTGGAGCTGACTCGCTTTGGCTGACGTTTCACTGTTCCTTAAACTTTAGAAAAGGGCATAGACATCTCAGCTTCTGCCATAAGGGTCCTCACAAAACTCCAGCTCCTCTGGTACCGTGACCTTGCTCTGCTCTGACCGAGCTGTCTGGGCTGCTGGCATGCTCCTCTGTCCCTGGGGACGTGGGGTCAGCCTGTGAACCCAGAAGGCTCTGGAAGCCCTGGCAGGCCAGGCTGAGGCATAGGCGCGGGTGTAAGAGAAGGCTGTGCTCCATGCAAGCCCGGCCCGAGCCCTCTCACCGAGCTGTTTTGGCACTGGACGCTGGAGCTGTTGAAGCGCAGGGCAGGTACACGGTGGATGGCCCCCTGGATGTTGAGGACACACTCATAGCCTCGCTGACCCGACTGTGGCTGCGGCAGGTTTCGAGCCTTCAGGGTGATTGGCTTTACCTCCCCAACTGGAATCAGGATTTCCTCCGTGGGCACCAGCTGGGGACAGTCCTTGGGAAGAAGCAGAGAGGCCCCGTTGGTTCCTGGCTCATGCCATCTTACTCGCCTGAGCCAGGGCAGAGACAAGGCCCTGACACTAGGCTGGGCCACTCACCAGAAGGGCAGCCCCTCATGAGGGGGCCTGTTGAGCAGAAGGGAAAATGGAATCTCGCTTAGCGCCTGGGTTTTGATATTGCCCTCACATCCCACAAGTTGTCCTGCATCTGGTATGTGTGTGTTACACTTAGGAGTTAATTTCCAGGCACTGCTTGTGGCTCGGCATTGGATTTTATCTCAGGCTGGATAAAAGAGCCTCCACATGTCCCTGTCTCCCATGCAGCTGCCCCACCTCGGGGTTTCATCTTGTTCCCAGCTCCGCCAGTGTCTGTGCCACCATATACTGTCCCATGTCTGAGGCGGCTGGCAGCTTCAGCTTCCTGCTCCGGCTGAGCTGCGCTTCCAGGAGGTGGATCAAGCCCTCCCAGCGATACTCTAAACACTTGCTCTGGCTTTTTATCTCATTTCATTACCAGGCCCTGTATGAATGCCATGTTGCTTTGGAAAACAAAACCAAAAAAAAGAAAGTCTTAGTGGGGAGGCCCTTTGGGAAGGGTCACCAGAGAGAGGCAGGGAGAAGGAAAGATCAAGTTTCCCGAGCTCCATGCTCAGATGCTGCTTATCCACCAGAGGTCAAAGTACCACCCTCACAGCTACAATCTCCTCTTTCTCCCGCTGCCCCAGGAAACATGAGCCAAGGAGCCCCTGGCAGTGAGGATGTGGAGCCCATATAGCACCATTTCCTCTCTCCAGGGATGACTAGAGAAATCCTTGCAGGTGTCTCCTCTTCCTCCATCCCCCTTCCCCTGGGCAGTGGTTCTTAGAGGGGATTTCTGGGAATGCAAGGGGGCTGATGTTGCTATGCCAAATGTTGGCATTTGCTGTCAGGGGCCAGGATCCTTGGATTTCTTCCAAGATGTAGGATGGTATCCAGCAACAAAAAACTGTCTGCCTAATGCCAAAGGCTATCGCTGTGAAGACGCCTGGTGCAGTGTGGGCAATGTTGAGCAATAGCCCAGCCTCAGATAGGGAACTGGGAGAACTGTCCATCTGGTGCGGCTTAGGCTGTCACCTCTTTTCTCTGGGTCCTAATTGTAAGTCGTCAGCATGTGGCCCCTGCCTATCTCCCCCTTAACCCTGTGGCTTTTATATATCATGGTCCAGCCATAATGAACAGTTAGTTATGAGGTACCATCTTCCTTACCGGACCTATCTCTGGTCTTTTGCACATTTGCCTCTGCAGCTAAATACTCGCCTGAGCCAGTATCCTCTGTCCTCGCCACTCCTGCCTCCTATCCTCTGTCTTCCTCCCAGCCCCTCCCCTGCCTCAGCCTTCAAACTCAGTTCAGCTTCTCCTTCTCTGGAAGGCCCTCCCTGACCCTGTTCCTGCACTGGATTCAGGATGGATATTGCCCCCTGACTGCATTTGACCCACAGGATTGTGATTTCTTATTGAGCTGTTCTCTTCCCTGGGCTGTGAGCTTCTTGAACATCAGCAGCATCTTATTCACCTCCATAAACCCAGCCTTCATCCCAGTGCTCGATCTGCAGTGGACGCTTGGTCACCCTTTGTGGGAAAGTAAATAGAAAAGAAGAAAATAAAGCAACCCATGAAAAGATCTTAAAGTTCCCTTTTAGCTCCAACTTTGTAGATTTTTTAGAGATTCTTTACAGATTCTAAGGTCCTGCCTTCTGAAGATCAAGAGGCTTGAGGAGTTTGATTCTCAAAAGCTGGGGTTGGAAATGGTCATGGGTTTTGGAGTCACTTGATTTCTAAAGTGGTGTGTTCGTAGCTATTAAGAAATCTTGAGGATTTTAAAAAAGCTGGGTGCAGAATTCCCCACAAAGACCTATGTAGGGGGGTCTAGAAGAACCTGCAAGGTTCCTGGTGTCATCCCTTGCCTGCTGGCCAGTTGTATGTTAGGGCTCCAGGCAGGCTGGGCTTCCTCGAGAGAGCAGATCCTGAGGCAACCCCAGAACAGACAGGCCCCTGTTTAGGAGCCAGTCACTCAAGCTGCCAACTCATAAACTTGTTCTTTACTGCACTTTTACTCTCATTCCCCGCGGGCACTCTTGACAGAGTCTTTCATATATTTATAGCCAAGAAAAAAATGAGCACCAGCTTAGGGAAGCCCAGGCATCCCATGGAAAAGGAGATATTGCTTACTATTAGGGGCTAAAAAAAATTCCCATTGAATCTATTAAGTTAGAATTTTAATTTAGGGTAGAAATGACACTGAGGTATAATGGTGTGTGTGTGTGTGCGTGCACGCGTGCATGTGTGTATGTGTGAGAGAGAGAGAGAATAGATTTGCAGACTCTGAACTGTTTGATGAATTGTAAATGATGAACAGTTGTTTTTCTTCTCTAATGAGCTTAGACAACAAATTTAAATTTCAATAGCAAGGTCTTAAAGATGTGCTTTTGAAAGCATGATGTCTTAGATTAGAGAACAAGATTGTAGAATCCTTTTAACTTTGACAAAAAAGTTTGTGTTGACACACACACACACATGCTGGGGGGGGGGTGCCAAAAAATGTATATACATTTTAAGAGTTCTTGTTGGAAATAAAATCTATCATTCTCCAAAAGTGTATGAATCACAGGTAAAATGGATGTGCATAGTGTGTCTGGGTAAACCTGACCAGGTCTGAACGGTATCTTCAATTCAACTTCAAAAACTAATATATAGATGATATCTCTTAAAATGTGTATACATTTTTTGGCATATATGTGTGTTACATAACACACACTTATTTTGGCTAGGCTAAGTCCAGTCCATCCTGAACATCAGAGAATCATGAGTAGACTTTATGAGTATTCTTGTGAGCTTTTTAAAGAGATTCTAGAATTTTAAAAAAATTTCTCATGGTCTGCTATTTCAGCCCCTTAGGAACTGAATTTAAGGGCAATCATTAGAGTCTTCCCAAATGTCTAAACAGGCTCCAAGATTGCTCCAGTAGAAAAACAATGTCTTACGCTTTGCTTATTTGGCTATTGCTCTCAGGTCAGACAGAATAGGATTTTTCCTTCTGTTTTCCAGGGTGAAGGAAAGAAGTGGTTGGTGCCCCAGGTATGTTCTCTTTATCTTGGGAAATGGGAAGATACAGACCCTTTAGGGTTTCTGCTCTGCATGTTCACAAGGGACAGTGAGTCTTAGGTGAAGACAGCAGTGTCAAGGGGTGAAGGCAGCCCGAGGAGACTGGCAGCCCAAGTTATTAGAATGCCAGTACCACTAGGGCTGTGATGGGTTCCATCAGAAACAGTGAGGGTCCTTCCAACCTGTTTGCTTCTGTGGGTACTCATACACACACACACAAACACACACACACAGAGTACCTGTCCTAAGAATAAGAAAGCAAAAAATAATCAACAGATGCTATTTCTGCAGAATATTAAAACTGTCATTATCATTCTTCTTCTTCTTCTTTTTTTTTTTTTTTTTTTGAGACAAGAGTCTCTGTTGCCCCAAGCTAGCATACAGTGGCATCATCCTAGCTCACAACAACCTCAAACTCCTGGATTTAAGTGATCCTCCTGCCTTAGACTCCCAAGTAGCTGGGATTACAGATGCCTGCCATAGTGATCAGCTAATTTTTCTATTTTTTATAGCAATGGGGTCTTGCTGTTGCTCAGGCTGGTCTTGAATATCTGACCTCAAATGATCCTCCTGCCTCTGCCTCCAAGGGTGCTAGGATTACAGGCAAGAGCCGTCATTGTTATCATTCTTATATACTGATCCTCGTAGTGTCCTGAGTGACCTCTTTAGGTCATCTGATTCCCCCTTGTCTGTAGGAGGTGGAGCCAGAATCACCTCCTCAGCAGAAATCTTAGCTTAAATCAAGATGTCCTGTTTGGGAATATCCTAGGGGTGGGGTAGTGGGGAAGAGGAAACATAACCCCAGTGAGGGCAGGGACCCTGGTGTAGGAGCCCTCTGAGCCTTGGGGCCACCTTGCCTACCCTCTATAGCTGTGCTCTGCTAGCTTTCTATGTTGGGGACCCTTTAGCCCTCGGAAGCAACTGCTCCCATGTGGAAATGGCATTATTATCACCCACTGGACTTCAAAGAGAGAGAGCAGCCAGCATCCTGGGAAGCTAATCGGATTTATTTGGTTCTATCTTTCCCCTGGGACAGGGCATAAAGAAGATATTTATGTATCTACATCTCACTAGGCCTGGTTTAGCCATGGAGGGATATGAGCTTTAAAAGCTGAAAGCCATACATACTCCCACGTACAGCCGCTTGCTAACACCATGTCACAGCCTGATCCAGCCCAGGGAGGCAGAGATTTTAGGGGGCTCATCAGAGATGTTGTACTCTGAGCACTGGGAAGGGCTGGCTCATTACTTTAAGCAAGCTTGAGAGATGGCCCAACTGAAATTCAGTTTCCTCAGCTACAAAATGGTGCAAATAATGCCTGACAACCCTACATTGATTGAGAGAGAAATATGAAAATACATTTTAAGTGGTAATAAGCTGGATTAACAATTGTTAATATTACTGCTTATTACATGTGTATGTGTGTGTATGTGCACGCGCATGCGTGTATGCATGCACGTGGAAGACAAGAGGACTTCAACTTATTCGAGGCCAGCTTAGAAAACTGACTCTGAATCCTGATTTCTGTATTTCTTTGATACAGAATAGAAAAATTGTTTAATTGATCTAAGCCTCAGTTTATTTATCCATAATAGAATCCACTTCATAGAGTAGTTAACATTAAATGAGATATATAGCTGCATATATAATAAACACTCAATAAATGTTAACTACTAATACTTTTAGTTTGGAATTGCATTCACTCCAGCACAGCTGTTCTTCATTGTCAAGCCTAACCACGGGAACTGGTCCATCAGCCTTCTGGAAAGATGTGGACAGATTTACCTCATATGCTGGCTGTTTTTTAATCTGGAAATGGCACTACTGACCTATCTTCTGTGGGCAGTTTCTCCATCTGTGGAGATGGATTTGTGTTGGCCCATCCATACCCCAAGCCCTCACAACCAACAGTGAAGGGCCAGATTGAAGTCAGGCCAGCAAGTCTTGCTGTGGCCATGGAAACAAACAAGCTCTGGGGCCCTGATTTTCTGTAGAAAGCATACTGTACTCATCTTTTTTGGATGCTTGAGTTCTCTGTAGCCTTGGGCAAAAACCCTAAATTTTTAGCATCTTGGTTACTACAGATGTCAAATATGAATTATGAGAAACTGCAGGGCTGTTGCGAGAATCAATTGAAATGCCAGATGTCAGTGGTTCTCCATCTTCAGCCTCACCTGGGATGGGGCCCAAGAATTTGAATTTCTAATGCATTACCAGGTTATGATGGAGCTGCTGGTCCCTAGCAGGCACACTTTGAGAACTCCTGCCACATGCGAAAGAATTACAAATGTGTGATGCATTAATGTTGCTACAGCAGTCAATGGAGCTAATCAGTTATATATTGTTTCTAGGAAGTAGACAGACATAAAATTTTGATTCAAAGTTGGGAAAGGAGGCTTACTGGAAATCTAAAAGAGATATTCTAGGAACCCCAAAGAGACAGCTAAACGATTTCCAGTCTTCCAAACAGCATGCAGACATCAGAAGGGACTCCAGATAGAGTAAGAAAAACCTTATCCAAGGAGGCATGAGGCACCTTTGCTATTCCTCAAATTTTGGGGAGTGTGATTCCCCTAAAGCAGATCTTTGGACAGAAAAAAAAAGCAGGGCCTGGGGGCTATTTGCTGGGAAGGGGTGTATAGCCATCTGCAGCTAAGAGCTAAAGCAGCATTTTAGGAAGACTATAGGAAGTGGCTCTGGCAACCTCGCTTGGAATCTGCACTTTATTTCCTTTCCTGAGCAAAACTGGGAGCTGGATGGAGTGTGGGCTTCCCTCTCAGTCCTCAAGAGAACCAGCCCCTGCAGCGTAGTCCACCCATTCCCACCCAGGGTGATCGGGAGATGAGGGGAGATAACCCCAAGGCACAGACATCAAGCACAGAAAATGCAAAAAAAGGAGGTGGGGAGTCCCCTAGATCTCCTTTGGTATTAATTTATCCTGAGTGGCAGGGAGGCAGCAGTTTCTCTTGGGCCAGCTCTCTGGAATGTTTGTGCCTCTCACCCATGGCTGAGAAGGAGCCGTGTTTCAGTGACTTCTAAACGGTGTGAGGGAGGCTGGGCCTGTTTCCAATTAGCCCGCTGGGGCTCAGGCCTCCAGGCCTCCTCCACACACACCCGGGCAGAGTTTATTTGTCTTGCTCTGTGTGACACTCTGCTTGCCCCTGCTGCAGCTGCATGCAGGTCGCTTTCAGGTTTGGCTGTGGTTTCCCTTGCCCGAGGGGGCAGTCCTGCGAGGGAAGGCAGCAGCTGCTCCTGCCCGTCCAGGTCGGCATGCAGCCTCTCTCTGTTTTCTGGGGGCCTCTTCCATCACTTTATTAGGAAGCTCAGAAGTTCAGAAGTTGCTCGTGTGAAGACAGTGCCTGAGACCATGTGCCCCACTCTTCACTGTGGAGCCCTTGACCCTGACCAGGCCTCCCACTGCTGGCCCGCCTGCCACCCGTAGCCTTTCTTCCATTGGCTCCCAAGCTATGGCAACCTCCCTGTCCCCACCTGCAGCTCTTGGGCCCTTTTCTCTGAGGGAAAATACTGGCCTGAAAGCAGTTTTATGCCCTCCCAGAATTTCAGGGTTGGACTTAATTTCCAGTGCCCACTAAGACCAGCATAGTGCTTTTAGGCCAGCTGCATCAAAGCTCTCCAAATGGCTGGAGGAAAATCCTTTTTCTGAAAGGTTCCCAGGGTGCTAGCTGCCTGATTCCATTATGCTGTGGAGGTGGCTGTCTGAAATGCCATCCATGGGGACCATCTATGTTCCTTCTTTTCAAGACAGGCGAATTCCACCTTTCTAACTGACCATAATGCATGTTGTTTCAGAAACTAAGAAACACTCACAGCCATGAGTGCGTGCTGGGAAACCTTTCAAGGTCTATTTTCTTAACCTTAGACATGGAAGCAACCAGCACAGCTATCAAGATTAGGAGACACAAGAGACACAGTTTCTTGAAATCTTAGAAAAGTAGAAACAAGTCCCACCAATGACTTTGGGTAGAGAAGGCATTGGTTTATCTGTTCTTTCATGACTATATTCTACAAATATTCACTGAATAAGACACTGAGGCTTTAAAGATACAGTCCTTGTCTTCAGGGAGCTCATAGGCTCCTGTAAGAGGAAGATGTATGTAGCAGTATATGAAAATACTACACTGTTACTTTATTTTTAAAAGTAGAACAAGGGTTACATATGGGTACATGTACACTTGCATTGTTACCCATACATATGGTCTCAATAGTTGTCTGAACACAACCGGCCATCCTGGGGCGTGAAAAGCATTACACACAAGAATGGGAAACTGACCATGCGGGCTTCACTGTCCTGAGACATGCTATGAATATGTACGACAGTCAGCATCAGTGAATAATCATGGAATAGTCACTGAAAAGATAAGCCACTGATATTTCACTGTGTTGATAACAAAGGTGGGTCAGGCTTTAGGAATGGAGCTTCAACTGTATCATGTAATAATACTTTTAGCAATGCCTGGTTCTTTTTACTAGCTGAATTTCTCTCTGTTACTAGGCCACCCACCCAGTCCTACATCAGAGTCAAAGAATCACTGAATTTTAGAGTTGGAAGAGAAGTTGGCATGAAAGAATGATTGAGAGTGAATTTTTTATTGAACTAGACAGTGTCTGCAGCTAAGCAAAGAGCTAGACTCAAAGAACAAATGCCATTCACTATACTCTTCTAGCTCAGGGAGTCTGTTTGGTTGGAGATATTTCCCCTAAGCTTTTAGTCTCAATTCCCAGTTACCTTCAAGCTTTTTTTTTGAATAGATAGTCTTAGGAGTCTAGTAGATATACCCTCTGCCTCTGGGGTCATTTTTTGCCTTTTTTTTTTTTTTTTAGCTTTATAATAACAGGGGTTTCTAACATGTAGAATCTCCAGGATAAGGAGAAGGCCAAGCCATTGGTTTGACCATCTAAAAAGGGAGAGGCCTCTCAGATTCACTGGGAACATTACCATGTCATGGTGAGCCCTTGTTACCTCGGAAATATTGATCCGGCCTTCTTGGAAGGAGCAGGTGGTGGGATCATGAGTGCAGAGGTTACGATACTTGCACCAATGACAGCGGAAGGCGCTGTTGACACAGGACAGGCACCTGCAAAGACAGAGGAAGTAAGAAGCAAAGAGAAGGGAGTAGAGGGGGAAGGTAAAGGCAGGTTGGGCAGCCGTGTCAGGATGGAAGTCTTTTATTCTGTGTTGAAAGCCTAGTCTCACTCTCAGGATAGCAGACTGGTAGGTCATCCTCTAGCACTGAGAACTGTGGATTTCCCCATCCAAGATGTTCATGGGGCCAGGGAATTGGAAAGAAAATGAGACCAGAGTGAGAATAATGAACTTACAAAGTAGTGGAGTGCTGTGGCTGGCCTGCACCGGCTAGTGAGAGTTGATAATATTTTCAGGAATTTTGTGAGGTGAACAACATGCTGGTGGCTTGAAATTGGCAATGGTAGAAATATTTACACTGCAGAGACTGGCAAAGTTGCAAACTAGGTTTTTCCCCTGATTGCGGATAGTTTAACATTTACCAACATATCATCCCTTATAACATAGAGCAGCCAAGAGAGCATAGGACTAGAAATTGGGTAGGTCCAATTCCAGTCTTGCCATTGCTGCCACCCTTGGGTCACCCTGAATAAGTCACTTCACCCTCTGAATTGGAATTTCTTCATCTGTCTGTAATAAAATATTCCTTTCTATGTTGCAGTGCTGGTTGCTGTCAAATGAGATAATGTACAGAAAATGGTTTCGAAAAGTACAATGCTAAATGTGGGTATTATTTTCAAGTGCTTAAATTACCTGTTATTTCACCCTTTTAAATAACATCAGAGTGTTAACAATTGGTTCATATCACCTGCGCTATTGAACTTGGGAGAGCTAACAGCAATAAATGATAACTTTGTCCCACTCCTCTAGTTGTCCAGGCATGGAACAATAGGATCTGTGTGTGGCACATGCCTTTCTAGCCAAGGTGAGTACTCCTTTCCTTTCAGTTTCACTGGGAGGCTGTGTATATTATTTTGGCTCTCTGTGCATGATCAGACCATTATAATGGAAATAGCTTCTGTAGGTGGGGGTGATCTTCCTCTTCCCTGCCAGCTTCCCTGCTCTAGTCTGTCAATAGACCAATCAATCTGGAATGGACAGGCTTGGGTCTGCAGCCTCAAGCCACCTAGTAGGGTGCTGATTAGACTAGGGCATTTGGGGATCCATCCTGAATTCACTGGCTAACAGGTCATAGTGTAATAGGTGTGCTAACCCATCCACACTTCCTCTTCTCATGAAAATCATTTTTATCTCCTTCTGCATGTGCCCTAAACTAGTTATTTTCTAATCTTAGGCCAATGCTATTTCATTTACTCTCAAATTGACTGGTTCTTACTATCATCTTACAATTCAGCAAGAATGGGCCAAGGACTTAAGGACAATTTCACTGGGGCTCAAGCCAGACATGGTCTTCTTGACTGGTCTCAACTGGCTAATGTTGAGACCTTCATTGTTGTACTTATCCTCTGTACAGGGAGGTCTACACTCGATTTTGTGTCAGGAGTAGAGAAGGGTAAGATAGATAGTGTTTGGTGTTAAAATAAAATCTTTGCTGTCAAGGAAACCTGCTTTTTTTCTGCTCAAACTTGCAGCCTGTGACAGCATCTCTGTTGCTATAGCAATGAATCTTTGAAGGTGGTGACATCACACTGGTTGCCGTGGAGAAGAGGGTACTTTCACAAACAATGGATTCCCTCATCTCCATTCTGGAGTTTGAGAAGGAAGGGAGAAGTTCTCTCTCTAAGATGATGGCACCCCCAAAGCAGGGTTAGCTGGGATTGGAATGCATTGGTTAGTGGGCAATTTGTCCATTTCAGCTTCAGCTACTTTCTGCCCTGCATTGGTTCCTACCAGGCCATTTTTGACATTTGTTCTGTCTTTACCAACACATCTGTTGATTTGTCCCAATGGGACTCAGATATGTTTCTTTTCTTGACTACTATACATATAGAGACCCTATAATTCCAAAAGATTATTCTGATCATGAAACTTAAGCTCAGACAAAAGGAGGCTAAGGGGGACTAGCTCATGTATCTATTTTAGTGGCTAAAGGTTCCTTTTGGGCTTAGCTGTAATTGCTGAACCCTAGATCCTATAGACCTTGATGCCCCTGGAGTTCTACTTATGTTGTAGATCTCAAATGACTGCTGACCTGGGCAAAAGGAAGGACAGTCTGTAGGATGTCCCCAGTTACTACTGTTCCGTCTGGCATGAAGCTGTTGTTTGGCCTCCCCCCTCACTGAATGTCCAGGGTCATTGGTCTGAAGACTTTTATGTGTAACTCTATGACACAGACCTATATTTCCCTTTTGTAAACCAAATGGTGCATGAGTTCCCAGCTTCTGTGGAAAGTCTCAATTTCTCCTCCAGAAAGGATGAACAGAAACTAAGTAGGCTTCTCTCTCCCCTCCCTTCCTGACCCTGCTTTTTCCTTGTGAAATGCTCCCAGTGTTCTGCACAGTTGTGGGATCTCATAGCTTGAGGCCACCGGTTGGCAGACACTCAGCTGCTGGAAATAGGGGGTAAGGGCAGCTGCTGAACTCAAACCTCACTGGAGGCTGGTAGTTTGGTTTGTCTGGTTCCCCTTCCTCTTTAGAAAATTGAAAAATGGATTTGGAAAACGGTGGAGTTAAAGCCTCCACTCCCCTTGCCCAGCCTGGCTCCTTTTATCGTGTGCTGAGAAAGGATAGTCTGCCCGCCTCTGCTCTGTGGGTAAGTATGCACACCACTAGCTGACTCCCTACTCAGAGTCCTTCATTTGGTTACAGGATGACACATCCAAACTCCATTCGCTATCCATCTCTACCTTTAAAGACACATCAGTGGAGAACTTTCTTATGGTTTCTGGGCTATCACCCTCTTTTTACTGCCTTGGCTCGAGAGTCAGGGGTGGTATTTTGGGGTGGGGGCCAAGGACGACTGAAGGAGATCACAGGCTAATGGACAGCGAATGCTGTTCAGTTTAATATAGTAATATTTATGCCCAGTATTCTCTGTCTGAACAATGTGCCAGGCCCCAGAGGGGGTCTCTGAGGTGACTACAATATGATTCCTGTCCTAAAGCAGCTGAGAGTTGAGGAAGAGAAAACCCACACTCACATCCAGACCCAGAGAACACTCCTGTAATAACTTACAGTTGGTGGGCACTGCAGTTGTAGAACTTGAACTCGGTGCTAACAAATATCTTCCCTGTCTCCTTGGACCTCAGCTGCAGCTCTAGCCCAAACCAGTCTGGAAAAAAATTTTTAAAAAGATTGGAGTGAGTGGAGTGACAACTGAGGGACCCAGAGGACAGCCTGAAGGTAAATAGTAAATCATGAAGCCACCTTAGGGCTTTCTTGGGGCACAGACAGCAGATAGAATCTGCACAAATTGTCTCTTCTCGTCTCAGAGAAGAGTGGGTGATTATCAGCTCATCCCTCAGACCCAGATAGTCCCTGCTGGGAGGAAGGAAGGAATCACATTCCATGGAACCCCTTGGCTTAGTCAGGCTTGTTCAGTTACTGAAAGAATTTTAGAAGTCTTAGGCCAGTGCTCCCAGTTCTGTGGAGAGGACACAAAAGAAACCATCAACAGTGGCCACTCCCAGAAAGGATGGGCAGTCTGGAATGACTCTGCATACTCTGCAGCTGAGATGGGAGCAAGGCATTTCCTTCTTTCTGAAACTCACTTTTGGACTTGACAGTTCGCTTTCAAACTCAAAATAGGCTACATAAGCCCATGTGAGTGGCTGGTTTAAGAAGACTAGGCCAGGCCCCTTCTGTGCCTGGCACTTGTGCCCCTAATTCACCATGGTAGAGTGGGCCCCTAGCACGTGACCCTCATAGCACATACGTCTTACCTTGATCCAGAGGGATGACAGGGACATCCTTGGGCCCAGGTGAGATGCAGATGACCTGGCTCCCAGACACCTGTCCCTCTACCTCTGTTAGGTTCCCAAAGGCACAGGAGATACCCGCAGACAGATCAGGAGCATCACTCACAACCAGGCTGAGCTGTGGGGAAGAGCAGAGGCTCAGGAGCAAACTGAGGCTGCTGTAGGGAAAGCTCAGGGACCAGGGCTCTAGGCCCAGCCCTGTCCACCTGCACTTTCTCACTGATCTCCCCTGACCTCATCCATAAAAGAAAGATCTTCCGGTTTGGATGCCAAACAATTACAGTCATCAATTGTTCAATGGTATGCAGGGTCAATGGTCTTTATTCATATTATTATTAACTGATGTTTTAATTTTTCCCAGCATCAGCATGCACTGAGGAGTAGGGACACTAGAGGGAAAAATACCCCATTCTATCTCAGCCCCTGCTTACTTTGACATGAATATTAATCGCAAGGCACCATGCAAGCTTAAAGGTGAATCATGAGCTGAGCCCTTCACAGTCAAGCCTTAGCCTTGGCTCATGGGAGAGTAAGTGCCACCGATCTGCAGGCTTCCCAGGAGCTCATTAAACTGGACGAAGATAGCTACCTCAGCACCCTGCCCCTCATTCGCTCAGAGGCTGCTTCTCAAGCCTGTGGGTTGCCTAGAGTCTGCTTCCCTGTTGCTTCTGGACTCTGTTCTCTGCAGAACTCCAGAGTGGCTCAGTAGACTCCTGAGGGGCTCATGTGACCAGAGAAGTGGCCACCAACCGCTTGATATCTGCTATTACCTAGGGCAGTGTTTTTCAACCTTTTTTATCTCATGGCACATTGAACCTATAGTTAGACTTCTGTGGTACGCTTAAATTATGTTGATCAAATAAAAGAGTAAGAAAAAGGATATACTTTCCATGCTCTTAACTTCTTTAGATAATAATTTAATTTAATGATCTTTTAAAAATTTCATGGCACACTTAAGATCCTGTCATGGTACACCAATGTGCCATGGCTGAAATGGTTGAAAATCATTGACTTATGGGTTCTGATCATCTTGGCTAGTGGTTTCTGGCTTTTTCAAGTTTGAAGATACTCCTTTTTTTTTTTTTTTTTTTTTAAATATAGGGTCTGTCTCTGTTGCCCAGGCTGGAGTGAAGTGGCATGAAAATAGCTCATTGCATCTTCAAACTCCTGGGCTCAAGTGAATCTCTTACCTTAGTGTCCCAGAGCACTAGGACTTTAAGTGTGAGCCACCTTTTAAGGTACAAATACTGTAATGGTCAAAATAGCACAGACTCTCAGAAGAATCTGATAATCGGCCAAATATTTAATGGCTAAAAGCTACTCTGAATTAGTGCACTTTTAAATGAGTTGGTACTCAATTACCACAATACAACAGCTAAGTGTTATTTGATTGCATGCATTCAAAGTGCAACCAGCTCCCTCTTGCCATGAGGAGTGCCCACAGGATTCAGGGTGATAATGCCCCTGCAGCCTCCAAGTTGAGGACCACGATGGAGGCTTCCCTTTGTCTTTCTACCAACGATATGTATTCTCAGTGACAATGGGCATCACCTAGTCTTTCCATACATTTGTTTGCTAGTGAATCTCTGCCCCAGTTTTCTATCTGTGGGACTAAGAGAATTAGGTACAAACTCTCCTGTTTATTCCCTCAGTTCCATTGAAATCACAACCTCCTGGTGGGGAGGAATGAAAGGAAACTTTAGAAGGTTCATTAACTAATTAACATTCATGAATGCTCATAAAACCTTCAGAATGAAATAATAGCACAGGGCCTGAGGATAAGAAATATTTTGGGTTGTACCTTGACAAGTAGTTAAGGGCTATTTTATTCTCTTTAATATTCTCTTTAAGCACATACTGACTTCAAATTGAGGCTCAGTCTCTGTCGCTTTTATTCTATTTCTTTTTTACACACACACACACACACACACACACACAAAGGAAACCTGCATACTTCTGCAAAAAAGCATAGCCAGAGGAGGTTTATAAATACTGCAGATACTAAAGAATGTGTTGTTATTTGGTATCGGATTACATTATGTAGTAGATGTTTGTTACTAAATACAAAATCTAGATTTACAAAGCAGATCAATGGGTAATGAATTTGAAGGATAATGACTGTGCCCTTTATGAAAGAAGTTAGCATAGGTTCGCTGGAAACAAAGTTTCCTTGGAGCATTTAAAATCTGACCGGTTGACAGATCCCTGTGCCGGTGTTAAAGGAGCACCCCAAACAGCTGCATGCTCCGTGCTCCCTCTCACCACCCCAGCGCCCTCCTCCCAACCCTGGCGAGCTACTTACCAGGCGGCTGTGCTCAGATACTGAGATGCTGCTGGGATGTACTGAGAGGCCCACACACTGGCTTATGATGGCAGCAAATCGATTAGGTTCCCAGGCTCGCTGGCATTTGTCCCTGCGGGAGCACCTGCCATAAACACAGATTCACAAGAGGTCAGGCCTCTGGGACCCATCTGTTTGGATCCATTGTCCCCTGTGTAGTGAGGGTGTTTTGCTGCCCTGAGGCCTGGGGCTTGTCTTCTGATGAATTTCACTGTGGAAATTCACTTGGGAAAACTTTTAGAGGAGTCTCCTTTTCACTGTGCTCCAGAGGGCTTTGGTGACTCCGGGATGGTTCTATAGTGGTTAGGGACAGACTAAAAGGAAGGAGGATTAATCCCCAACATGAGAGATGCAGTGTAGACAGAAAGAATAACTCCTGATAGCACTGTGGGATGTTGACATGACCGGAGGGAGGGCAGTCTGGAGGACCTGAGGAGCAGCCCAGCTACAGGTAAGCATATGAACATTACCCAGGATGCCTGAGTTCTAACCCCAGGCCTGTTACCTGCCACTGTGATCTCTTGGGCCAGTTACTTAATCTCTCTCTGTCTCAGTATCCTCACCTGTATACAACAAGGAGGATGATAATACCTTCTCTACTTCATAGGGGTAGTGTAAGTATTGAAGGTGTTAGTGAGGAGAAAATGGCCTACCACACTGGAGGTCTCATGTCTGAGTTAGCCCTTATAATACTAATGTTAATAATGATGATATTGATTAATATTATTATTCCCCTCCAGAGAAATTTTAAAAATAGGAAAGGGTCTTATTTTTGGGAGAGTGTGCATATGATCTTGGGGGTGGATTAATAGCTCTTTGAAGGCAGTGGCCATGTTTTATTCATGGGGATATTCTACCTGTCACATGGTATACTTTAAGTAAATGTCTGTGTCATGAAATAATGCCTTGAGACAGAGAGACAGACAAGGAGCCACAGCCAGGGTTGCCTCTGTCAGAAAGCTCGCGCAGCCGTTGCTCCCAACATCTTCATCTCTGATGCCAGGCTCCTCTGCCCACAGTGGCAGGTGGGCAGGGACACCAGCAACAGGAAGCTTCAGGTTGCTGCCTGGCCTTGTCACCGGGGAACACATTCCAGGACTGGGAAGACTCCAACCAAACAGCCACCAGGACACTACCAGATTCCACAATCAAGCAGTGATTCTCCCTTCAACTCCCCCAAAAGCCCTCCCTCCCCCTCTTCCTTTCTAGGCACATAATGGATCTAAATATGAATGCTGTCAAAGAAAAGAATTATTGAGGTTTAAGTGAATCCTTAAGATAGCTCTAAAGTGAGCTCTTGACTGGAGCCTTTATCTCATTGACTCACTGAAATGGCTCTTTTTTATCATACTATTTATGGCAACAGCCCTAACAGAGATAAATAGCCCGGGAGACAATAACACACTTGCAAGAGCAAGGCACACAGCAGAGACAGGAAGGTTTCAAATCCCCCCAGACCCTTTAGCTCTTTACAATCTTCCTCAGCCCTCTGCCTTCCTTCTAGAGGCCAGCGAGCTGGAGGCTGCCCATCTCTTCATTCTCCTATTGCCAAGGCAGGCTGCTGGTGACAAGTGGGAGGGTATTGCAGGAAGGTCTGGTGAAGATGCAAATGACCAGCCAAGGAGAAACCTCTGGGAGCCAGAGTAGCTGGGACAGGAGTGCCCCTGGTAGGCAGGGAGGATTCTCAGTCTAGGTCAGCTGTTAGCTCAGTTATCCTAGCAACCACAGCTGACCTAGAACAGGAGGACAGGAGGATGGCAGGGCTGGTCTGGGCAGCAGAGAAGACTTAGGCAGTACCAACAGATCTATAGGTGTTAGGATAAGTTAGGGAAAGCAGATGTCTTTGTTATTGAATAAAGGATAATCCCTGATCTGTAATTTTGGTGTGCTATTCATGGGTGAAATGCCCCAGGCACTGAAGCTGGGAGGGCAGGAGGAGAGCAGTGGGGAGTAAGTGCTGTAGCTGGGGTGATCATGACTGCCGCAGGGCCACAGGGCAAGCAGCCCAGGATGCCTTTCACTGAGCTGGGAGTGAGGGGGTGCTGTCAAGTTCTTTAGAGGAAGAAATTCATGTGAGGAGAGAGCCTGTTGGCTGGCTGGTGAATAACTTCACTGGAGGGAACCCCAATTTACCCCTCTTTTTTGCCATTCCTGGGTGCAATGTGGATGGTATCAGCATAATTACCACTTCTCTGACCTAAATGGAGACTCAATGTCCAGGTTTTTCTCAGAACATCTTTGGAAAACTTTCTGAGGAGTCTCTTACCTCTAAAACCCAAGCAGGGTACCCAGTAATCCGGTATTCACGGGCTCAACTCCAGTCCAGATTTTGCATCTGTGAGGCACCAGCCTCTCTTCCTCCCTCCAGAGCCCTCCCAACACCTGCTGCAGAGGCTGCAAGCCAAGAGCTATTGTGCAGGACCCTGAACTCTGGCCCTCTGCCTCTGCCTCCACCCCAGACCCAGCACATTTCATGGAGATGCTTTGCTGGTTGGCACAGAGCCACGGAGTTTCCAACTCTATTGGGCAACAGAATTCCTAGCCAGCGTCTGCCTTTCAGGGTTTTCACTTTTTCTATCCCTCCGGGGCTCTTCAAATTAGGAAGTTTAAGTGTGATTTTGCATTTCTATTGAGCTGGTGTTCAATGGCAGGGGGTGAGGCCAGTTGGAGTGAGATGCAGACTTCTTGGATTCATGAAATAATGAGGCCAGAAGGGTCCTCCCAAGGGTCTGGGGTCCATAATAATTATTTTGATTTGTGTAGCCTCTTCTGGGCTTCCTTGTTTCCAAAGCATTTATTATTGCATTTAGTCGTCACAATTCACCTGTGAAACAGGCATTTTCCCCATTTAGCAAGGGGGAAGAGGAAGCTGGAATTGTCAGTGGACCCCTCCAGGGTCACACCAGCGTGAGCTGGAGTCCAGAGCTCTCAAATGCAGTGTGCCACCATCTGCATGCTCTTGGTGGGGGCAACTATTGCAGGGTCCACTGAAAGGTTCTGGGAAAGCCTAGAGATTCCACAGCTTCCCTGTGAGTTCTCTTAATGACACGAGGATATTAGGCACATTGCTTCAGAGCAGCTGGGAGTGCAGAATTTGGAAGTAAAATGGAAGAGAGAGGAGCAAAGCCTTCCTATCTGCATTCAGCAGGAATGCCCACTCTTGGCCTCTCTGCCTCTTCTTGCCCTCAACACTGGAGCCACAATTAGAATTCCTGTTCCGACGAGGACAGTTCCTCTCTCTCTGCAAACTCTGGTCACATCCATGATCCCAGGAAGGCCCCTGGTCTTCTGCATCCCCAGCCCTTCTCCAGGACACCTCAACTTACATGTTGTGTAGGGCACACCAGCCACAGTGAGGGTCCCCTGAGCTCAGGCACTCCCCACAAGTCGTGTACTGTTCACATGACTCCACTGGGACCCTGGTGACCTGGCAGAGAGAGGAAAGAGGGTGTGGTAAGGTCAGGTTGAGACAACTAGCAGATGTGTGTCAGACAAACCTTCATCTACTCAGACTTACACTGCTACCTCGCCTAAAGAGGTGGCACGGGGTAGGGTGGGGCAAATAAGTAGCCTCAGTGTTCTCATCTCTGCCCAAATAAGGCAGGGATAACCAAGCAGAATGTGGTTGTGAGTGGCAGGCCTGATACTTATTGCCTTTGCCAGAGGTAGAGCCAAAACCTCCAGTCTATTTCTGCCTGCCACTAACTTCCTCTAGAGTGCCAGGCAGCCAGTGGCAAGTGCTGAAAACGGTTAACTCTGTTGAAAGGCTATTGAGTGGCACAAACTCATCTCTGAAGAGCTTTCAGCTGGGCTTGGGCTGAGACATCCTGCCTGCTCAGAAAACATTTAAAAAGGGAGAAGAGAAACTTTTCCCATCAAATAATATTCATCGTATGGCACAGACTCTTTACAGCCAACCAAATATACCACCTGGATCCAATTATCCCATTCTCTGATGTCTGCATTCAGTTTCTCTAGCAAATCTCCTATCCTTTGAAAAGTCTGGCTAAATGGGAACATCCACAGAAAAGAGCTGCCTGGATGACTCTGTCTTGCCTGGAAAGTGGGAATCTGCAGATGGAGACCCTGCCCCCCCCCCCCCCGAGAATACAGCAATTGAAAATGCCTCCCTTTTTCCGGTGGGGCCCTGCGGAGACAGAGCTGAGCTGGGCCTGTTTGGATATTATTCACCCCTCCTCCCACAGGATGGGTGACAATGAAGGCCGGGCAAGGGGGTCATAGGACTGAAGTGTTCCATTTGATATGTCCTAGGTTTCAGTTGCTGGCTGGGGCAGGAGGCTGCTGTGCTGCAAAAACATTTGCCGGGCTGGGAATGGGTTCTCACTTGTTAGGGCACAGAGGTCCCCCACCTACCAGATGTGCGAGTTCAAGTGAAAACATAACCTGCGGTCTGGCAGCACAGTGCTCTGCCTCTGGCAGGGGGCAAAGGATATGATGGAGACACCTTGACAGCATCCTCCTGAGAGGTTCCGGATGGAGCCTAACACTGTTCATTCAGCAAATGTTTATCAGATGTCAGCCCCATGGAGGCTCTGGTGCTACGCAGCGTAGAAACAACAGCACACAGCACACAGATCCTGCCCTCGCAGAGCCCTGCAGCCCACGGGAGTTGGTAATTACAAATCAAGAGTCGTTCTCTGTTGTGCTGAGTTTCTGTTGCATGAGATTGGCATGAGAGCTGGAGGTCTTGGGAGCTCAGAGGAGAGGCGACCACTACAACCTGTTGGGAAGAAGCGGCTGAGCATAGGGGTACCTGGATTGGGTGGGGAGGGAGGAGAATAGCTTTTTTCTCCGTTGGGTGCCCCCCACTGTCCCTGCCACATCATCACACTTCTCATTTCGTACAAGGCTTTTCTGTGAGTGACATGATGAGCTTTAAACCTAACTTCCCTTTAGTAATAAAAATATGAAATGTAGGGAAATAAGTATAAAATCTTGCAATTCAGCTTAAAAAATTGATACTCTAAGTGCAGGTTGGGGGATAGCTGGTTTGAAATAGCTCAAGCATAAGAACCTGAGGGTTTGCGTTGAATCTCAGTCCAGGCAGGGTGATGTGATAACTTAAGAAGCTAATTTGATCACGGGCTACTTAAAGTGTCAGGGTCAAGGGAGGCTGGGTCACTCTGGGGAGGTCTCTGCAACCTGACCTACGAGAGCTGCTGCTTAACTGGAGGGTGGCCAGGATGGGGTGGGACCCAGATTGTGGATCTTTCATAAAGAGGCTGGACCTGGGATGTTTACTCAGCCCAAAGAAGAGGAGTCTCCAGTTAGTCCCGGAGGCTGTTTGAAGGGCTACAGAGTGGCTGCAACAGGACATGTGGGTGAGGAGTTTCAGGAGCCTCAACAGCAGGGCTGTCCAATAACACAACCACCTGGTATCCCTAGGGAATGCCTGTCACTGGGATGCATAATCAGAGTCAAGGTGACCTTTGTCTGTGAAGCTGTAAAAGGGATCTCTGCCCTCAGAGGAGGGCTGCATTAGCCCCTTCCAATTCTGACATTCCAGGATTCTATTTCCCACACTTTACTTAACTCCTTCCTGAGGCTAACTACAATTTCTGCCCTGTGTGACTCTCCAGTTAAAAGATAACGTCTAGCCATTGCCACCACCAACTAATTTCAAATTTCCTTACAGAGCAATCTTTGAACCCTGCCTGGAGGCCTGTGATGCCTGTGAGAAGCACCTTGCTGACAGGTGCCTGCTGGGGACCTTCCAGTGTTCCTCTCCCGTGCCTGATGACCCTCAGCCTTTTGGGGTATTGGGAACCCTAACTGCTTGGTGGGCTTCCGCTGGCCCCCTGTGACCCACCCTCCGAGGCCTGAGAGGCAGCAGTCCAGCACCCAATCTCCCTTTCTTGGGTTTCGGGCTCCTTGTGAGTGATGTCTGCATCTGGCTGGAAATTAAAACAACTGTCTGCATTGCATTCGGCCCGTCTGTCAAAACACAGCCTGGCTCTCAGCAGCTGGGAAAGGGGGCCCTGAATGGGAGCAGTGTCTCCAGCAACAAAGCCCACTTTCACGCCAAGTGCCACGGAGATAGTGAAACCCTGTTCTTCTCCAAACATGAAACCAATAGCACAACTATTTTTCCTGTTTCCTGGGCCCTCCTGGTGGGATTTTTTTTTTTTTTTTTAATGCACTGAGTTGAAGAGCAAAGTGAAACAGGAAACTTACAAGCAAAGGGGGGGAGGGTCGGGAGGTGGAGAATCCTAAAACTTGAATTATTCTCTCCTCTAAGATCTAAAAGTCACACACAAACCAGAGGAAAGACATGTCCCAATGACTGGGAGGACAGTCTCAAAGTCAGCTGTTCCCAGGGGCCTTCTCTGTCTCCTGCAGTCAGGTGCTTCTACACTCATTCATCGATCATATAGGCTAGTGCTCGGCACTTCAGAATAAAAATCCAGCAGCATTAAAACACAGCCAGCCCCTTCAAGTTGCAAACAGACGAGCAGTAAAAACAAGAAAGTGATGCATGTTCTAAGAGAGGTATTCAGAGAGGACTGAGGGAATTCAGAGCAAAGAGAAAAACACTTCTGCGTCTATGCTGTCTGATACAATAGCCACTAGCCCCATGCGGCTAGGGAGTGCTTGAAATGTAGCTGGTCAGTCAGACTTGGGATGTGCTGTAAGTATGCAATGCACACTGGGTTTTGAAGATTTCGTATGGAAAAGAAAAAAAGGAAAATATGTCACATGAATACTTTTTTATTGACATGTTAAACAGATAAAATGTTGCATTCAAGATAAAATTTAAAGGTATAAAAAGATAAAATTTTGTATTTAATGAGACGCATTATTAATTTCACCTGTTTTTTCTCATGTTTTAAAATGTGGCTGCTAGGAAACATAAAACTACACATGTAGCTCGTGCTTGGAGCTCCGGTTTTATTTCTATCTGATAGTATTGCCCTAGATGGAGAGTACACAGTAAGCATCTGGGCCTTAAAAGATGAATAATATTTATCAGCATGGAGAGCATTCCAGGAGGATAGAACCACACAAGCACACACAGGAAAGCAGAGCTTCCCAGACACCTGTGTGAGGGCCAGACGGAGATGGAGCAAGTCTGGAAGGGCAGGTGTGCGTGACCTTGAGAGGCACTCTTAGGACCACAGAACTTGGACATGTGATGCCTCTGAGCTTTGTAGCCTGTTCCTCCTTGGCCTAAAGAATGTCCTCCCAGAGGTGGCCCCACCACTGTCAAGTGGAACAGTGGCTCTCCACATATAGTCCTCTCACCAGCCCCAGTGGCGTCACTTCTGAGATTATTAAACATGAAAATCCAGTCCACCGAATCAGAAAAGCTGGGGATGAGACCCGGGAAAGGGATTTTAACAACTCTCCAGCTGATTCTTGTGCGAGCTAAAGTTTGAGGACCACTAATATAGAGGACCTCAGCTCCCTAGGGAAGTCTTTTTAAATGCCAGGCCCTAGGGCCAGGAAGAAACTCAATAAAACTCTGCCTTGGGTCTATGGAAGCAATTAGAGTAATTTTAGGGGTGCAGGGGAAGGCAAAGGTACTCTGCTGATTTAACTTTGTGCCCAGGGAGAAATTCTGAGTGCATAAAGGACCAAGTTCAAATCTCTGGAGTCAGGCAGGGGCCACTTGGCTGTGCACCCCCAGGTAGCAGTCAGGCACTAGCTCTGGGACTGGGTGGGGTGGGAGCTGTCTCAGTAGCTCAGGAAGGAAAGTGAGCCTTCTCCTGGAGAGTGTCCACCGCGTCAGCAGCGTTTTGTCAGGGCTGACTCAGAGTTTAATGGGACACTCTAGGATGCTTTAATTAGTGTTTGTTTATTATTATTGCATTTTAATTATGCTCAAGCCTTCCTCCCTCTTCCACTCTGAGTGCTGAGATCTGAGGGTGGGCGGCTGGCAGGCGGGTGTGCGATGGGGATCACACATCGGGAGGATGCCCTCTCCTGCCCGCTCCACGGCTTCCTCCCAGGGACCGCCCAGCCACGGCACACTGGATTCCACGCTCACGCTCCACATTCTTTTCTGCTTGATCGTATGTCTTGTAATTATGCCTCTAATGAATATAAGTGTCCTATTAAGTCATTTACTTAAAAAATACTCTTAATTAAAGGTGACTCACACTGTGTTCTTGCCTCCTCTGGCCCCGGGGCCCCGCATCTCTGCTCTCTTGTCTGATTCATCAGGGGGTTGGAGGTACACGTGGGAAGGGCTGGGCAGGGCTGGGCAGGGCTGTGCAGGGTGTGGGGTGGCTTTTATCCCCCCACTCTCTCAATTCAGCATATGGGCAATCCACAGGGTGTGAGGCTCAGAAATAGTATCAGATTATTAGGTGGGATGAGTCCCAGGGGGAAGCTGCTGGATCCAGCCTCTTTTTTGAAGAATTATAAGAACACAGTAGACCCATAGAATGTTGGCCATCCAAGGTGAGGCCAAGAAGGCCTCTGAGGCCCTGGCAGTGACTGTCATCTTGGATAGAGGTCCTGGACAGCTGTTATCATCAGGTATGAACACATCACTCTTCAGATGGAAGAGTTTCCCATTGGTGGACATGGTAACAAGTGCCCTTTGATGAGTGAGACGGAAAGTCAATGCTACATCACTGCCACCTGTGTGGACACCTGGCAGGAGCTACACAATTCTGTCACCCAGAGGGCTCTTCTGGAGAAACATTCAAGTTGGAAGCAGACAAACTTACCCAATTATGACCTTAGATTATGCCTGTGTCCCATTTAGTCTGTAAACATTTACTGAGCTGCTTACCTTGTGCTCAACTGTCTGTTAGGCACTGGGGCTACATTTTCTGCCCTCCTGGAGCCCACGGTTTGGTTGAGAACAAAACCGAGGAAACAGATAATCTCAGTATGGTAGGACAGAAGCCACAACAGAGGTAGAACAAGAGTCCTGGCTTGGAGGACAGAGAGGAACGGCATGTCACTGGGGATCTGGCATCAGCGCTAGCACTCAACATTCAACAGGCCTGCAGGATTCCTTTGCAACTATGCACAGGGACACGCAGAGGGAGGAAAGGAACAAGGGGACACAGAGGGAGGGAAGAAACAAGGGAAAGCTGTTCCCCAAGCTGGTGGAGCCCCTCTGAGGCTGAGCATCTAATCCCCTGCTTCCCCGGAATCTGCCCTCCCCACTGCCAGATGGTACACCTGTCCCCACACGTGTCTTCTGTTCCTGACACCAGGGTAGAAAAAGAGGCCTGCTCAGTGGCTGGGAGCCAGGTGGCAGGGGTGGGAGGTGGCACAAATGCCTGGCTAGAGCATGCAGTTGGTCTCATCCACCACCCTCGGCCCAGGGCAGAGGCCCTAGTGGCTGAGGCTGGTGCAGCTGGTCCCTGGCTCTCTCTCCTGCTCTCTGTGGGTCTAAGATCCACTTTCTCCTCTTTTCTCCCAGTCCAAACCTGCTTTCAGGAAAAGACCTGACACTCTTTGATACACTGAGCTGATGGCAGATTGAAGAGAGATCCCCCCATCCCCCTCCCTGGGGCTGCTGTGTGAGCAGAGATCAATAACACAATCACAGCAATACTGGGAGAGGGTTTTAGCATTTTTGAAATGCTTTCACACACATTATCTCGTTTGACCTACCCAACTCCCCAGAGAGGAAGAGAAGACAGGTATTATTATGTGTTATGATTTCCATTTGATCCACCAGGAAATAAAGGCCCCCAAAGGGCTGGCTTAACTCTTGGCTGGCAGGGAGAGGGGAAGTGGCCAGCCAGGGGAGGATCCTCTGTGGCTGAGGTGGGGCCATTTACTCTTCTCAGACACAGTGTAAGGATCCCTTTACATCCCTTTTGAGGGATGAAGAGGGAAGAGGTGACTTAGGAGTCTGTTCTGAGAGAGAGAGGCTGAAGCCAGACCCCAGGCAAGTCCAGATTGGGTGTAGGAGGCTGGAGGCAACCTAAGGGCAGGTGAGGCTGGACTTCTCTGCACCCCCAGCTCTTGCTACCCAGTTCCTGTCCACTGATAGAATGGATGGGTGGAGTTTTCCTTCTTCACAGCATTATATCAAATCTTATCAGCACTGTGGCAAATGGGTATAATCAGCATAGAAAGGCCTGTGGATTTTCTGCCTGGCAGTCTAGGGTGCTGTCCTCCCCTAAACACCGGATGGTGACCAAGGTTCAGAGCCCTCATAGGGAGAGAAATATAAGCTGATGCCTAGGGAGGCCTAGCCTAGTCCTCAGCCCTGGCCTAATTCTCTCTGGCATAGAGGCCAAGAAGGTCCCTTTGGGGAAGGGCCAGGCTCTCTCTAGCTCCTAATATGCCTGACCTTGCATTCTCTCATCACTTTTTTTTTTGTTTTGTTTTGAGGTAGAGTCTCAAGCTGTCTCCCTGGATAGAGTGCCATGGTGTCACAGCTCACAGCAACTCAAACTCTTGGGCTTGAGCGATTCTCTTGCCTCAACCTCCCAAGTAGCTGGGACTACAGGTGCCCGCCACAATGCCTGGTTATCTTTTGGTTGTAGTTGTCATTGTTGCTTAGCAGGCCCGGGCCTGGTTTCAACCCATCAGCCTAGGTGTATGTGGCCGGTGCTCTGAGCTATGGGCACCACTCTCATCACTTTTGTCTCAGCATGTCTCCACAGAGAAACACCCGCATCCTCACTCTGTCCCTCAGAGGAGCTGTCTTCTGGATGGCTAAGGCGACACCTTAACTTTAATCTAAATCCCCCCTGCCAGGAGCAGATGAAGGTGAGGGGTGCAGAGGCAGTGAGCAGATCACATCCCCTTAGATGTGCTCCTAGGGGCTTGATAGGCACCGAGGCCTCCTGATGGCTGGCAAACCTTCCCCTCAGCTGGACAGTTGAGTGAGCCTGTCAAACAGAACGACGCCGCAGGACTGATAATAACAATAGCTACTATTTATCCAGAACCTATGGCACGTGGGGCACTTTACATATATTATCTCATTTAGTCCTTACACCAACCTTGCCAGGAGCTATTCTTAGGCCTACTTTGCATATTAGAAAACTGAATCTCAGGTTAAGTAACCTGCCCAAGGTGACACGTAGGTGGTGGAAACAAAACCGAAGACCAGGTTTGTCCGATTCCCGCACTGGAGCAGTGGGGTGGAGGCAGAGATGAGGACTAAAAAGGCAGGCTCCCAAAGCTGGCTGCCAGGATCTGCCTTCTTCCTAGAAAGAACATCTTTCTGCCTCCTAAGCAAGCTGTTGGATACCGCAGTTGTGTTCAACCAGCTGACCACGGCATGTCTCTTAGCTCATTTTACTCCCCCCTGTTTTCCAACAATGATTCAGCTGGTGAATCAGGAGGCAGACAGCAAAAGAGGTTACAACAGAGGGTGACGAGGGATTTAGGCTGGGGAGGGTGGAAGTTTCCCCACTACGTTGTTTTATAAGCTGAGGAGGACCAGAATGGTGATGAATGAGGCTGTGAGCAGGATCCACGTTTTCCATCCAAGTCCTCTACTTGGTCATCTTGGGTGGGTAGGTTGGGATCGCAGGGGTTTCTGTCTTGCCAGTTATGAGCTGTGTGCCCCTGGGCACTCAGCTATGCTTCAAGCTTCTATATCCTCATCATTAAAATGAAGATAGATTACTGATGCCACTAACACTGTGGCGTATCAGGGACCCGTCACTTCGGAGCTCACATTTTTGACTTAGGTCTTTTCCATGAATCAGCTTCCCAGTCATTAATGTAGGGAACTCCATACGGTTTGTTCTCAGTGTTTCAGATTCATTTCTTTAAAAATCAGTGGTCATGTGTCCAGAGCCCCTGAAATCCTCATAAACACCAGCCCAGCCTTCTGCCTGCCCTCCGAGCTGGAAAAGTCACATGATCAACATCATTATAAAAGAAAGGAGCCACAAACTCCCAGAAAACCAGCTGGAGGCTCCGGAGCCTGTGAATGCAACTAAAGCAACATGTAACCTTCAGACCAGAAGCTGACCCCAGGGCTGTCTCCTAAGAACTCCCGACTAGCGGGAGACCTGAGGGTGGAGTGGAGTTCAAAGAGAAAATCTATTTTTAATGACTTGGGGGAGAAGAGTAGAGTGGCTGAGTAATTCGGAGTAATTAAAGCTATCTATCACTCAGAGAGCAGAGTCCAAAGTTGGTTGAACTTTTCAATAACATTTTTTTCTCCTTATTCACAAAAGCCTGGCGGAGGTCCTGCAGGAGTCAAAGGGCAGAAGACAATGGGAAAAGAAGCTTCTGGCCCCAAACAGTGGAATTTCACCTTGGGTTGAGCTCGGGGGCAGTGGCTCCTCCTGAAGCCTCCTTTCTGGTAGAGGCCGTTTTTGGGGCTGGCTAACAAGGAGGACTGGAAGGGGACAGTCTTCACTTTCAAATCTATGCTTATCAGCTGTCTGACCCTGTAAAAGTCGTGGGGTCTCTTTGAGCTTCACTTTTCTCCTGTGCAAAATGTTGATAATAATGCTATCAAGTTTGTAAGGGTTTTTTTTCTCTCCCCAGGCTGGAATGCAGCGGCATTATCCCAGCTCACTGAAACCTCAAACTCAGGGGCTCAGATGATCCTCCTCCCTCAGCCTCTGGAGTAGCTGGGACTGTAGGAACATGCTACCATGCCCAGTTAATCTTTGTATGTTTTATAGAGACAGGGTCTCAATCTTGTTCTTGCTGGTCTGGAACTCCTGGCTTCAATCAGTCCTCATGCCTTGGCCTCCCAAAGTTCTAAGATCGAAAGTATGAGCCATCACGCTCAGTCACAAGGTTTGTTGTTTTTGAGGCTTATTTGACATCTGTACACAAAGAGCCTTGCATACAGTTGGTGCTCAACAGTGGCAGTTACCATGCTCAATCTCTAGTTGCAGATCCCACTGAAGGTGGCAGTGTTTGCATGGGAAAGTTGCAAAGGGCCCTTGGCCAGGCTGTGTCTGGTGGCCTTGAACAAGCCACCTGGCTTCTCTGGGCTGAGCATACTCTTCTGTTATATGGGGAGAATTATGTCTGCCATTTGCATGAAGAGCAATACAGATTCTCAAACTATTGTCCTTATTAATGACATAATTCCAGCATTGTAAATGTGCTAAAACCCAGGATCCTTGTCTGCACAACGTCAAATTAAGCCTAGTACCCTAAGGATGAAGGTAAAATGTGGGCCAAGTAAAACTACAAAGAGGGTCAAAAACCACATGGGCAAAGCAGATATCCCAAATACTACACCATAGTTTCTCAAATAGGACTCCTGTGCCAGATATACTGGAGGTGGAAGCAGGGCCCTTTCTAGTTCTGGTTTTTGGAAGGATCTACAAAGAAGCAGAGATGCTGATACTATGTTGTCTCCATGACAACAGTGGATTTATTCAGTTAGGGAAAGCAGGTGGGATAGGAAATGGGGGATGAGAAGGATTTGGGAAGTAGAGCTAAGAAATAACTAAAACAGATCCCCCCTGGGAGCCAGATCCTGGGTTTAGCAGGGTCCCACTAAGCTCTTATAGGGCCAACATTGACTCACCTATCCCAGGAGGGGAAGTGAAGATGGCCAGGGACTGGAGTACCACAGCAGGGATGCCCCCTACCCAACTACCCTCATTCCCCAGGAATTTGTTTCTCCAATTGTAAAGGGACCCAAAGTTGATGTTCTCAGGTCATCTACAGATAGAGAAACAACCCACCAAATGATATATAAGATGGAATTGGATTTGGCCAAGTCCCAAGTCCCAGGATTCACCTCAGGTAAACCTCAGTGGCTAGAGTATTGCCACTTCCTAAAGTTTCCCCGGGCTTTCTGTAATACATCCGGGTCAATAGCTGTGTACTTAACAAAGAACAAAGTCAGGTCAGCTGTACCCCTGGGTGCTGGATCTGAGACTAGCCTCCCCCTCTCGGCCTCAGCTGTTGTGTAATTTTGAGAAGCCATTGAGGTCTCATGTTGCAAAACAATTTTGGTTTTTAATGAACATCACGCAGTGCATCTTCTCAACTGTTTCTCAGCTTTCCTTTCTCATCAGGTGGGATTTGAGTATCTTGTCCTTTCTGACACACCAAGTCTGAAAATCTACCCTCTGACTTTTCTTGGGAAGCTAAGTGACTGGTTCCCTTGGGCAGGGCAGCAGTTTCCTGTCTTTCATAGCTCCCTGGGACAAATTGAGTAGCTGAGCGTGTGTCTGTGAGTGTGTGTGTGTGAGTGAGAGAGAGAGAGAGAAAGGAAGAGAGAGGGAGGGAGAGAGATGGATGATAAATACATATGTTTGATCCCTGAGGAACAAAAAAGAGTCTCTTACACTTTCATTGAAACATTTCCATTTCCTTTCTGTCTAGAGCTCATTTATTCATTCATTCATCCCTGGCAAGGAGGCTATATGAGAGACAGGGAGGCTCCCAGGCTTTGCAGGGTCAGGTGTCTCTGTGCCGCTCTGGGGACTTGTGAGGGATGGCCAAGTGGATGACAACCATTGCCCAGAGGCAGCAATGGCCACATGGCCTAAGTGCTTTGTACCTGGGGGCCAGTCAGTATGGGCCCCTTGGCCGGGCCTTGTGAATCGACATTCGTGTGTATTTGGTTTTAACTGGAAGGTCTGCGTATAGCTGAGATAAACTTGGTATTTATAACCTTTTCATTTTCTTGTTTACTCATTCATTAGTAGAAGTACTACAAATGTGGGTGAGTCATGGTCTTAGAGGGCTTTTAAGAAGCATACCCTTTGGGCAGGGACAAGGTCATACAAGAGGTTCGAAGCTGTGAGGATTACTTTTGGCTGAAAGGACCAGGAAGGTGTCATCCATTTGTGACAAGTCCTGATAACATGGAGATATTCTAGTGGGCAGGGATGGAGGAAGGGCATGAGGAGAGACCAGCATGGGCAAAGCACAAACATGAGAGGGTGCTGGGAGAGGTCCAGGAATGGAAAATTATTAGGCAAGGGGGCTGATAGGAAGAGTGATGAGAGAGTAGAAAAAGTGATTTGTGGAAGGCCAGGAGGTTGGAATCAGAACAGAGAGGAGGAAAAGGAGAAGCTCTGCAACGCTTCTCTTAGGATCTGTCCCACATCTGTCCCTGCCCCAGTCTGACCCTCACAGCAGGACAGTGGCTGATGGCCTCCTCGGTATCCCTTCTGTTCTTCTGTGTACCCTCCTTTTCCTTCTCTTCAAGAAAGTTGAAGGAGCAATGGTTGAGGGCATGGGTCTGAAGACAGATTGCTTGGGTCCAAATCTCAACCATTCTATTCCTGAGCTGTGTAGCCTTGAACAAGTTACTCAGCTCCGAGCTCCAGTTTCTGATTTGTAAAGTGGCCGTGATAGTAATCACACATACTCTCAAAACTTATCCACAGATGAGGATGAAATTGAGGCACAGAGAGGCTTAATGAATTTGTTGACAGTCATTTAGCCAGTAAATGGTAGAGCTGGGACAGAACCCAGGCAGGCTGGCTGCAGACCACATGTCCTGCTACTCCACACTGCGACTTGGGCATGAAGGATGGAACAGGTTAAAAAATACTGAGCCCATTTCTTGCTGATAAGCGATAATTTTACTAATAAATATGTATTAAACACCTGCTGTGTATTCTGTGTAAACATTAAGTTCAAAGAATGGACAGATAAGGCCTTGATTCCAGAACACTCACAATGATGTCAGGAAGGCAGACAAACCTCCCAAACTATAATGAAACTTTAGCACTGTGATCAAGATGTAGTAAAGCTACAGGAATAAAGAGGAAGTGCCAATCAGGGAAGGCTTCTAAGTGTTCTCTATTGATGATCTCAGCTAAAAAGAAAAAAGACAACACAAAACAACAAGTCCAAAACAACAAGGAAACATTGTCCCTTGGATAAAACACACAGTCCAAACACGATAGCCTAAGATTTTAGCCTTTTAAACTGTTCCCCACCTGGGCTGACAGTGTGCTTGGCCTGATCCCCCTTCTGCCAGGCTGGGCTCCGTGCATGCTCAATGCAGTCCTGCCTGCATGCCTATACTCACAGTTGCCCACGAATCCAAATGTCCTGCCCTCTCCTGCTCCTGAACAAATCCCTGGGCTATCCCTCCTCCAGGAAGCCTTCTGTCACCAACCTCTGTCCCCTCTATCTCTGAATTTAGAATCCGACTACATACTCAGCTGATGTGACCCCCATGTACTTTTTACACTGTTCTTAGGTGTGTGTCTTTTTAGATTACCTAGGACTCTGCCTTTTATTTCTTCTTATGAGATATCCCTGTATGCTCCAACTTGAGTTTCTTACACAAAATAGGTCTATAAATACCTACTGAGAAGCTAATCATACTTGCCCAATGATCCAGGTTTTAGTTTAAGCTGCTTAAGGGAATGCACTATGCTAAGGTTCTTTAGGTGTGGCTGAGGCCCCCTGGTATCCTGCTAGGATCCATTAGGTAACTAGGTAACTGGAGGTTCTTTTTTTTTTTTTTTTTTTTGCCGGGGCTGGGTTTGAACCTGCCACCTCCGGTATATGGGGCCAGCTCTCTACTCCTTTGAGCCACAGGCACTGCCCGTTACTTGAGGTTCTTTTTGTTTAAATGGACTTAATGTTTATAACATGGCAGAGGCTTAAGGTGTCAGAAAGGACATAACTGTTAAGGTCAGAGAACCAGGCTCAGCCTCATCATGCATTCGACTGGGCTGGACAAGTCCCTTAACTTCTCTGAGCCTCAGTTTCACGTTTATAAATATTAGTGGGTGTTAAATTTAAAGCTTCCACCAAGGAACCGTAATACAATAATGCTGCATTCTAAAGTCAGGTAGTAGACTAAATCATACAATCTGTAAAAGTAAGTTCTCAAGATGCAGGTTCATAATTCTTCTGACCTTTACTGGCTCCTCTGACCCAGATCAATGAAATAAAAGGGTTGAAGGAAGGAAAAAGAGGAGATTTTATGAGATTTTTGGAAGAAGCCCTCGGAATGCTATAATGTAGTCACCTATCCATAGAATCACTTGGAAGTGGGAAGGAAAGTGCAGAAGGAAGGAAATTCAGAGTGTAGGATGGTGAGTTCAGGAGGCGGGAACTTGCTCTCTGCCACCCCCAACCTCTCGTGGCAGCAGCTGAGGATGTCCAGGTGCTTCCCTTGCAGCAAATGCAGACACCCTAGGAGGGATAGCTGGCCTGGGAGCATTTTATGACCTGTCCAAGAAGCCTCCCTGGATGTTGTAATGGAACCTCACTGTGAACATTCATATGGAGAGAATTTCTAGAAAATCGTGGCTAAGGGCAGAGAGGCCAGTCCAGATGCTACACCACCCCCTGCTGGGAGCTGCAGCCTAATAAGCCCAGCAGGGCAGGTATTCAAAGGCCTAAGAAGGACCCAGCCCTAAAGAGACAGAAACATCAACTAGGCCCAAGAGCAAGAGGCTACGTGGCCCAGGATTTGAGAAGGAGACTCTCTGACCTCTTCCTACAAAGCAGCCCCAGGTGGGGCAAGGTAAGTGAGAAAGAGGAAGTGCTGGGGAGTGCACAGCGTGCCCTGGGAAGGGGAGGGAAAAGCACTGAGTTTCAGACAAGTCCACGGTTGTCTGGAACTGGACATTGTAATTCTGACTTGAGACTGTGTTTGAGACTTTAAGTGACCAGAAGACTTTATCATCCAAGAGTGAGTTGAGAAGCTAAGAAGCTTGCTGGAGACTAGTAAGAAACATTTTGAAGGGGTATTGGGAGACAGCAGAAAGCTGCCTTGTGATGGTCCCCCCAGCACAAGAATTGCTGTCAGTAACTGCCATTCCTCACTGGCATGTTGTCCTGAGTGTCACAACAAGTAAAAGCCACAACAGGGCATCCAATAGTATCAGGCTTGCAAATACAGGAGACTCATTGCTGTTACTTCTGAGTACAGACTGATAACTTACTGAAAAAATGATTTCTTATTTTTTTAAGACCGAGTCTCACTCTCTCATCCTGGGTAGAGTGCCCTGGCATCATAGCTCACAGCAACCTCAGACTCTTGGGCTTGATCAATCCTTTTGCCGCAGCCTCTCAAGTAGCTGGGACTACAGGCATGTACCATACCCGGACAGTTATTCCATTTTTAGTAGAGACAGGGTCTCACTCTTGCTCAGGCTGGTCTTGAACTCCTGAGATTAAGCATTCCACCCTCCTTGGCCTCCCAGATTACTAGGATAACAGGCATGAGCCACATAGCCCCACCGATAAGATGATTTTTTTAAACCGTCAGATGGTTCAGTAGACATTCTTCCTGAAATCCTGGTGTCCTTCCAGGGAGTGACTAGGCCACATGACCTCTAGTGACTAGGCCACATGACCTCTTTTTCAACTAGAGTGGCTCATGGATTAGAAGAATGTGAGAACTGCAACCCTGGTCAGTCTCTCGCCCCATTTATTTACCTCTGCCTTCTGGGAGATGTGAGTGGGATTGTTACAGATGACATCAGAAGCTGGTCTGATGGAGACCAGGCTGTGGGGAGGAGCTGGCTCCAGGATAGTAGCAGTCTGGGTGCTCCTGCCTTCTCCACTTGGGCTCTGACTCAGTCTGAGCAGTCAGTGGAGATTAGAACCTTGCAGCCTCCCTTGCTCAGAGGAACTGTTCAAATTTTCACCTTCCTCACTGCTTTTACTCCTGACCTCCTTCCATGGCTACCTCAAAAGTAACCGAGGTCATGGAGCCTCTGGAGGACAGAAGGGGTGAAGAAATCTTGGGGGAGAGAGAAGACAAATAATTTTTTTCTTTTATTTTTTTTTAAACAGGTGCTTAGAAAATTAATTAGAGCAAATAATCACTGAGTTGTCTGAGTATCTATTTTATTTGGTGCATGCCGGGTCTGGTGGAAAAAAAGCAGAATTTTAAATAATTTTGGAGTTATAACTGATGTAATTAGGTGCTCAGTGAACACTTAGCATTGAGCTGTGCTTATTAAAATTACTGTTTTAATCAGAACATTGCTGGAGAATCATTAATAATACAATGGCTTGATTCCCTGGAACTCTAATTAGACCTGGACTTTTAACCACCTGAGCATAATCTGGCTCCGTCTGGATACGCACCACGGGTGATGCATTATCATTCCAGGGCATGTGGGGATGGGGCATCAATACTGCTATTTAGCGACTGCCTGAATGCTTTATTTTGGAGCAGGAGAGTGTGTTGAGGGGTGCAGGGGAACCGAGGCTGGAAGGTGGAAGTAGAGATAGTCAGCCAGGGGCTCAGGGTTGAAGGTCTTAGGGCAGAAGTAGCAGGATCTACTGCTGGCCAGACGTGTCTTAGCCATTGCTACACAGGGGACACACAAGCCACATAGCAGAGACTCAGCTAAAGGCCATTTCCCCGGATGCTCTGCCTTTACACGGACCCAGGCCTCTTCCAAACACACCTCAGGGACAGGGACAGGGACAGGCGCAGCTCAGGTCCCTGCTAAGCCACTGCACATGAGAAATCTAATCGATCCTTCACTAAGTGATAACTAAAGGTTAATCTGGTAAAGGGCTGGAGCCACTTCTTAATTTTCCTGTCCAGTACTTTATGTCATCACAGAGAGAGACCAGAAGATTGTCTGAGTTTCTCTAGAACTTTCTAATCCTTAAGAACATTTTGCAGGTAATGCAGTCCAGAGCTGGAGGGAGGTGAGTGGCTATATTTGTGTGCCCCGAGACACCCACCTGAGCTGGGGCTGGGGAAGAGGGGTCACTGGTCTGGTTTCTGGCTCTGAGCACAGAACTTCGGTATTTCTGTCTCTTCAACTGTTGAATCAGTGTGTCAACAACACCAACTATGCCCCTGTGGGGCAGAGCCCTCCGTCAGAATCACAGGGGTGGTTGAAATCAGAGGAACTGGAAAAATGCTCTCTGCCCTCCTGGCACTTGCTAATGAGTGGGAAGGATGGACAAAGATGTGCAAAAAAAGACTGAGGAGACTTAGAAGGCAGACACTGAGATGTGAAAATTGAGCTGTAGCCCACTGAGGACATGTGGAGTTAACTAGTGATCAGAGTAGGTGGGATTAATCAGAGAGGGAGGGAAGATTTTTGAGGGAGGACTGTGCCTCCAGACTTCACCTGCTAGGGCACGAGCAGCACTCTCTGCATCCTTCAGTGAGCATTTCTGAGACAATGAGATCAAACTCCTCAGGACTCCCTGTCTGAGCCACCACTAGTCAATATGGCACTTCTGTGCAATTGGGAACGGGTGCCTTTTCTAGGTTCATGGCTTGAAAAGATGAATAAGGACTTGGTTTCTTCTCCTACCTGTCCCTAAGTCCAATGCCTCTGTGCAGTGTGCAACCTGAACCATCAAATTTGGTGGCCATGATCCCCAAAGTCTCTAGGGAAGTAGGGAGTTTAAATGTTAATGGATCTATCAAACTCTGACCTAGCAGACTCAGGGACAAAATATGTGTGAGCTATTGTGGTGCCTCATAATTTCTATGAGGGGTGTTGGAAAGTATAGAGAGATAAGAATTAACTGTGGCTTCAGGAGCAGGGAAGCTCCATGGAGGAGGCATGACTTGAGAAGAGGTAGGGTGAAAAGTATCACAAACCAAAGAAGAAGAGAATGAGATTTGGGGTGTGTGCTGGGGACAGCAAAGGATATGATATGGGATGTCTCATTTAGATTTCATATCTTAGACGGTTAAAATAATAAGCAAAAAATGAAAAGAACTCAAGTCCTCCATCAAGGAGGGAGATCCCGCGGGAAGAATTTCTTTATAAACCAACACTGCTGGGAGAGAGCTTTGTATCCCTGGGGAAACCTACTCCCAGGGCCAAGGTTCAGGACAAGTGAGAGCTGGACTAGAGGATCCTTGACAACTGCAAGACTGTCTTGGGGAGGGAGCCTGGCAGGCTTCTGATCCCTTTCTGGATGCCCTCCCGTCTTTTCCCTCCCAGGGGCATTATACACAGTGGAAAGGGGGATGTGAGGGGAGAGCGGCCTCTGTGCTTTGGAGACAGATGGTTAGAACTCAACTCAAAAATTCTCGTGCTTCTGAAAAAAGAAATAACATGAATGATGGCCCATGAAACGCACACATATATACCCCATCACTCCACAAACCCATATTCTTACACAAACACCCTCACGGACACACACACACACATATCTACACCACACCCTCACAATACATACCAGCACCCTGACCCCACATAGACGTTTCCCACATGCTCACATCACACACTCACTGTGATCCTGCATACACATCACACATACTCGCAGTGCACTGACACGCCTGCCACACTCGCCTCCCCCTCCACCCCTGCCTGTGCACAATTGGAAGAAGAAAAGAGCCATCAGGAACTGTCTACCTCTGGCGCATAGTGAAGAAAGATGACGGCTGCCCAAGATTAAACAGGAGAGTTAAAAATGACAAACAGACTTCTAAACAAGATTAGAGTCTTAATGAAAACCATAATGAATGGAAGAGCCACACAGATATCACCCATAAATGGCCATAAATATCAGACCAACAGATGAGATCCCAGATACTGCAGTTTGGAACCCCATCAAATTACTTCTATTATAATTCATCAATAAATAACCAAGCCCGGCCTCATATTTACAGTCCTATCAGGCTTCAGAGGATAGGCTCTGAGGCCAGACAAACCCAGGATTGAATTCTGGGTTTGCCCCGACTAGCTTAGTTTTCTCGGTCATGTTCATCTGCTTATTTAACTCTCAGTTTCGTCATTTAAAATGTGGATGATTATCTCCCTAATAGGGATGCTGTAAGAATTAAATTAAGTCCTGGACAGCAATGATAGTAATATTAACAATTTATTACTACAGTTACTGTTAATTTTCACTATTATCTCTTGTTCCCTTCCCACACCCCTTTTAGCTTCCCAGGGTCAAGGAATGCCCACTGGATAGTGAGATCAGTAAGAAAATAGAGGAAAAAGATTAACAGGAGATGGAAGGACTAGAAAACAGGAGAATAAGGCAGGAGAAAAAGCAGGGAGAAGGGAAAAGGAAGAGAAAATAAGGATGGCAGATCCCTCAGATGCCCACCCTGGTATTTTCCGTGGTGTAGTGTCTATTCCCCCTCTGGGTGGTGGTTGCCAAGGGAAAGGAAGGTTCTAGACTAGCCAGAGAATTAGGGTGTAGCCTTCCTGAGATTTTAAAAAATAAGAGCTTTAATGAGATGTAATTCATGTGTTATAAAATTCATCCCCTTAAAGTGTACAATTCAATGGTGTGTAGGATACTCAGGAACTGTACAACCATTACCACAACTGAGTTTAGAATGCTTTCATCATCCCCCAAAGGACCCCCCACCCGGGTCCATATGCAATCCCTCCCATTCCCTCGCAACAGCTCTAGCCCCTAAATAGCACTAATTATTAACTGACTTTCTGTTTCTAGGGATTTGTTTATTGGAGACATTTGATATCAATGGAATTGTACAACATGTGATCCTTTGTGAGTGGCTTCTGTCAGTTAGAATTATGTTTTCAAGGTGAATCCATATTCTAGTACGTATAGTAGAACCTCCATACTTGATCACCTCCCTACATTGGGGACCACCTCCTTAAGTTGACCTGACTTTCATAGATGGGACCTGGATCATACGTATATATTAGTACAGGAGGCCTAGTCCCTTATGTTGACCTCCTCTGTTGACTAGTTTATTACAGTCCCGTGGGTGGTCAACTTTCAGAGGTTCTACTGTATTAGTAGGTTCCTAAATTTCCTAATTCAAAGCCAAGCAGGTGAAGGAAAAGAGCTTAATATTCCCACACATAAGCAGGTGTCATAATGAAAACTGTCTAACTGTTCACCCAAGAAATCTCATTGAATTAAGGTTAGTCATTAGATTATAGACTTAGAAATCAAGACAGTTAGATTCCTCCATTTTTACCATTGGGGAAACCAAAGTACAGAAAAATGATGTTTTTTTTAGTGTGGGCCTTTTGCACCCTCTACAAGCCTCTCAGAAGAAAAGAAAACGGAACAGGCTCCAGATGTAAGAGTCACTTGTCTAGGGTTTTATGATTTAGATTTAATGTTAAGAGACAAATAAGGGTCTCTTGGTATTCTGCCCATATGTCTCTCTCTTACCTCTTAAAAGTGACAAGTCCCAGCTCAATGTTTACAGTGTAAAAGAATGACTGTCCTTTAATGGTCATCTGCCATTGTTTATGTTTGTTTAAAATAATTCAAACAAAAAAATGTTATAAATTGATATGTTATATATAGCCTTACCATACAAAAAAGCAATACCCGTGGGCCAAAGGTGGTTCCTGAGGTGGGAGGGGCTTACGATCTGGATGGAAAAGGACTACTAGGCTATTTACTGGACATAAGAAATGTCAAATTCCCTTTGTTCCATAGGATAACTACCCTGAGAATTATAGAATGACAAAGTATCCATTTATTCCATTCAGTTGGTTCCCCCAGCGAGAAAATACTTAAAGCTTAAATCTTGTGTGCAGCCTCACTCTCTGCACTGCTGTCTATCAACCTTACCCCACGGCCACTAGATGTTAGTCTAAGGCCACAGGTAAGGAAACTGAACTTCATGAATAATAGAACCAGAGATAGCACTGACTAATACAGACGCTGTAGGCAAACTCAACTAAAGAGAGGGTTGACAAAATGTATTTTCTATATATGCCAGCCTTTCTTTCTTTCCTATAAATTGCCATTGTGATTTAGCTTGAATTATAGGGAGAGAAAATTGTCCACAGTTAGCCACAAGCTACAAAGTCCTTTGGCCAGGCACAGGTAGAGAAGCAGAGAAGCAGCTCAGAGAAGGAGCTGCAACTGTGAAGTTCAGGTACACTGGTCACTTTCTTTTTTATTTTTTTTTTTTGAGACAGAACCTCAAGCTGTCCCCCGGGGTAGAGTGCTGTAGCCTCACAGCTCATAGCAACCTCCAACTCTTGGGCTCAAGCGAATCTCCTGCCTCAGCCTCCCAAGTAGCTGGGACCACAAGTGCCTGCCACAAGGCCTGGCTATTTTTTGGTTGCAGCTGACAGTGTTGTTTGGTGAGCCCAGGCTGGATTCGAACCCGCCACCTTAGGTGTATGTGGCTGGCGCCTTAGCCACTTGAGCCACAGGCACTAGAGCCTACTGGTCGCTTTCTATGTGGGTTCTTCCATGACTAGTATTCCAGTTATCTCAGTGGATACTGTGCGAAGTCTCAGAATTAAATTCATTTTTTCTTTTTTTGAGACAGAGCCTCAAGCTATCCCCCTGGGTAGAGTGCCATGGCTTCACTGCTCACAGCAACCTCCAACTCCTGGGCTCAAGGGAGTCTCCTGCCTCAGCCTCCCAAGTAGCTGGGACCACAGGCACCTGCCACAACGCCTGGCTATTTTTTGGTTGCAGCCATATATTGTTGTTTGGCGGGCCCAGGCTGGATTTGAACCCGCCACCTTAGGTGTACGTGGCTGGCGCCTTTGCTGCTTGAGCCACAGGTGCCCAGCCCTAAATTCATTTTTAAATCCAACTTCATTTCAAAATGTAACAACAATTATACCAAATGGCCTTTTGTGTAAGGCGATATTTCATGAAAGAATACAATGTTGCCACTCTAAAAAGGTCAGGTATTGTTTATTAACAATGCTCCCAAAATCTCATTATATCTGGGAGCCTGAGGACTTATGGACTAACATAATACATTTGAAGTGATCCGCATAGGATGGGGGGAATGTCCTGGGATAAGCACAGCAGTTTTGGCCTCCTGTGGCTACTGTGTGGAAGTTCCCCTGCTCCCTGGAGGCCTGTCACCAAAGCATAAGCATCTCTCTTCATTCCATCTAGCACAGAGAAGGCACGGTCAGATTTACCTAGTCCTAGAATTCTTTCCTCTATCAGACTATATTCCTTAGTGCATCCGTGGCAAACAAATAGGTGATCTCAGGGGAGGCAAATAAGATTCTGAAAAAAAGTAAGGGGACTAGAATTTTCTCCATTAATCTGGGCATGCTCCAATTTGCACTAGGAGCATAAATTTGCACGTTGAATTCCAGAAGCCCAAACTCAAGGAATATTAGATAAAATAAAATTAATTCTTGTAATCCTCTGTGATCATATTCAAACCCAATATTCTCAGCTTGGCACACAGAACGGGTTTGCCTGCCCACGTTCCTCTGTGCTTTCCTATTAAAATTATTTTCTGAAATAATGATAGAGCTCTGGCTGTATAAATGGTACCGAGAGGGGACAGGCTATGTCTGACCTACATCCAGTCCTTAGAGTTTAATGGGGGGAAGACACCTAATAGAAAGATATTTACCAAATATGCGTTTTTACCACAAAAGCTAGAGAGGTTCAGATAACTGAATCTATTTTAATTGGGGTGGACTGGGGTGGGTTTAAATTCTGCTGGGGACACAAGGAGGAAGGACAGCATGGAGGTGGCAGCAAGCAGACACTCTCCTTTCTAAACAAGTTCAAAACACCTGGATGACTCTTTAGCCTGTATTCTGTTTCCTCTCCTTCTCAGGAAGTTAGTATTGACAGAGACAGCTCTTTAAGGTGGGATGGATGGTGGCTGAGCCCAGAAGGCCTCAGGAACCCAGGAAAAGCCCTGCAACCATGAACAACTTCAAGGTAGGCATGAGATGGTGATGGCAGAGAGGTGCACCCAGGTTAGCATGACTTCTGCCAAAATCTGTTATACTTGGGAGGCAATCTTGACACCCACAGTGGTTTGGTTCTTTCAAGCTCCTGCATGAGTTTAGGCTTTTCCTGTGGTTCTGGAGATGGGATCAATCTCCAGAGATTGATGGACTATAGGACATGGACTGTGTGGGCTTTGTTTTCTTGGGGTAAAAAAATAGACCTCCTGTGCACTGGTCTCTAATGATTAGTGATCTCCTGACTGCCCAACATTGCCAGGGCTGGGCCAGGACAATTTAAGATCCTTTAAAAAGCTGTTGTGTGTTGAATGTCTGCAAGATACTGTGTGTTGAATACCTGCAAAGTGCCGTGTGTTTAATGTTTGCTGGGTGCAGTGTGTTGACTGTTTGTTTGCTGGGTGCCAGGCACTATGCTCAGTGTGCTACATACATCCTCTCATTTAACGCTGGCAACAATCTGATGGAGTAGATTCTAGAAACTTAGGGCTTAATAAGAGTAGGTAACTTGGGGAAAGGGTGCAGCCAGGATTCCAGATGTGCCTAACGCACAGCCTGCCCTATTCACCTGGCCGTTCTGCCTCCCAACACAAGAAGGAAACACAGGAGCGTGCTCAGAGCCGTGGCGTCCACTTGCTGCCCTGCCTTCCTGGGAGCCGCATGCTATGCTCTGTCTCCTGCACTACTCCCCTCATCTCCCTACCTCCGGAGCACTCCTGGAAGGAAGCTCACCAAAGGAGATGCAGGCACACCGTGTCCTGGCCCAGGGACAGGTGACCTTTCCAATTCAGCACCTTTATAAATCTTACCTAATGAAGTTAAGGGGAGAAAAGAATTAATGAATAAATGAAGGTTAAATCATTCCCTGCAGAAAATTGATGCTGACAGTGAGGGCCAAGAAGAGAGCTTTGAGAGTATGGAGGTGACTTGCATAAGAGGCTTTTAAAATTCCTTTCCCCAAATTTGACAGAGGTATAAGTCTTCTCAGTCCTGACAGGGGGTAAAGTAGGCTTTGGGGAGTCTGAGGAGGTGGCCTGAAGGAGAAGGAGTGAGAAACCCATGCTCTCCCTTGATGATGGTTTCCTGGAGCTGATCTGGGATGATACACACATGTGTACGCTGACATGCACACACACACACACGCTGTATACACTACTAAATCCTGCAGCTGACCAAGACCTAGGTAGTCTGGGTCTGTCTGGTTCATCCTTGGTCTCCTGAGACCTCTGTGGGACACCTTCTTGTCAGCACACCCTTGTTGGCCTCCTTGACACTACTATGATTGTTCCACTCCTGACTGTCACCCTTCATGGCTGCACACCTCAGCAAAGCTAGCTCAAGGGGGTGTTGATGAATGCATGGCTGAGCCAGGGAGAAGGAAAAAGAAAAGCAGAAATAGCTGCTTGCTGTGGTAGCCAGCCAGCCAGGAGCTGGTGCTGGGAGTGGCAGGGGTTGGGGGGAGATGGATGAAAAGGAGATAGTGGTAAAATTCAAAGGGCAAAATCAGGGCTGAGGTGCTGGGGGAAACATATCCTGTCCTGAACAATGCTGTTGACTTACTAAGTAGCTCTGGGGCAGGTCGCTTGCTAAGCTAAATCTCAGTTTAGCTCCTCAGTGAAACGGGGCAGGAAGAGGAAGGTCTGCAGGAGAGGATGAGCAGCAGAAGTCCTCCACGCTGGGAGCAGCGACTAAGAAAGATCAACTCTGCCTCTCCTCTCTGTGCCTACAGGCTTTTAGGAATCTGCTCATGGAGACAGGCTCAAGGGCCCAGCACAGCTCGCCCACCCTATGGGGTGGGAGGCAGGGAGCCAACACTGGGCTGATGGGGGGGGGGTGCTGAGAGTAGGCTGGGCAGGGCAGAGAGACCCGCAACCAAGTGCTGACTAGATCAACCAGTAAATAAAAGGTCACAGTGATTTTTCCAGGCACCCAGGGAGAAGCAGACAGAGAGCTTTGCTGATGGCAGGAGCTGACAACTGGCAAATGAGCCTCCACAGTTATCTGTTTTCCTTCCTTATTCTTGTCTCATAAGACAGAGGCTAGAAATAGATGCAACTGGCAGATGACTTAAAGATGAAAAATGAGCACCATGGTAGTTGTGGGGGGCTCAGTGAGCTGAGAGAGGCAGCTCAGGGCTGAACCAGGGAGAAAGAACCGGGCTGTGCCGCAGACATGTCCATGGGCTTGGCTCCGGTTCTGTCCCAGGCATTTTTCACGGATTAATCATTCTATCTTCTCAAAAATCCTGTAGGGTAAGTGTTATTGTTATCCCCACTTTATGGAGGAGAAAACTGAGACCAAGAGAGGATAAGCCAGGTCATATGGAAGAGTGGCAGAGCTACAATCTGAATACAGTTTTGTATCCAGAGATGAGCTCTTTACAGTATAGTATAACATTCCCTTTTCATGCATTCTTCTCCTCGTTTCTTGCCCCCTGCCCCAGCTTTCTTTCTAACCTTCAACAGGTATTTACTGAGCACCTAGTAAGTACCATGCACTGTGATATCTCTTGGAGAGATAGAAGCAGCCCAGACAGGCAAGGTCTCTGCATCAATAAATGTAGAAATGATGAATGAATGAAAGGGACACACTGTCTCCTTTATCTTCTTTCTATGAACCTGGGATGGGCAGAAGTCTTCCTGCTGTACAGTCAGAGAAATGGCCCTCCTGAGGTGAGGGGGTGGCTGGCATGATCACAGTGGGCTTCCATGGTGGAGCTTGGCCAATGCTGGCATCTTTTTCTTGATGATGCTACTTAGCTCCATGGTCTGTGCAAAGGGCCTGCTGGTGGCCTGCTACCAGAGAGGCCCAGGAGCTGGGTGCACAATTGATTCTTCCCAAGTTCTATTGTAGCAGCAGGCGCTGGGGGAGCTGGAAGTCCTTTCATTTGGGCCAAAGCTCCTTTCCTCTTGGGAAAGGTGGGTAGGTTGAGCCCACCTGAAGGGTGCTCACCTGTGCTATGGAAATTCTGTAAGGATAGCTGCCTCCTAATCTTTGCCTTCAGCTCTGACAATCCCAAATTTAGGAGAATATTCCCTGAACTTGATACTCTTTAGCTTTTTATTCCTCTAGGTGAGCCCATCCCCTTTCATGATTCACCTGGAGCATCACCTCCTCCAGGAAGCCTTCTTGGACTTACAGGCTGTGTTGGGTGGTGACCTCTCATGTATTCCCAGCTCCTCTGGACTGTATTGTAAGTCACTGCTTACTCGTCTGTTTTCCTCAGGTGTATGTGACTGTGCAAGGACAAGCTTTATGCTGTGAGCACAGAAGGTCCTCAAAGGTTGATTGACAAGCTCCTGGGTGGTTGTTTGACAATATTCTCATCTCACCCCATTTTTCCCTTTCTAATCTTTCTTCCACCTGACTCATGTCTCTGCCCACCTCCCTTTTCTTACCATAAAGTATTACTTGAGGGCAGAGGCTGAACCTGCCACCAACAGCTGATGACACAGCCAGTCTTCTTTCCACCTGGTGGAAATTTCAAAGCTCAATCTGTTTGCAGGGGTGGGACTGGTTATAAAGGGGGGAGGTGAGGTGAAGAAGGTTACTTGATGCGGAGCAGCAAAAGCTGGGGGAACTCAAGTGCACGCCGTGCAGCCTAAGCAGTGGATACCGTGCCTGAGACGCTGAGTTCCTGGGCTGGCCTGTTACAGAGAGATCAAAGGGACAGCGGTAGAAATGCAGCCCAGCGGGCTCTGAGAAAACAGTGTATGAAAGAGCCTTGTTACCGCAGACATCTTCTATACCCTCGGAACACTCAGGGATGGTCGCTCTCCTCTCACCTCCCTGCTCTCACAAGCACATGCACACCTAGACCCTCTAGGGGGCTGTGCACACAGCCTCTATTTGACACACCTTCGTGGGTAGAAAGAGCACAAGGGTCATTCAAATACATTTTATCAACAGGGAAATGAGGCCCCAGTTGGCCGTGACTCACAAGCACTTGTCAACAACTCTTTGACAATTAGCGAAGGCAGACTCTTGCCTTCCCCCTGCCTAGCCCCTCTCCTGTGCCCTGCTATCATCCCTCCACCTCCTTCTCACCACCACCTCTTGGGCAGTTTGAAGTTTGATTCTAAATTGTGTCCCTATGACCAACCCCAGACAGAAACCTCATCTGATAGGCAGCAGGTGTGAGCAGCTGGCCTAAACTCACAGGCACTGAGGCAAGGCCCCCACATATTTCTGTAAGTCAGCACAGGTGGTCACTTCTGGCTGAGGAGTTCAAAGGCCTTTCCTTAGAAAAAGTTGACCAACAATCAGTTTCTCACCTCATGGGAATCCTGTGTCCCTGGGACTTCCCTAAATAAAAGCCCTGAGAGGGTCCAATCTAAGCTCCTCTGGCCTGGAGAACACCCCCCCCCCGGCTCCCTCCCCACACACATAGGAGGGACCCTGTCAAGTCCCAGCTTTACACTCAGAGACTTTACATTGTGTTTATTTCCAAGGGTTTGCTGACTTCCTCTTCTCCACCTCCCCCTTTCCCTGCTGGCTGATGCTTCTCTCGACACCTCTGAACCTGTATCTTCACACCACAGAAACTGTCCTAGTCATCAGCGGATGGAAATAACTTTTCATGACGGCTCCTCTGATGTTGCCATCTTTTGTGTTGATCAAAACAACAAAACGAATCACACTCTCAGCATCTGATTGAAGCCTAATTGGAAATCCAAAGTGGCACTAAACGTTATGGTCTAAATAAAACACATTCAATTACCGAAACTCAACACAGGAAGCACCAGGGAGAGCGCTGGGAAGGAGATGAAAAGCAGGCAGTAGAGTTCTAGGGTGTCACTATATGGCCCCCACCATTTGGCAGGATAAGACTCAAGATGGTGAGTACAACAAGCTTTCTTGGGCCTGAGAACCCCTGGTTAGGGCCAGGGATTGAGCTGATCCCAGTTTGCAGGGCTCACACTTGGAATAGCACCAGAGAGGCTGAAGCAGGGGGCTACGGGGCAATGCCTCCCAGGTGCCCTGCAACCTGCTCTCCTTGCAAAGGATTTTCCTTTGCCAGATAGGCCGAGATATGGATAAGAATAGAAGATTGTTTAGGGGAATCAGGACATTACTGGTGGGCTCCGGGATGGGCCGTCTTGGTGGTGGGCGAGGGTGGGCAGTGCAGGAGATTTGCAACCATGCAGACGTGCACCTCACCCCCGGCTCTGCCTCCTAACCATCGCAGGAACCCCTTGTTCAGGTCTCCCAATCTTGCTGCACCTGGACTCCCTCATTCAACAAATGGAGATGATAATACCTGCCTTGCCAGGTTGTTGGAAGGAGGAGAGAGAGTGCTTGGGAGGTGCCTGGCTGGGGCAGAGGATGAATGGCAGCAGTAACATCCTAGGGCAGCAATGCTTCCTCCCTCTGCTCTGACCACCAGACACACTTCCTCTGACTGTCTGCAGAGCCTAGGGCAGTGCTTCACTGGTTTTTAAAACAGAGTGCACTGCTTCAGTCTCTTTGAAGGTGTCAGGTGAGGAGTAACTGAGTCTGTTCTGGTCTCTTGCAGCCTGGAAAGCTGCACTTTGAGCCCTTTGCTTAATTTGGACCTGGGTCCAGGGTGAGCAGGATGGGAGTTGCCTCCTACAGCCAGAAGGCAGCCAGGGGTCGCTGTCTCAGGATGTCTAAGGAGGTGGGGATTTGGCTTGGAAAGTGTGGGGTGGAGTCCCAGCCCTGCTGCTGGACAGTTTTGTGGCCCTGGGCAAATTACTTAGCCAGACTAAATTTCAGTGTTCTTATCTATAAGAAAGGTAAAGATAATAATATTCATCACCTGGGCTTCTTGTATTAGCTGAGGTCATATTTATAAACTGAAATAAGAAAAACATGGCATAAATATTAGTCAAATTTCAACACACCTTAGGTTAGGGAGAGCTGAGAGGCAAGACCGGGTGAGTAAGTTTTCTTCTCAGGTGCGGCCACAGGCAGAGCACGCTCTGTAGGGTTTCGCTAGTGATGATGTATTTGGGCCCAACCGTAAAAATATAATTACCACTACTAACAGTTATTAAGCAAGGAATATGTGCCAGGTACTTTTCAGAGTGCTTTTCATGTATTAAATTATTTAATATAATCCTCAAGTAATTATGCCCATTTTACAGGCGAGGTCACCGAAAAACAGAGAAGTGAAGCAACAAGCAACTTGCCCAGGGTCACACAGCAGTCAGTGGTGGAGCCAGCACTTGAACCGAGGCTAGCAGGGAGACTCCAGAGCCCATGCTCTTCCTGGTGTCCAGGAAACCACTCCTGGTCAATCACTGCCTGCTTCTTCACACAGAGCATGTGTACCCTCCCTTCTCCAGAGTCACCTTGCTCTCTGATCTCTCCTCTTCTGTAAAATAAAGGGCTGTTATTCACTAGGTAATCTCTAAGGCTCAACCAGCTCTGGATTGTTGCATTAGGGAAAAGGTGAGTCCTTTGTCTCAGTAACCCCAAGTATGGAGGGAACAAGAAAAAGTCCTTTCCTGATGGTTCTGAGTTACTTCAATTATTGAACACATCCTGCATCTCTTCTATAGTACTGCTCTGATGCATATATAAATAACCTCAGCTTGTTATTTATCTGCTTATTTACTTATAGATCATTCCTCCCCTCCAGAATGTGACTGAGGGCAGGAATTCTATTTTATTTATCTCTATACAAAAGCACCCTTAATAGTGCTGTTGTTGCATTGAAAAGAACAGAAAGAAATCATGAAGGCACCTATGTTCAGGGTAGCCCTTTTATAAGGAGATCTTTGCTGGACTGTTACTTAGAAAGACAGCCTTCTCTATATCTGCATATGCAAATGACTTATCGGCAGACAGCTCTATGCATTATACATGGTAGACACTTAATGGTCTGTTGAATGAATGAGTCTGTGTATGCAAATGATATGCAAATCTCCCCTATTTTAATTTGACCCTTGGGAACATCTTCAGGGGACTTTCCTGGGCCTGGATTGTTTTTAATTCTTTTCTAAAATTAAAAGTTCTAAAACACTACCAGTGTTCTCTCTGGCCTATGCTGAGTGCAACTCATCAAACTCGGGAAAAGAATGCTGGGCTGGACCAGGTTAATTAGGATTTACCCTGGTCTTCTGGCAATTCAGATGATGACTTGTGCAAGTGACTGGCCTCTCTGGGTTTCATTCTGGTATTGAGATGCTGTGATTTCCTACCTTCCAGTCATAGGAACATCATAATGAGCAGTCGTCAGAGTGTCGGCCTTCAGTAGTACCTACCTAGAAAGAAAAATCAAATCCCTTGCCAAGGATTAGAGTCTCCAGTCCCCCTGACCATTTGGAGAAATGAGGTATTTGGCACCACTTCTTCCTGTCTGGGCATTGTATTCAATCACTTCTTTCCAAACCAAAGGATTTTAAAATAAGAGGCTGGAGTTTTCGCTCTTAAATACAAGCCAAGCGTCTGATTAACAGGGTGGGTTTGCATTTCCTCTCCCTCATGTGAAAATATTTACCAAAAATGCTCTGATGAGAATATTAATAGCCAAGGAATAAGCTTCCTGTCAGGCTCTTTGTTCCTTGACATTTGAAATGGGGGAAAGAAAGAGGGAAAATCTAAACCCAAGCTTGAGGTGGTCACTGTTCCCTGCATCCATGTCCCTCAGGAGGCAGGATTCTGCCATTCCCTTGGGAAGGGCACTGTTGTGAGCACACTCAGCTCCTGGGCCACGCTGGGGTCCCTTGTCCTTAACCAGAAACACATGTGCATCAAAGGCTTGGATTGAAAATGACACATTTTATAACAAAAGTGCAGCAGCTATTGCTTATCCTCACTTTCCTAATCCACAGACTCTGTAATTCTCCCCCAAATCCCACAGGCTCAGCTCTCACCCTGCCCCCTCACATTGCCTCCCCTGTGGCTCAGCCCAGGCCTCCAGCCTAGGCAGAAGGGAGGTCTCCTGTTACTGAGACTTTGCCAGGCTTGTAAAAATACACCTTGGCATGCTCTGCCTGCACCCTGGGAAGTCTTATCGCCTGGACTAAACAAATGTGCACAATCAAAATAATAGTTTGAGATGTCAAAATAAATGAGTGGGGGACATCTGGAAGTGTGGTTCCCTATGTTTTTTCTTTCCCTTCCCCAAGGTCTGTAGGTGCCTGAGGGGGTTGGCAGTTCAGTAGCTTTGGCTGCAGGTAAAGACTTACTATCCCATGTTTTACAATAGCTCCTTTGAAAAGAGTCCCTGCTTTTGGCCCAAGATCTAGGTTAGTATTTGATAGGAAACCAGAATTGGTTCTGTAGTGAAGCAGGCTGGACACTGCTGGGTGGCATGCTAGAGGGCTGGCCTGTCCTTCCATCCTGTCCCTGCAGGGGGTTATCAACCAATGCAGAGGACTTCTCTGGGGGTCTCTCCTGCTTTTAAGACCTTCAGGGGAGGATGGCTTCAATCTTCCAAAATTATTTTTGTTTCTGATAACTCCAGGGCAAAATTCTCCTTGCCTCTACTCTCGTAAATCCCTTAAGCAGGGGGCAGTTAAAAAGCCAGTTTCCTACACTCTCCAGGGAAGCGGTCCCCTTGCTCTGCACACTGAAGCTGGGTCACTAAGGGGCCTGTCTTGAGTGGCTGAGACAGTACTGCCACAGGAAGACTGCCCAGAGAGCTCTCAAAAGCAACATGCCAGCGATTGTGTAATTTCCAGGCTGTGGGATCCTGCTCCGGATGGATTCCTGCAAAGCCTCCCCAGAAGCACTTTCAGGGCCCACAGGAATCTGATGGGACCTCACTTGGGACTTGCTCAACCTTCAGCACATCAACAGCAAACTTTAAAGCTACTGGGGCTGGCTGCGTGTGGCACCATGAACAGGATGTCCTTGGGGCTCATCTGGTATCAGAATGGATGATCTCTGCAGCCCTTATGGGCTCTATGGTTCCAAGACCCGGGCAGATGAGGAAACATATATTTCTTTTTTCCAAACCTTGTTTTTAAAGTGGGCTTGAGCACCTGCATCAGAGCCCTGTGCGTGGGTGGTGGGCAGCAGGGTAATGACGAGGCAAGTAGAAGAGACAGCTGACTGTGCGTTAGGTCAGACTGTGTGTCAAAGCCAAGTCATAAAAAGGCAATGCAGTTTCTATCTTATTTGTGGGAATACACGCTCGTGGAGGCCTGAGTTGTCATGCTCAAGAAGTCTGACTGTCTCTGGGGCCACTATGCTGTGAGGAAGCCCAATATACATGGAGAGGCCTTGTCTCAGGCACTCTGGCCAACACCCCCAGCTGATCCCAGATTCTAGTTCCCAAGGGCCAGATATGTGGGAGGAGAAGCTTCCAGATGATTCTAGCCCCTAGTCATGGAATACTCCCAGCCGTTCATGTCTCCCTGCAGAGCCATCTTTGGTACACCCTAACTTACACAAGTCTGTGAGCATAATAAAAATTTTTCTAGGCCAGGTGTGGTAGATCACACCTGCATTTCCAGCACTCTAGGAGGCCAAGGCAGGTGGATTGCTTGAGCTCAGGAGTTCAAGAGCAGCCTGAGCAAGAGCAAGACCCTGTCCCTACCAAAAACAGGAAAACTAGCTGGGCATCATGGTACATGCCAGACTGAGACTCTGAATATATATATATATTTTTTTTTCTTTTTTCCCTCTAATATCACTACATTTGGGGGTGTTTTGTTACATAGCAATAAATAACCAGAACAGTATGCCAACTGCTGGCACACATAGAACACTCAGCACTGGGGTTTGAGCACTCACTACCTACAGAATGGTAGCCTCATCTTTGCAGTGATTAAAAGAGAATTGGTTACTTACCTGGAGGGGTCAGAAATGAAAAGTCCCAGGGGTAGTCCCCTTCTGGCCAGTCCACATGCAGCTGGACAGGGCCCAGAGGGCTTGGGGGATGACCAGAGCTCAGGTACCCCTCCCTTTTCTCCCCAGATGCCTGCTATACTGGCCATCTAGGCCTCACACATGGGCCAGTGGCTGCCTCCATGTGTACTGAAGGCAGCAGAACTGTTTAGTCTGCTGGGCACATTCCTGGATTTTAAAAATAAATAGCAGATTATGAGCAACTCTGCTCAGTGCTGTCATCTGGCCAGGACAGGGGCTTCTGAGGTACCCCTTTGACAGGGAGCTGCAGGAATGGCATGTTGAAGGCCACTGCCTGAATCTGGGAACTCAGTCCTAGCATAATCAATCTGTCTATCTGTCTATCTATCTATCTATCATCAATCTATTTTTTTGAGACACAGTCTCATTCTGTCACCAGGTGTAGAATGTAAAGACAGCTTCATAGCTTACTATAACTCCTGGTCTCAAGCAAACCTCCTGCCTCAGCCTCCTGAGTATCTGGGACTACAAGGCATGGGCCAAAATGACTGGCTGATTTATTCTATTTTTTGTAGACGTGAAGTTTCACTTTTGCTCAGTCTGGTCTCAAATTCCTGACCTCAAGTGATCTTCCTGCCTTAGCCTCCCAGAGTGCTAGGATTACAAGTGTGAGCCACAGCACCCTACGTACTAACACTCACAGACTTCTGAATGACCTCTTTAGGTCATCTGATTCCCCTGCTCTCTCCAAGCCAACTGGAGCCAGAATTTCCTCCTCGGCAGCAACTTTAGCTTAAATCAAGATGTCCTGTTTGGGGATATCCCAGGGGTAGGAGTAGGTGGGGGAGAGTGCTGTGGTGTTATCACAGCTCACTGCCACCTCAAACTCTTGGGCTCAAGCAACCTTCCTGCATCAGCCTCTCAAGTACTGGAGACTACAGGTGCATGCCATGGCTCACAGCTAACTTTTCTATTTTTAGTAGAGATGGGGTCTCACTCTTGCTCAAGCTGGGCTTGAATTCCTGACCTCAAGTAATCCTCCCACTTCAGCCTGCCATAGTGTTAGGATTACAGGCATGAGCTACCACATGAAGCCCCAGCCCCAGTCATAATTTGTAGTGGAGATGTTTGTAGCTCTTTCTGAGGTCCTGGAGAAGTTCTAACAGTACTACTAATAATTACGATAATAATCACTACCACTTACTGAAAACACTGACTACGTGTCATGGCATTAGGTAATTTGTGTGTATTCTCCCAATTCTTACAGTAGTTAACACTATTAGGCTCATTATACAGATGAAGAAACTGAGGCTTAGAAAAGTTAAGTAACTTCCTCTCAAAACCATATACCTAAAAAGTTGCTGTGGAATGAAGGTTGGTCTGACTCCTGAGTCAACTCTTAACATCTATGCTATCTTGCCTCTCTAAACTTTGAAAAAGAGAGCAGAATCCATGCCCCCTACCCACTGCAAACACACACACACCCATCGCCAATCTTCAGCTGTTCCTAAGGCTCCTTACAGCCTGCATGGAGCCATTCTCCACTGTGACTCCCTTTTTCCATTTCACCCTTCGCTGGATCATTTTATGCTTCTATTCCCTCTGCTAATTCAAACTAATTAAAGTATAAAATAGAATAATTGCTTCCATCCCTATACTCTTTTCCCATCTACCCTGAGTATAGTTATAGTCCCTTTCTGGGAGTGGCCAGCCTGACAAGTTGGGTGGAAACTGGGGCTATCAAGTTTCTTTTCATTGTGTTGCTTGGCTTTTCACTTGTCTTAGCCTAATTTCCCCTGGACTCACTGTCTGACTTTCATTAGACACTGAGGATAAAGGAGTAACTTGCATTCACACCCACAACATCTGCTGAGTCACCGTTGATGAAACCAGGGCACACATTCTCAGGAAAAGCCAGCCATCCTTTCAGTGGAGCACCTGGGCAATTAATAGGATTGGGGAATTGGTTCCCAAATTTTCCCCTGGGACTGGCCATTCTTAGATCTATTAACAGCACATTAATATTGACTTGTTAGGCAGTGACACTAACGACCCAACACTTCTTACTAGTCCTATTTCTTAATTACATTTAATTAATTAATTGAGAGAGTGAGAGAGAGAACACACGGGTGCTAGAGTGAATATACTGGATTGTTCTAGCTCTGTGGGGAGATGAAGGCCTCTCTGAGCCCAGGACTTGGTTCTCATCTTCCAGTGTGTTTATGGCCCCAAGGATATTATATGTGACATGCTTTGGGGAACGGAAAGAGGAACAGAGAAACAAAGCCTGGGGACAGGACAGAAGGCAGGGATGACAGTGGGCTGCCCAGAGATATGTTACAAAGAGAAGTGATGGGAAGCCTCATTCCTATGATGTCTTACAAGGTCTTAGAAGTTTTAGAGAACTACAAAGTCTTGAACAGTTGCCTCAAAAAATAATAGAATGGTCCCTGATTTCTGATGGTGTGACTTAGGATTTTTGACTTTAAGATGGTGTAAAAGCAATACACATTCAGTAGAAATCATACTTCCAATACCCGTATAACCATGCTGCTTTGCATTTTCAGTATGATTTTCAATAAACTGCATGAAATATTCAACACTTAATTATCAAATAGGTTTTGTGTCAGAGGATTTTCCCTTGTTGTAGGCTACTGTAAGGGTTCTAAGCATGTTTAAAATAGGCTAGCCTAAGCTATGATATTTAGTTGGTTCAGAGTAGTAAACACACTTTTAACTTACAATCTTTTCAACTCAACAATGAGTTCATGGGGATATAACCCCTCTGTAAGTCAAGGAGCATCTGTACACTTCTCCATAATCAAACCAGCATTCTTATTCTCTCTAGAGTGTTCACCGATCAGGAAAGAAGTTCATGTGAGCTCACATGGCCTTATAATTCCCCTTCAGAAAGTTCTTTTTTTGGTCTAATCTCAAGCCCATGGTGCTTTGAGTGTTATCGAGGAGGAGAGGGAAGCATCCCAAGCCCAGGACCTTAGATGAGTCAGTCTCTTTAAGATCTGAAAGAGACTGTAGAGTTATTTATTACCTCTACCTTTCGATGTGGGGAAACCAAGTCTCCGAGAAGTAGAGGGCCCAGCTCATCCAGGGAGCGAGAAGCAGGGCCTTGCTGACAACACAGGCCTCCTGGCTCAGGCTGGGACCTGTTGGCTAGGCCACATACCCCTTTAGTCCCCTCCTCATCAACACTCAGAGTCCACATTCCTGAGTAATGGAATTGTAACCTGTGAGAGCTGGAAGGGGACTCTCAGTGACCAGTGTTTATGTGGCATGTGAAGCAGTGTAATAAGAAATTCCCCATTTATTGTCTCATCTGAGCCTCCCGTTGACCTTGTGTGAGACAGCCTAAGGTTAAGTGACTTGTCCAAGGTCCCTCAAATACTTGGAATGGGATCGGAATCAGAGCTGGGGACTCCAGACAAGCCTATTATCTGATGCAGCTCCTCTAATCAATAAAGGTGGAACTAGAACTGTGAGAGGGTCATACTACTAATTACAGCAAAAGGGGGACAAGCACCCAGGTCATCTGACTGTTCTCCCACCCCACATTCAACTGCTCCCTCTACGAGACTGAGCTGTCTGGGAATATTCAACTCACAGCCGGCTGTAGACAGATGGACCTCCGAGCTGTACTTGGCCCTCATCCTTGGACTCAGCCCCCAGTAAAGTCACCTGGCTACCTATTTCTACAGGATTTATGGCTCTTCAGGTGACAGGCCTCAGAGCTCCACCACAAATCCCCGGTAGATCTGCCTGCTGATCGCAGCTCCACCTGGTACAGGGAGCTCTCCCTACTAATATCTCACTTGAGCAGAGACAGCCCCCTGGCATTAACAAACCCCAGTTCTTCCTATATCTTCCCAGCATGGCTAAACTCCTCTATATGGTGCTGGCTGTAATAAGAACTGGGCAACTGGGAAGCAAAAGATGAGACAAAGGAGAGAATATTTATAAATAAGCTATGTGGACACTTGGTTTGGCCAGGGCAGATACTTTCAGAGACGGCATCCGTTATGGATCCAAAGAGTCAACATGTTCCCTGAAGCCCACTCACCGGACTCTCTTCTTTGGCTACATTTTGAAGCATCCCATTTGAGAAAAATAGACAAAGCCAAAATATGTGCCATGGCACTTTCTGAGTTCCACTAATGTCTCAGTGATCACTTCTCTTTTTCCACTTCACTAGACTCAGAGACCATAATAAAAAGCTCTTACCTAGAGCTACCAACCTGGTCATCAGCTATACAAAGTGTCTTTTGAAATATCCCATAAAATGTGGGTCTATTCAGGCCCTCTGATCCCTCTTTCATATACCCATATGAGTTGCCATCCATCCATCCTTCTGTCTGTTATCTATCTATATGAATATGTATCTGGAATGGTATTCACCAAACATTAACATGGTGTTTACATTTTGAGTAATGAGATTTGGTGACTTGTTGCTATTTTCTCTCCTGTATGTAGTACTTGAATTCAGTTAGCATCTACAATTTTTTTTTAATTGTCTTAAAAACAAAGAATAGAAAGAAAAGTCAGAGCACTCACAGAATTCAATCTTCTGTTATAGAAATATCTGGATACATGTTTCTCTCTCTTGTTAGATTATAATAACTTAAGGGTAGTAACCAAGTCCCATTCGTTCCGATGATTTCCCAGTACTTAGTTCCTAGGAAATATGTGCCCAGTAACAGTTCTTTTTAGGTCCATTGACTGTTTTATTGGAATAACAGGCCAGAGTTTATTTCCAAGACTGTCTTACCCATACTAGTTTAGTCAAAGCCTCTTCCAACTCCACCAAGTTCCCATCTGGACCTGTTTATGCCTCAACCGCAGAGGCCACATGAAAGAAGGTGCAAAAGACAGGTGGGTTCAAGAGGATCTGGGTGTAATTTGCATGCAATTAGCATATGATTAGTGTCATCTATGCTCCAGAAGTAATTTTCAAGTTAGAACTGCATCACTGCTTCCCTTAATGCCGGCGTATGCCCACTTGCCTTTTCCTTCCTCCTTCTGCTCATCTCTCATTCTCTAATTCAGAGTCTTTAGGTTCAGAAAGAAAGAAGGTAAAGAGAGCTGTGGGAAGGGTGATGCTGATCAAGGATGCCCAGACTCCTTGCAGGATACTTGAGAATGACACATGAGCCAGGAGGTGCCTTGTGAAAGCTCACAGTGCTCCAACCTCACCAGCATCCTTCTCTAGCCTAAGTCAGTGTCCTTAGCTGCTGAGACAGACTCAGTATTCTTCTCCTCCTCCTTCAGCTTTTATCTTACTTACCCTGTTCAGCAAAACAGAAGAACATGGCTGCTGAACAACAGTTAACCCACTCACTAGTAAAGGAATGAGCCAGCAGCCTTGGCTAAGGTTTTGCTTAGCTTCCTGGATAGTCATTGATCTCATAGATCCCCTCCTTTTCCCCTGCTTCTCTTTCCCTTCACCTTGGCTCTCTGCATTTGCTTTCTCTCTGCTCACACATATCCAGAGGAAATACAACCTGGGGGGAACAGTGCTCCATCCATCCCAGAGGGTGGAGAACATGGCCAGTTGTTACCCAGCAGAGGGGAGAGATCTATTTCCCAGGGCTCCCTATTTCCAAGGGCAAAGTTTCAGCTTCCCAGAGCTGACCAGCTTCTATCCTATACCAGTCTAAGACTCAGGCTAAGATTTTTATCTCCTTTTGGGGCCCTATCTTGGGTCTGTCTCTCCCAGGAGTGGGGCCTGCCTAGAGGCCCGGATTATTTACACCTCTTTGGCTCCCTTGAGCAGCAGACTCTGTGGGCCTGAGAGCCGTAAATCTACCTCCTAATCACACCAAGCTGCTCCGTGCAGTCTGGCCCGCTCTTGCAGAGCTGTTCATCACTCGCTGAGACAGGGGCTGTGGCCTAGAGAGGAGCCTCCGGGAAGTGGCTGGCCCCCGACTGCTTCTTTCTGGCTCCCTATAAAAACCTACAGGGACTCTGCCTCTCTCAGGATCCTTGCGCTATAAGCCCAGAGGTCTCTCTTGTTAGGATGAATAGCTTCTGAACAAAGGTGACAGACCACCGCTGTTTCCAGGAGTTTGGGAAGGAGAGATGGGTGTCAGCACTTACCTGCCTTTCAGACATGACGTACAGGAAGCGCTGGTCAATGGAGAAGGCCATGTCCCGGAGGATGGGGCTCCCGTCTTTGAGCACAGAGACCATCTCGTACTGGACCCCACCATGGGGAGGACCATCTGCCCGAATCTGTGACAGAAACAATGACACCCTCAGTATCTCAGTGTTCCCCTGTGGGCTACCTGTCTCTGCCTCGAGGGAGGCTTATGGAAGACAATAACTAACCCCTCAATTGCTACTCCACACACACAAGAGCTACTTATTTCAAGCAGCCCAGTTTCTACCGAGAGAATCCTTTCCCAGCCAGTCTGAGTTTCCTGGGCCTGGAATTTCTGGTGATGGATTTATTTGTGTGGCCATATGCCCTTAGGGACAATTTTGAATATCCCTATGTGGTTATTCCTGTGGGCGTCTACATATATTTATAGCACTGTGTGGTGCCTGTACGTGCAAATGAGGGTGTGCTTCTGTACTCCCTTTGTAGATGCAGTGGGAGAATCAGCATCTGTACGTAGTATACTTGCCCACCACAGGTGCAGTGCAATAATTATACAAACTATCAAAAAACTTGTCATTAAGAGACTCAGGATTTTCAGATCTCAGGAAGGCCTTTCTGTCCCCAAACACATACCCTGTTTGCAAATGCACCCTGTGAGAGGCAGTGAGCCAGGAATGCTGGTTTAATCTCTGGGAGCCCTACCCAGGAAAGCAAGTCAGAGAGGACTTGGAAGCCCTCTAGTCCAGAGCTTCTTAGCCCTGACTGCATGTTAGAATCATCTGGGGAGTTTTAAAAAATATGGATGCCAGGGCTAGATCCATTAATCAGAATCCCTGTGGGTGAGGCCCAGACATCTTCTTTGGGTTTAAAAGCTCCCTGGGTGCATTTAATGAGCAGCCAGGGTCAAGAAGCAGCAATGTAGTCCAGCAGTTCTCAAATCAGGTGTCCTCGGAATCACCTGGAGGGCTTGGTAAAATGCCCTGCTAGGTCCACCCCCAGAATCTTTGACTCAGTGGGATGTGGCCCGACAATTTCTTACAAGTTTCCCGTGATGCTCAAGTTTTTGGTCCATTGCTTTAAGAAGTTCCAATCTAGGCTGACCCCTATATTGAACCCTTTCCTTGAAGGAAAGAGGCCCCTAAGGTCATACAAAAAGTGGATAGCAAGTAGCCCTTGATGTGAATAAGCCCCAGGCTAGCAGCTGACTGTTGACCAGTACTCCCTACTCCAGCCTGTCTGTTTTGTCCTCTGACCATCCAAACGCCCTCTGGCTCAAGCCCTACCTCCTCCAGGAAGCCTTCCCCAATCTAATGGCTAATTAATTGCTCCCACTTTGATGCTTTTTTTTTTAATCAGACATTTTGTCCTAGGATTATAATCAATTGATTTGTTCATTGTATAGGTACTAGCTAACATGTATTGACTACCCACTTGAATTGTTCTCTAATTGCTTCTGATGTGCGCAAGTCCTGTCAACATTTTGAAGGCAGGGATATATTTTCCATTTATCTTATAACCCTCTGAGGACTAGCACAGGGCTGGGAACATAGCTGGGGATGGATAAAAGGGATTGCCTGAGAAACACTGTTGAAAGAACGTGAACTGCGCACCAACTGATAGCGAATCCTGGACTCTTTGGGGCTAAGTCAAAGTGAGGCTAACAGACTTTTTCCCTGCAAGATTTTTAGATTAAGGCTCCTCTTCCCTTGTGTCCTTTGCATTCTCTCTCATACTCCCAACCATCTCCTCCCTCTGTCCATTTCTGGGACCACACTGAGAGCTCCTGAGGGCAAGGCACCATCACTTATTCATCCCAGTCACCCAGCTTAGTACCTGATGCCACAATAAACATGCAAGGATAGATGAACCGATGCATTTTCAGTTCTTACTGGTTGAGTGGAGAGGGACAACAGCATTATTTATTGCACAGTTGGGGGGAGGCAGACCACAGCTTCCGTTCCTATTTCTTTACTCTCCTGAGAATTTGCACACTTGAGGGCCCAAGACAAGGCATGGGCTGCTGGGCTGCACCCGCCATGTTAGGCTGGCCAGGGGCAGACCATGAGCTCATTATAGGGTGGGAAGTGTGGGCCCTGGAGTCCTCAGTGGCAGAACAGCAGGTTTCTGCCTGAGGCCCTTATCTCTAGAGTCCAGGTTTGGAAACAAGGGGACAAGGTCTAAGGCTGGGATACTGTGTTCTCTTCTTCACCTGCTTTGGCAGGCAACTTAGGGAGTTGTGGACTTAAAGTTAAGGAGGTAGCCTCAGTGGAACAAAATAACCTCTTTTCTTAGCCATTCCTAGCCCTGGTCAGTCATCTTGCGGGCTGGCCTCTTCTCTTTCCCCTGAGCTCCACTCTTACCCTTTTATATCTAGCTAGCGGCCTTCCTGCTGTTCCACGCTGGTGCCTTGTCTTCTGATGCTAAAGCCCCTCCTTCCAGGGATGGGGTCAGGAGTCATTCTCAGAGGGTAAAGGGAGACTCTAGGGGTCAGTGCTGATGTTACGGGGCTGAGACTGCTACACTCCACTCTGGAGCAATTCTGATGATGAGATTCAAGCAGAAGGAAAAGCAGGACCTCGATCTAGGATAATGCCCCACAATTAAAATGGCTTCTCTTAATATTCAAAGCAGCATTCTCTTTTTAGGTACACAGATTTAAATGTCTGTAAGACCCTTACAGAAACATTTTAGTTTTTACTCACAACAGTTTTGGGGCTATTTCAGGAGGTAGTGGGAAGATGGGATTGCCATGACTTCTTGGCTTGGCCTCCGTTTCCTGTTTCCATAAGATGAGGGTTCAGGCTCTGCTTCTTGTCTGAGTTGGAACCATACCCTATCTCTAAAGGGAAGATGTCTCAGTGTCTCTCTCCCCTGCCTGTGACAGGGGCTGCTCTCTAGGGAGGTCTGAGTCTCCTTACAGCTCTGGCTCGGCTGGCCAAGGGGCGGCAGAGCCAGCTCCTCCCTCACTGGCCCAGGATCTCTTGCCTCGGGAGGCTGGTTAACCCTCTGCCAGCTGGAGCAGCCCCCTTCTCCCAAGCCTGGGCACTCGTTTGCATCCCTAAAAGGCCTGGCCATGAAGTCAGAAGGGAGAATGAGCCACACAGGTCTAACCTTTCCTCTGTTGTCCTGGGACCAGACAGGACTTCTGGCCAGAGCTAGAAGGTGTCACCCCATCTCTGCTGCACTCAGGACAAATCCCAACCATTGACTTTTTACTGAATCAGAGACTTAATCAGAAGGGTCTTATTTTTTCCCAGTCTATGATTTCAATCTTTTAATATACAAGTTGAAGCTAGAATTAAACCTTCATAACTCTCGTACATCTGAGCTAAAACCAACTGAGAAGAGAAATGTTGGTGCTGAAGCCGAACTAAGCCATTATACTTCATTCCGTCTAAATCCCTGGAATGAAGGGCAGTACTGGCCAAGACGTCTGCATCTCTGCACTGGGCCCATAATCCATGCTGTCTGCCATGAGATGGGTAACTCTTCACAATACCCACAGGGGTCAGAGAAAATGGAGAACGGAGGCTAGTGGGTCAAGGAGAAAAAGGTGGGGCAGAGGATGGCAGGCAGAAGGCAGGAGCATTCTTATGTAGCAGGAACCTTTTGCCCTTCCGGGGTCCCCTTTGCTGTCTCTGAGAAACATACCAGTGTGGGCAGAGTATGAGTCTGGGACTCAGGCATCCTGGGTCTCCATTATGACTGTTCTTACCTGGGCAAGATTTCTGTTTAATGGCACATTTACAAGGGAGTTGTCCCCCTGAGCCTCGGTTTCCCTCTCTGAATAACAGGAAGAAGCAAACTGCTGAGTGCACCTCACGGGAGAATGACAGACTTATAAAAACTTGTGGAGCATCACGGACTTCAAAGCTCCTCTTGTCTAAGCCCTTCTAGTAAAGGCATCCAGTCAGTGGAGAGACTGGGGCTCCAACCGGCTCCCTCCAGAGTGTCGTGGGAGAAAGCACGTGCTGGAGGAAAGAACAGCCCAGGCGTGGCCGGGGAGAAGGGGCCTAGTGCAGTTTGAGCTCTGACTCTCCATCTTCCTGTCATGGGTAGAAGTTTTGCATCTCAAAGTTGCCCTCCGTCCTTGCCAGACACAGGATGGTTAGTGGTGAGGGGACTGTTAAGGATTCTCAAAACAAAAGCCAACTGGTTGATCTAGTCTGTCCCATGAAGTGACAGCTCTCTTCTGCTTCTAAGCTTGTGTCCTCAGGGTCAAATTTCAATGACCACAAGAAAAACAATAAACTGAAATAGGCCCCAAATCTAGTCCAACCCAGGCTGCACAGGCCCCAGAATCCAACCAAGAAGTGGAGGAGCCTGGAGATAGGACAGAAGGGGGAGGTGACGGGAACAGGTGGCATGAGTCACTTGAGTGTGTTTTTCCAGTTGGGCTCCTCCTCTCCTGGGAGGACTTGCCCTCAGCGGATATATAGAAACCATGAGAACTATTTCACTTGCACAAGGCTCAGAAGGCAGGTAGCCTAAGGACAATCTGCTACCAAAGAGGGTGACAGTCCTTACTGAGGTCAGCAAGAGAGAAACTATGCTAAGCTGCCACACAAGGAGACTTAGGCAAGGTCTAGATAGAATTCCTGTCAGGAAGAGACTTGGCTATAGAACGGGTGTTCACAGGAGACAGTCCCCTTCTCAGGAGGATTTTAAACCCAGGATAAGCTCTTCTGCCCCATGGCTAAATGTGGCCCTGCCTGAAGAGAGAAGAAGAGACTTGGTGAATTTTCAAAGGGCCTGTTCACCAAAAGAATTTTGTAATAGGTACCACTTATACAGCCCCACACTATTAAAAGCATGCAACAAAACTTAACTCAATCCTTACAACTACTCCACAACTATTATTCCCATTTTATGGTAAGAAATGTGAGCCACAGAGAAGTTAGGCAACTTTCCCAAGCCCACACAGCAGTAAAACGGCACAGCTGGGATTGACACAAACAGCCCAGATCCTCAGCCACCTTGTGACACCCTCAAGAGGGGAAAATAATGGGCAGACATAGTGTTTGCTGCAGCTGACCAGAGTAGATGGCTAGACTGATGGTCCCAACTCCTTACTCACTCTTTCTCTTTCAGAACCCCAAGGTCAAAGTGACACAATCACCTACTTCCTGGGGGCAACAATAAACTCAGAATCTAATTGGGGGGGGGCTTACATGGGGGCTGAAACTCCGTTTATCAGGGCTGGCTCTGGGGCAGGAGTGTGTGAGGTAAAATCCAGGGGAGATTTACTGTCCAGGGCTTCAGGAGAATGAAATAGTGACCCTATTAGTATCTTTCTTTTAAATCACAGCTGTGTCTGTACAGAAATTAATGTTGTCCTCTTTACTTGAACATCCAGTTCAAATCAGCATATCCAATTAACTCACCTGCAGTCCCTGCAAACTCCTTTTCCTGTGCATCAATTTCCTTTCTAGTTAGTCCTAAATTATGGAGCCCTTACTTGGGGTTTGGTACTCTAATATCATTTTATTAGTAGTAGTATTAGTTGTAGCAGTAATAGTATTTGGGTAGTTTTTTTTTTTTGCAAGTGCCGAGGAAGCACAGGGGTATTGGAAATCTTCTTCTTCGTAAGAAAGACATTGGTTTGCAAGGCATGGCCACACAGAGGGAGGCACTGCAGCATGTCTGGAGGGCTGGGATCTAATCCCAATTTTCTCATTAATTGGCTGTGTGACTTCAGGCAAGTCACTTCACTTCTTTTTGTAATAGTTTCTGTAGCTGCCAAATAAGGGTAGTAACTTAACCCCTCCTAGCTGGAAAAGGATACTGTGAAAATGAAATAAGTTATTAGCTCTGAATTTCAGTACTGTCCACTACTCATTTATGACATGCCTACCATGAGCTAAGCCTGGCATAAGAGCTGGGGACACCGTGACACATGATATAGGATCCCTTCAGGAAGCCTGGAGATGAGCAAATGAACAATTCAATTCATACACCCCCCCCACCCCTTTTTTAAGGATCTTTCTATGTTGCCCACTCTAGTCTCAAACTCCTCGGCTCAAGCAATTCTCACCTCAGTCTCCCGAGTAGCAAGGACTACAGGTGCATGCCAGTGTGCCTGCATTAAATCTTTGCAAACCCAAAGGCAAGTGTCCTCAAACTAGGGCCCACAGGGCCACATGCAGCCTGTCTAGGACATTTATCCGGCCCGCCGGGTGTTTTTGCAGCCACTGCCTGTCCTGTTTAGCTGCTGACTTGTCCCAGGGCCCACGGTCTGGCCCGCTAACAGTTTGAGGGACAAACTGTTTAAATAGTTTGAGGACCCCTGCCCAAAGGTCACGCTTGAGAACTACATGGGGATCCTGAGGAGACCCACCTGGGGGTGGGGCAGCAGCTCACCTGTCCTGAAGGAGGCCCTGAGGCTTCCTGCAGGAGGTGATGCGTCAGCTGAAAAGTAGGAGTGCAAATGTGAGTTCTCTGGAAAATTTAAAGCGCAATATGAATATAAAGGTGTTATTGTTATGTCCGAGCCCAAATTTCTTGGAAACTTGGCCTCTCAGACCGGAGCACTTGGAGAGGATGAGATTTTGACACAGAGTTACTGAACACTCCATAATTTCAGCAGGTCTCATTACTTTGTGTCCTCAAATTTACTTTTCAGGAGGCCTTTGGGGTATTTCTCTCTTTTGCATCAGGGTTCTGCTCTTGTGTCATATATGAACGCATGTGTTACATGTAAATGTATGTGTGGTTTGTGTGTGTGTGTGGTATGTTTGGTATATGTTGTGTGTGCACGTGTGAGTGGATGTTCATGTGTGTGTGTGGTGTGTGCATAGGTATGTGGTGTGTATGTGCGTGCAGTGGCATGTGTTTGGTGTGTGCATGTATGTGTGTACAGTGTGTGCGATGTGCATGTACATTATGTATGAATTTATGTGTGTGGTGTTTACGTGTTTATGTTTGTGGTATGTGTGTATGTGTGGTTAGCCCACATGTGTATGTGTGTGGCATGCGTTGGGGTGTGTGTGCTGTGTGCACAGTATGGCATGTGTTTGGTGTGTGTGGTGTGTACCTATGTGTAGTGTGCATGTGTGTGGTGTACATACATGCACGGTATGTATGGGTGTTACACGTGTACCATGTAGTGTTGTGTGTAGTGTGTGCACGTGTGTGTGAGGCCGCGTGCGTGTTTAGATGTTCCAGGGGAAAGGCGGAACAGGGCCGGTGCTGCCTGTGTTGAACTCGCGAGCGAGTTAATGAGAGAGAGTATCTGCAGCTGTGTGTTTAGTACTGCGAGAGAGAGGATTCATGCTCAAGTTTATTTTTGTAGCGCTTCATGACCCGAATTATTTATAGATTGAAGTCTTTGGTAAATTCCGTCTCTGAGATTTTTCCTCCCTCTATCTTGCACATACATTCACACACACACACACACACACACACGTGTGTACGCCTGCAGCAGCAGCAGCAACAGCAACTTTCAGGGTGCCTGCCGTTGGCCCCGCCTTCCGAGCTGTGCAAACCTTAGCTAAGCTTGCAGAGTCACAGCTCAGCAGGCCGAGGCTCCCTGGAGGACAGCTAGGAGTCTGGCCTTAAATGCTCGGATAATTGGAGGGGATGCAAGAGCCTGGAAAACTTGGCCTGTGGGTTGCACTGAGTCAGGAGAGGGGAAGAATAGGGGAAACAGGGCCAACGTCTTTCCTGTCCGTGAGGAGGAGGGAGGTTGGTGAGATGTGTTAGGCTCAGAGAATTCCTCTGCTTTTACCCTACACACACACACACACCCCTCCCCCTGACACGCAGATGCTTCCAGCACTGGTCCCTAGCGACTTGTCGGTCAATCATCGGGGCTCTGACACTGGAGACTGACATTTCTATGTATAATTATTTCTATTTCTGTGCATGTTAAGATTCTGCCATGGATTTTTAATTGAGGGTGGGTGGGAATAGCAGAAGGGTGCGTGGGGCTAGAGATTCCTGAGTTGGTTTCAGGGGGCCATGGAAGTCTTTCTCCTGGAATGCAAGGAGAAGTCCCCAGAGGAACCACTTGTTCTCTGGACTTCTGCCTCTCAGAGCAGTCTCAGAATTAATAGTTTGAATAGTTATTGACCACTTACTATGAGAAAGCTAAGTGTTCCGGGGACTAGGTAGGAGAGATTGGCCGGGGGAAGCTCCGGAGGCCGGATCTGAGGATGGCCTCCCATCCCTGATGCACGTGCTCACGGAACTGCGAGGAGCCATCTCTGCTCCACACCTTCCTACGGCCAATGACAGTCGGCATTTCACAAAGGCACAGAGCACCCCACCCCTGGGCTTCCCCCTTTACCGCCCAGGCATGAGCAACATGAAGACCTAGAAGCAACAAGAATCCAGACCTCTTGTTGTGCACCTGTCAGACAGGGTTTTGAATGTCAAGGATGGGGAAGGGACAAGACTATACGAGAGAGGAACAATGTTGGAGGATGAGGAACACGGGGCACAGGCCTTTGCCCAGCCCCACCTTCAAACACTATTCCAGCTCTAGGCTCTAGGCTTGGGCAGGTCAGGAGGCTCCAGGAACAAGACAAGGCTGCCAGGGCCAGAGGAAGCAGTGGATTGTTCTGGGAAACAATAAGATAAACACAGCGTGGAACAGCCGAAGCATTAAGCAGCCTCAGATGAAATCAAATCACGCAGCAGAGAAGCAATAATTCACACGGAGTGCAGAGAGTGGGGAGTGGGGAGCTCGCGGGGAGGTAGGAGGAATTAATAAAGAATAATGAGGGACTTTGCCAAGTCTGAATCTTTGTTTACCCTAAATTCTGGAAATGTGGGGTGCTCAGAAGCTTCATTCAGGGCACTGTACACAGGTTCCTTGTCTAGGGATGTCCTGGTTGTTTCAGGATATAATTGAACCTCTTAGGCTTTTTGAACTGGGAATAATTTAGAGCCACCCTTTGGGGTCCACGTGGATAGGGTGTGGCTAGAACGGATAGTAGTAGGCACCCTGGCAGGCAGGTTAACCACCTTAGAAATGCCCCATCTCACTCCCCAAAAGGGGGAAGGAAAAAAAAAAAACAAACTCATGCTTCCTGGGACTGGATATGCATAGAGTTTTCAAATAGCTTATCACTTTTTATTAATTTAGCTTGATAGGCAGAGGTTGCAAAAAAAAAGGTCTGCACATTTCAAGAAAGGAAAAAATAGTATTAAAGTTGTAACAGCTCAAGTCACATTGGCCTTTTGCAATTACAAGAGATACAATATACAAGATAACAAACATTGTTGAGTATTAATAGTTGTAAGTATTCTTCTTTTTTTAAAATGCGTATATATTTTTTGGCACCCTCTGCGTTTAATTGAGCATCTATTCTATGTCAACTAGTGTGCAAAAGGTTGGGAATATAATAAAATGGCTAGTCCTCAAAACTCTAGGTGGGCCTTCTCATTTTACAGACTAAAACATATGAGAGTATCTGCAGCAGGACTGCATGGCTCGGAAGTGGCAGAGCAGAAGTCAGAGCTGGGTCGGTCTGATTCCCAAGCCCGTATATCTGTTTACTCTTTCTCTTTTATTCTGTCTACCTCCAGGGCCTCAGTTTTCCCCACATCAAGCAGGAGGAGGAAGCCTGACTGCATGGGGACTAAAAACTACATGTAAAAAGTGCTGGGTGCCTCTGGAGCCAAGTCCTGGGCAACAGAATAGATCATACAGCTGTCTCCACCAGTGTGACAAAGAAGGCCACCTGCAGTCTGGAAAACAAAGCAAAGGGTGGGGTGTTTAAAAGGGTTATTACTCTCTTTAATTAACTCATTCTTTTCAATAGCCTAAGATTGCCCTGCATTTTCTAATGGGGAACAGTAATCTTTGCTTTCATTGACACTGAGGATGGAATCTCCAGCTGTAGGGTAAGAAGGGAGGTCTGGAGCTCTGAGTACCACTATTTGACATGGAGCTTGTGCCTGAATGTAGGAGACTCCCTGAGAATTTAAAAAAGGAAGTAATTTTTTAAAAGGCATGTAGCATGTGTAGACCACGGTGCAGAAAACGCCGGCTAACTGAGGGAAATGGAGCCCACATCCATGCCACTGTGAATCTCTCTCCCCATTGCTTGCGGGCTATGTTTGAGTCTTTATTGCGTCTTATCTGTGCTACTGCAATAACCTGAGAAATCTCCCTGCCTCCGGCATATTTCTGCTCTAATCTATTCTACCAAACACTGCCAGATTAATCTTCTTAAAACACTTGTTTGATCCTGCCTTTTCTGTATGCAAAATCCTTAAATTTCAGGTGTTTGTAATTTTCTTTCTCTCGCTTATCTCAGTCTCCTAATTTTTTTTTATGATGAACATACACTACTTTTGGAATATTAAAAAAAAGTAAATCATTGCATGCATTCATGCACATACTCGCACAACTCCTTTAATCAGCCCCTTTGATAAATTAGAAAAGTTCACCCTTCTCAGTTTGCTATTCAAGGGTCGAGCTACCACGACCAGACTGTCTCACCAATTTCCAGTTACGCCCCCAGCTTTTGGTCTTCATCCTTTTGCTTGACCACCTGTTTGACCTCCTAGATCCTAATACTCCTTTAAGACTTAACCCAAATGTCACCTCCTCCATGAAGCCTGCCCTCATTTCTCCTGTGAACTTCTGAAACACCTTGTGTGGCTCTTGGCACAGTTACTTGTGAACATGTGAAGAGATTATGTTTTGTACAGCTTCATACACCTTACAGCACTCAGTGCTATTGTGCACATAGTAGGCTCTCAATAAACACGCTAATAGAATGAACAAATCCTGTGGCTGACACTGGCCAGAAGTAGAACATTACTCACAGCTCACATTTACTTAACACCTACTATTCTTAGAAACCATGCTAATGGCTTTGTATACATTTTCCCATTTAATTCCCGTAACAACCTGATGAGGTGGGCACTACTATTATCTCCGTGTTAGAGGTGAGAAAACGGAAGCATAGCAAGGTGAGGCAAAAGAGCCAGAACTCTGATGGGCCTTCATTTTTCCAGGCCTCTGTTTTCCCATCTCTAGAAAAAAAAAGTGTAGAGAAGGAGAGAATCCTTTTTTACAACACCCCACATGCCCAGAATCTTGTGGATATGTAAACACACTCTACACATTTGATTCTGTTGAAATGATCTTTCTGGTTGCCCAGTGAACCACTAGAAGAGTTTAAAGGGAAAATAGTATGAACACTCAAGGTGCTGCTATGAAAAGAACTCCAGGGCCACTAGGCTGGAGCCCTGTTGGCAGAAAGGCAGGTAGAAAGCAAGGGATGAGGTCATGAAAGTGGGGTTAGAGTTGGGGTCTGAGCAACAGTGTAAGAAGAGGAGGGTGGAAGAAAAGAAAGCCTCGTGCCCTGCAGCCCTCAGCAGCCAGCCCAGGGGTGCTCTGTGGGCTCTGGTCCTTCTGACTGCCTGGCAGGGCCCAAGGGCAGAACAGACAGCTGCGGGAGGGTCTAGCTCTTCTAAAAGATTCTGTTTGAATAGCTGTCTTCACACCTTTCTCCATCTCCCCTCCCAGGCCAGATAATAATGAGCTGCTTTGGTGACAACAGACCCCTAATTAATTCATTGCTATTCTTCTGGGGCCAGAGCTTTTTCTAGGGAAGGTGGAGTAGGGAGCAGGGATCATCGGGATCTGCCAGGGACTCTCACTTCCCTCCCTGCCGTCACCCTTCCCGGTCACCTTGTTCTCACTGGCTGGACACCTGCTTGTCCTCGATGCCCACCCTTTTTGCTCAGCTGCCCCACAGCTGCTGGGCAAAGTGCCATCTCAAAGACTCCGCTGGTGCTGGGTAGAGTACAGCAGGTGCCAGCATCTCACTGGGGAGGGGAGGGCGGGAAGCAGGACTTGGCCTTGTGAGGAACCAACTTTGTCCTGCCTTTTCCCTGACCATTAACAGAGTATCCGATGGGCTGAGCAGTCAGCAAAGTGCAGCTCCCGCTCAGCTCTTCAGCTCTCCCCCCATCCTCCCGACTCGAGAGGTTTCTACCACTGAGGATGCTCCTGGACCAGGACAGCCACGTCACGGTGCCCAAGGAGTGAGTAGCTGCAAAAGAGGCAAGTCTATGACCAGGGCCGACCTAGCTATTTTAGGGAAATCGTGGACTAAAATGCCCTTAAAAAAATTCCCCCACTCCCAAAGCCAAATGGACCACAGAGATAATGGATAGCACAGGTCTCGCCTGGGCAGCCTCTTCATAGGTTTTTCAGTTTCCTTTCTAGATCCGCCAAACCCCACACTTCCATCTTCCCTTCTGATAGGTGTTGACGGTCCAGTCAAGGCTGATGTCTCAGCTCTCTGGGGTAGAGGCCACACAGGGGCACTCAGCTGAGGGATTTAATTCTCACTTTCCTCATCTACAAAACTGGCAAAAACAATATGCCAGCACGACAAGGCTGTGGCAGGAACAAATGAGATGGGGAACGTGAAAGCATTTGAGAAACTGGGAAAGGATGCACGAAAGATGGATTCACCCCTGATCCCTAGACTGGAGGGGGACTAGACAGAGGAGGAAAGTCAGGCAGGGAGGGAATTCTTCAGGGGCCCAAGGAGGCAATGGCTACCCCTGGCCTACTCTGTCTGGAGAAGGAAGGGGGGAGGGGCAGCAGGTGCTGGACCCCTTTGCAAAGGCAGGAGCCTGCAGCCTCTGTCTGAGCAGGGACAGGACGGGTTGGCAAAGGTCTCCACAGGACCTGCGCTGGGCACACAGAGGGCTGAAAGGATGGCAGCACTCTGACTCAGACCCTTTTTACTTTGTGAAAATGAGAAAAGCGAGGGGGAGGCTCCAGCCCTTCACCCACAGAGAGAAGGCAGCTCAGGGCAAACCTACCCACTTCTAATCCACTCCTTAAAAAGAGCTGGAAGGAGCTACAGCGCAGCTTTTGTGTAAAGTACTAAAGCATCCCCCTCTGCCCCTCCCACACCCCCACTCCTCTCAGTTTTTTCTCTTAAAAGAGCGCTCCATCTCTCCAGGGACTGGAGTCATTGACTGAACAGCACTTCGCCTCTCATAGCTTTTGACAATTTGGCAGTGTGTTGGAAAGTACCAGAGAAGCTGCAAAGAAGCAGGGGAGGGTGGGACCCAGGGGGCGTGTCTGGAGGACCAGCCAGGGCCCAACACCTGGCTGCTCAGGGGCTGCCCCTTCCTCCCTGCTCAGCTCTGAGGTTCAAGGGATGCCAGATCCCCACTGTCAGAAAGTGCAGTGGGGTGGGCAGAGAGCATCATGTGGCTTTGGTCCTCACCTCCTTTTGCTGTCACCGGGAGGCTGCCTGGGGCCAGATGACACCAATCTAGACAAGGGATCCCTCCAGGAGAGGTGGGAGTTAATGCCCTTCATTCTACTTGACACCAGAACCTCTGTGACAAGCAGTGAAGGGGCCTCGGAGGGGTTAAGTGTCTGTGACCTCCTGGGGCAGCAAAAGCCAAGTTCTAGGCAAATCCTAGGAAGGAAGGATGGTAGAGAGAAAGAAGGGTCATGGATTTCCCAGTTGAGTTGTAGTATAAACAGATTGAGGGGAGAGAGAATTCTGTGGCCCCTGAATGACCTATGTTGGAGTATCTCCAGAAATGGCAATGTAGACACTTCTGACTGTTAAGAAGTATATGACTTCGGGGGAATGTGTCAGAAGAGGCAACAGGTCCTCAACCTCCCAAAGAGGATTGGGGGATTCTTAATCTCCCTTGCCTTGCTCATGGCTCCTCTCCCCACACTAGGAACTGGAACTTACTCAATCACCCTACGGGGGAGAGGGTGGTCAGTACCTATTGAGCACATACTATTTGTGGGACATGGCACTGGGCACCTGAAATAAACTATGTACTTTAATCCTCCAAACCCATATCACTGACAAAGAAAGTGGGGCTCAGAGACATTAGACAGCTTGTCTTAATCACACAGCCAGCTAGAAGTACAGAGTGACTTGAACCTGAGTCAGTTGGATTACAAAATCTTTTTATTAATCCATTTGCCTCTCTAAAATACACTCACCTTTGTCTTGTGTATAATGTTAACATCTTCCTGTCTGTCATTTTAATGTTCTTATTCTGCTGTCTGAGCTCCTGTCTAAGTGCTAACATAAATTATAAATTCCCAGATGTAGAAGTAGAATCCCTATAGTTCATTTTATTCAACTTTTAGCAGAGTGCCAAGCACAACAGGGTGCTTAAAAAATTGCATTCTATTGCTGAATCAAATGTGAGCTCCAGAAAGCCACACACTCGGATCACAAAAGCTTAACCAGCCAACTTCCCTTTCCTTAATGGCCTTAGGTACTTGTTTTTTTACTGTTTGTTACTCCATAAGAGTAACTCACGGGATGCTGATTGTCGCATGGATGTCACAAGCTTGGCACTTTATCAAGAGTTAAGATCAGAAACTGTCATATGAAGGAAGCCTCTGATTTTGATGTCAAACTCTCATCCTGGTTTCTGTACAAGGTCTCACATGATAAATCACTTGTAGAATGTAATGCCTGGCCATTGCCTGCCCTGAAAAATAGGGACACTGTCTTCTATCTGAGAGTAGAGATTTCTAGCTCATTTCATTCCCCCGTTATGACTTGGCTGCTGGGATACTCAAGCCAAATCTGATACTGGGTCCTGGCACCTCCACTGACTTTCTTGGTAGCTTTTTTTTTTCTACTCCTTTTGTGGCTTGGATGTTCTGGTTCTAAGCCCGTTATCACTACACGTTTGCCAAATCTTTTATTATAAGTCACTGTAATTCCTTCTTTGGAAAGAAGTGAGATGGAATACATGTAAATCATCAAGCCATAGCTTGTCTTTGCACCCTGTGAATTTGTACCCTGCTGTGTGTTGCCTTGATGTACCCTCAGGTCTTTGTGTGCTATAATCCCATCTCTACAGGTAGGACTTGGGCCATGGTGCTTCTGAGTGAGGCTGAACTGCTCTCAGGATGTTCTAAGTATAAGTGAGGTGTTGAAAGGGAGGGAAAAGGTGGGGAGATACCTCATAGCTTAGGCACAGTAGTTGATTTGTACTCCACTGTACTGATAAAAATCCATAGCTTTGGCTAGGGTCCGGCCCATCATAATAGTCTGTAACTATTTGCAAAATGAAAAAAACATGAATGAATAAAATAATGAATGAGCACTTTTCTGAGCCAAGAGATTCTTCTCATAGGAGAGAGGGCAAGAACTGTTTGGCAGAAAGCCCCATCTTCAGGCCACAGGGGAAACTGAAGATCACTCAGGGCCAAAGGAGTCAAAGCTCTCCACCCGTCCTTGTTCCCCAGCCGGGCCAGAAGAAAGCATTCCTTACCTGCCTGTGTGCTGCAGAACTAGGGCAGTGTGCTGGACGTGGAGAAAGGGGGTAGGAATTGAGCAAGAAGGAAGGCAGGAGGGGGAGGAGAGAAGCCTGGAGCACTTGGCTACTTTTCTGCTCTTCCTGCCTTGAAGGGAAAGTAATAGATTTGCAAGTCCACAGGGGAGTGGGGGAGAATCCGGGGCCTCTATACATGTGGCCTCTGTCTGTGTTCACCCGTAATCTCCTTTTAACTCCCGCTCGCCTCTCTCTCCCTTCCTTGTCTCTCTTCTGTCAATCCCAAAGTGTCCCCATGTATACTGTCTCTGTCTTTCTGTGTTCTGTCACTCTTGTCTGTTTTTCTATCTCTGTCTCTCACATCACACACACACCACACCCTCCCAGGTCCCTAAGAGCGATGCTCTGAGAAGCCCCTTTTCTAGTCCATCTGTTCCAGACTCCAGAGTCAGGTAAGAGCAGAAGACACTGGCCCCAGAGCACAGGGGCCCTCACTCCCAGCTCCCTCAGTGACCTGTATCCAAACCTGCACTTTAATTTTAATCCCAGTGGTCTTGCCGACATTGGTTGGGCTAATTTTTTTTTTTTCTGTAATTAAAATCCTTTCCCCGATTCCATCTCTAATCCCAGATAATTAGCTCTCTGATTGCCAGCGCTGGGCAGGAAGCCTCCTGTTTGGAGAGGGATTTTGGACAGACAGATTAGGCAAACACTATGCAGGAAGCTGCATTGGGAAAACAGGCTGTTCTCAAAGTTTGTTGTTAAAAGAGATTTGTGGTGGGCAAAAGGGCCTGGTTCCCTCCAGGTGGTCTGAGCTGCCCCTGACCCTGTTGGGTTCTCCAACAAATGGTTCACTTTTCTTGGCTTTCAGGATCCTGTCTGTGGTGGGCCCTATCCCCAGCATGGCAGGAGAGGGTATTCCCAGGGAGAGTATCCCTTCCCGCTCAATGTGCTTGTCTGCTGGGGGAGGGAGGGACAGCCCCACAGGTGTCCACCCTGCAGGCTGGCTGGGTGGTGGTCAAAAGTTAATAAAACACGGCGATGACAATAAAACCTCCGTGACTCCTATCAACCTAAGGAGTGGGAGAGATGCCAGAAAAATGGAGAAATCCCTCCCCTATAGACTCTGGGGAGGACTTCTCAGCACTGGCCGCCCCTTGTCCATATAACAAGCATTACATTATCATCTCCTCCGCTAAAGGTGTGCTCTGACAATGACGCTGCTTTTTTTTTTTTTTTATTTCTACCACCTAATTTGTCTTCTGTGATCTTCATGATCATCTTGTGGGGGCAGGTACCCTCTCCCAGAAGAGAAAGCAGAGTCCTCAGGAAGGCACATGGCTCCTTCAAGATCACAAAGGAAACCAGAGCAGAGCTGAGGATACAGCACAAGGTCACAGGCAAATGGATGTGCCCTGCTCTTCAGTCAGCGTCCACATCCTCTAGTCCCCAGCTTCTCTGTCTTGAGAGTTTAGGCACTTAGGATGCTGGAGTGATGGAAGATTTGGGACATCAGACATCCGGGGAGAATTAGGACTCTGCCAACCAAGGGCTGGTCAACCCCTCTGTGCAGACCGAAAGCCCACTGCTACCTTAGACTTCTTGCTCTAATGGAAGGGAGTTAGTAATCTCAGGCCCTCTATACAACTAGGGTGTGGCCGGGACTCTGATGCTTTGGCTCCTTCCTGCTGCACTACTTGGAGCCATAAGATTCATTCATTCTGGTTTGCGGAGAGGAAGGGGTTGGTGTGGGAGACCCTGTACCTCCAGAGGAGGGTGGGGAGCAGGGCTTATGGGCTGGCACAGGTGTAGGGGGAGATTGGCCTGCTGGCTGGGACACCTGGCTCTACTCCCCACTGTGGCTCCTCCAATGAGCTCAGAGGGGGAGGGGGAGGGGGAAGCCAGAACATGGATGGATTCCAGATGGGATATCGGGTTTGCCCACAGTCGACTGTGAGGCTCCTCTGGTCTCCATGGGCTCTGAGTCAGCCACACAGCAAAGCCTGCTTTGGAATGCCAAGGAAACCCAACCCTCACTCCCTCTGCCACCAGAGATAGATAGTGCATTTCTTCCCTGTCCCTTCTCTCCTTCATTAGCACAAAAACCCATAGAAGTAGTATGTGATAGAGTTGGGAATCTGGCTGATGGCTGGGCCTCTGGCTCTGGAGTGCTGCCCTATACCCCCCTGGGAAGAAGTAGCGGTGTAAGGTTCTGGGTTCAAGTTCTGGATATTTGAGAACGAGGTGCCTGCAAAGGGGAGCCTGGGGGTGGGGGAGGGGGCAGGAACTTCTTGTGTCCCTCTGATGCCCAGATCTGTTTAGCTGGTGCTGACCCAGGCATGGGAGGGAGGAAAGGAGAACACAGAACTAGGTAGAACAAGGCAGCCAGATATCTGATAGCCCGACAGGGCCTCCCTGTCACTTGGTTCCATGCTGGCCACAGCATTGCATCCATCTTCCCCACAGGCTGGAGGAGAAGCAAGCTCTCTTTATCCCCATCCTGTAGGCAGATATGCTGAGGCTCTGGGAGGTCTAGAACACAGACTTGGTTTTGATCTCCTGACTCTTGCCATAAACATTTTTGAGGACCTACTATGTGCCAAAGATATGTTCATGCTTTGGGGTATAGAAACAAATGCAATACAGATTATGCCACAGAATCCAGTGCTGTTTTCCTATCTCACATAATTAATAGATTAATTATTCTCAGAGAGGGGCCAGCAGGGCCTCATGACATAATAGACTTCCACACACCCTCACCCATTCACTGCTGTGCAAACCAGATCATGTTTACTTCTGCCTTGTAGAAAAAAGAAGGAATAATTGCAAGTGGCACCAGAACGTCCCATCAGGGTTTCCTGTCTGAAGAAACGTGCCTCGGTCTCCCCTTTGTTATCAAGGTTCTGCTGTCACGTGGTTTGATTTTGGAGTTTCCAGAACTTTCCATCATGGCCTCCTCTACCCAGAGCTGCGGCTGCTGGTGTCTCAGGTCTGTTTTGCGCCATTTGTTAATGACTGACAGGCTTGAGGTGATGGCAGTGCTGCCCCACCAGGGTTGATTAGTTGGGCTGAAAGCTGCATTTTGTTTCAGAAAACTAGTTTGGGATGTCTGGCAGAAAGCAGTGGGCTCCAGCTTCAATAGAGAAGGCCCGAGAGGCCAGGCATCTGAATGAACCACAGCGGCCTTTTCTAACCCTTTCCCTCTCCTTCTCAAGGCTCTTCTCGCTTCTCCCCTCACACCAGAAGGCTAGTTAACTGCAGCAAAGGGCTTTCTGAGAGTTCTCAAGGAAGAAAAGCCCTTTTTTTTTGCTTCTTCAAAGACTATGTGAAGCTCCCTTCAGCCTCTCAGGAGGATCAGTGAATGAACTGTCTCAAAATGCCATTGAAACACCTCTCAAATTAAAAACAGTCCTGGAATGTGCACGTTCACCAGTGAGTAGTTCAGTCACATGTGGATGGTGTCCCTGAGAGCACAGACAAGTGGAAGAGGCTCCAGCCAGGGTGCAGGTGCCGTGCTGCCCTGTGATGCATGAGTGTCCTTGGGCAAGACACTTAGCCTCTCTGAGCCTCTGTTTCACTCCATTAATAAACAAATAATAACAATCTTTCCCCTCCCTCATTTTAGCGTGCATTAGCAGTGGCCTGCTATCTCTGAGGAATGCCATCTCTGAGCCTCTTCTCTCTGTGTCCTTCCTTTCCCCATAGTCATCCTGCTATTTTAAGCCAGCCAAAATCTGTACTTTATTAATTGTGCGTCAACTACTCTGTGTAATGTTTAATGTGTTTTCCAGATTATATCAAATCCACAGTGAATGTGGCCTGGGTGCCTGGCAGGGTAGTTGCTGGCTATGGTGGGGGAACCAGGGGCTGGATTGCATCTGCCTAGACTTGGTCTCTCCCCCTCCCCTGCCGAATCTCTGTTAAGGCCAAACCCAAACCCTGCTTACAGCTCCCTATTTAAAGAACACACAGCACCCTGATGGGAAGGCAGGAAAACCTGCTTCATTAGGAAAGGCCAAAGGGCCCAGGACAGCTGAGATCCATTAGCAGGCCAGGCAGAAGCTGAGGGTGATTCGAAAAGTGTGGCTCTGTGATATGTCAAGGGAAGGCTGGAGATGACACTGACCATCTGTTCTTCTCCGAAGAGGAGACAGAAATAGCTTTGTAATGAAACAGGAAAGATGTGAGCTATACCTGGATATTACATTCCTGACTACTGTTCCTAGCTTTTTAATTCGGGCAATTCTTGCAGGTTGTTTGGGCTTCAGTTGACCAATAGGTAGTAACATTAGCATTTGGGCTATGCAGACTAGTTCTGAGGTCCTTTCTAGCTTTGGGCTTTTGTATACCTTTCTGTGAGATTAGAGGGAATCTTTTGGGGGGGGGGAGCAGTGCAAAGATGAATTCTGCATGCCTCTTGACCTCCAGGAGTTCACCACCATGCAAAGAAGGCAGATAACATCTGGAATAAAAATAATAGCCAACGGGCACTGTTCTGCATACTTTACCCACATGAAGACATTAAGTACACACAACAGCCCTATGATGTAGGTCCTGCTATTCTCTCTGTATTGCCGATGAGAAAAACAAGGCACAGAGAGGCTAAGTAACTTGTCCAAAGTCACACTCCTGGTAAGGAGACAGAGCCACATAGTCCTGCTTTAAAATCTGTGACATTCACCTGCAGTGCATACTGCCTTTGGGAAAGGAAATGTTTCCTGTCTTTGCATACAGGCGGACTCTGCTAAATGCTGTAACGAATGATAAGAAATGTGGGATTATAGAGGGGGGAATCCAGGAAGGCTTCACTGAGGAGATGGGCTCTATTTAAGCCTGCAGGGATGGGGCACTTGAGGCAAGAGAGTGGACAGGGCCACTTAGGAAAGACAGAGGGGACTGCCAAAGCTGGAACAAAGGGGCATTACTGTGGCTCAGATGGCATGGGGAAGGGATGTAGGAAGAGATGAAATGTGTCTGGTGGGGAGATACCAGGACTTGGCTCAAGTTTCAGCCACACCCTGGAAGTTGGGGTTGGGGTGGGGGCTTTCAAAGGTAAAAATTGTGGAAGATAACCCAGAGGAGGTGGGGCAGGGGTCAGCGCCAGTTCAGGAATGGATAATGAAAGCCTGAGCCTGGGCTAAGGAGGGAGTAGGAAATGAGGGCAGGTGGGGTACCTGGAAAAGATGAACAGAGAGGATTTGGTAAATGACTGAATGTGGGAAATGAGGGAGAGGGAGCTCATCTGTGCCCAGAATGGCTGGTAGGGACTGTGGGTGGGTGTGTCCCCAAGGGATGGGGGGTGAGTGGCTCTAAACTGTGCACGTTAGGGATGAACAGAGTGGCCAAGGAAGCAGTTAAAAGTCAGCTTCAGAGTCCCTAGGAAGCTTTTTCCAAATCCCTTTCCCCCAGCAGTTCTGGTTCCCTAATTATAAATTCTCCGGCTGTTTATGGGACTTTGCATATCTCTAACCCTGGCCACCAGTGTAATAAGCAGTTACATTTACAAGGACTTGCTAGTGTCCTTTCTCCCAACCACCCTGTGTTTTGTTCATTTTGATGTGTCCCATGCCGAACACAGTGCCTGGCACGTGGTTGCTACATAAAAACCTAAGTGAACCGATGGTCTCTGGGACGGACGCCCTTCTCCCTCTTGCAGATGTCGGGGTGGTGCCTTTCATCACCATTTCCCCAGGGGCTGTGCCTCCCTGTGCTCTGCACACAGACATATTCACGTGTTCACCTGTCCACTCTTCCCACACTTATGAGTTCTGACATTTCTGTACCGTGTTGCCGGGTGGCAATAATGAACAGTTTAGTGTGGAAATTGATCTCAGCAGGAGGGGTGGTGTGTGTGTATGCTTAGAGAGCACTCGGCCAGCAGATAACCTTCAGGTCTGCGGGCTCCAGCAGAGGAGATCTCTGACCTCCAGAGAGAGCCCCTCAAAGTCCAATGCACCTCTGCTCCTTCTTTGCCCCCCTAAACTCTCCTCTGTTCCATCGCTGCCAACATCTACCTGAGGAGTGGCAAGAGGGAGGAATGAAATGTTCTATCCCTCTCTCCGTGGAATCCTTTTCAGGACTCTGAGTTCTTCGCTCCCCCTGCCCCAACCCCAAAGCTAGGAGGGTCCGGGTGGGTCTTCCCCCCATTCCCTCTAACAGGGAGGTTTAGTACCTATTGCCTCTTAATGCTATTTTTTTTTTTACGGTCAGTTTCAGGTGTTTTCTAAGGCATACTTCCTCTCCAAGTCCCTATGAAATTTGGAGAGAAGGGAAGAGGAGGGTATCTGACACTCTTAGAAGTAGGATAATTTGGCTCCTTAAAAAAACAAGGGCAGAAAAAAAAAAAGGGCAGAGGACCATCTTTAAGAAGAGGAATGAAGAGGAATGCAAATGCCTTTGCAGAGCCCAAGCTGGAGCTCCCTTCACGCAGGCTCCAAATCCAGCTTGCACCACCTTTATCACCCTCCATCCTCGGTTCTCTGGGTGTCAGTCCAGCACAGGCTTCGGGGTGGAGGAGGTAGCGCCTAAGGACGTACTTAGCAGGCGCTGCTCGGCTCTAGCGGCACTAATGGATTCTCTTATCTCAGCCTAGACCCTTGTCTGCAGATCGGCAAAGGGCAAGGAGGTGGCAGGTTAAAAATACTCTGTTAGCAAAGAGGCTTAGGTGGGAGCCGTGCCATGGGAATTACAGTGATGAGAAGACTCTGGGGCGGGAAGTCAGGAACAACGGAACCAAAGCTGCTGGACCCTTCACTTCTCTGCAGCCTCCAATTTGAATTTGTCACATGATTGGCATGGGCCTGTGGAGAGGGAGGGATTAATGTTGCCCCTTTCCTTAGGCTGGGACAGCCATGTACGGACTGGGGACCTCAGCGGTCACTGGCATCCCTCCTTGCCAGCCTGTGCTTGAGCACCATTAGCATGTAGCTGGCATCTGGGGGAGAGGCGCAAGCTCTTGTCTTTTATAGTTTACGTTCTCTTACCCAGGAAAGGGAACCTCCTCTTGGATAGGAGGAAATAATAATAATACCTCACTTCAGGGAATGCTTTTATTGCTTGTGAAGCTTTTCCACATACAATACCTCATTGCAGCCTCACAGCATGCCCCTGAAGTGAAGATTATTATCCTGGTTTTATATTTGGAGAAACAAGGCTCTGAGAATTTACAAAGATATGCCCAAGGTCGGGAACTCCTCCTGCATCCTCCTGCATTCTCTATTCTCTCCGCTTCCCTTAACCCTCAACCCTCCCATTAGGGGCAACACACATGGAACTCTCCCCAGTAGCCCAGGGCAAATCCTCATTCAGCTTAATTTGTCTTAAAAGCCCACAAGTCCTGCTGCCCCTACTCAGTTTGGGGCTGGTCCAACACTGAGCTGGTCTTGGGGTCCACTCTTCCCTCGCTCAGGACAGGGAGAGAAGTCTGCAGCAGTGGTGTTCCTGCCTCAGCTCAGAACGGCAGAGTCCCAGGACTGAGGAGGATTCTCAAGCCTCCAGGAGAGACTTTATCTGCTCCCATCTGGGCCTGGGGATCTGGGTCTCATTTTTTGACCAGAAAGGACAAATGCTCTACGACTCCCTCTGGGAACTGATTCTGTGGTTACTGTACTCTCCCTTCCTGCGCAGAAAGGCCTCCCCGGGGTTTAATTTCCTGCCACAGCTGAGGGTTATTTCTCTGTACAGATAAACTGAGGGTTACTTCCCAGGAGGAACAGGCCCCATCTCAGGGGTCCAAGGAGAGAGGGAGCTCCCTTCTCACCACTCCACCTCTGCAAACAAAATGATAAGAGCAGATTATACTTCTCACCTTGAACACATGGCATAGAAAGAAATCACTTGCAAATAGTGAAATTTCCAAAGAGAAAAGGAATCTCAATAACTTCAGCAGCTGGTCCCCAGAGTTCTACTCCTAGTCATGGATTTGCTGTAACACCTTGTCTCTGTGAGATCTCCGGCTTAGGCGACCCATCTGAGAGTGGACATTAAGCTAGGTTGGAAGTAAAGCAGCTGACTGGTCGGCATCGCCTGCATTCTCAGCAGGCTGTGCCAAAAGAGCTGGGAGCGAGGATTCCAAAAGAAAAAGACAGGATCGTCCTGCCTGTAGGGACTCCCTGTGGGTCTGGTGAGTGTGGCACATACCCCTTCAAATGCTGCTTGAGTGCCTCCTGTGCAGAGCTTGGGGCTAAGCCCAGGAAGTTGACCATGATCTGGTCCTTGCCCCCAGCAGCTTGTTTTTGAGAGGGAGCACTACAGGTAACTGTGAGGTTTTTTTTTTTTTTTTTTTTTTTTTTT
>NW_003852450.1:1200515-1228923 GCF_000181295.1 Otolemur garnettii | reverse complement strand
CCCGCCACAACGCCTGGCTATTTTTTTTTTTTTGGTTGCAGCCATCATTGTTGTTTTGCGGGTCCGAGCTGGGGATTCGAACCCGCCACCTTAGGTGTACGTGTTGAGCTTAGCCTTAGCCGGTTGAGCTATAGGCGCCGAGCCAACTGTGAGGTTTAATGGCAAATGTACATGGAAGGATTTGGAACATGCCTCTGGGAGTTCAAAAGAATGTGAGATAAAGTAGACTTTATCTCACATTCTTTTGAAAGTAGACTTTATCTCTCATTCTTTTGAAGGTAAAGAAAGGAAAATCAACAAATGTACAAAGTCACGTAAGGAGGAGATTTGCAAAGACACAAAATGAAGCCGTCATACATTGACATAAGAATTAACCATGGGTGGAGCGGGATATAGAGTTGGGGAGGATGGGGATACATACTGGAGGAAACTTTGGAGAAAGGGTCTCTTTCCTTTCAGTTTCTAAATAGAAGGATCTTAACCTCTGCCTTCAGTTTGGCACACCTGCCCTGGCAAGGGTGTAACTCTCCTCCCTCCCCACCACAAACCAGAAGATCCCAGCACAATGGAATCGTGTGCTGCTGCAGCGCCACACCTGAGTCTGCACCTGGGGCTACTGCGGGAGTTCCCAAAATAGAGAGTGGAGCTTGGGGCTACGTGGGAATGTCAGTTTGCCGACTGACTCTTGGCATCCCTAGGTCGCTAGGGATCCACATCAACCAAAGGAAATCCATGTATGATTTCTAGGCTTCGCCTGTCTCAGAGTTGAATTTTAACATCACTCTCTCACTGAGAGAGTCTCCTAATGGGGACTGCCCTGACTGTTGAGGATTTTTAGAGCTTCTGGAAAAAAAGAGCTCAGAGTAAGAGAGGAAGAGGAAGGGAGCCGAGGACACCAGGATCATCTCTGCCCTCTCTCCCAGCCCCCTCACAGCAAAGCGAGCCACTAATGCATTAATTAACTAAGTAGTTTTGAATGTACTCCATTGCACCTCATTGTATGCAGCTGCCATTCCCTGGAGGTGCCATAATATGCTCAGTGCACACTATATAATTAAATATCAACACATGTGTCTCCTGCCCAGTGCTGGGATGCGTATTTACTTGCGCTAATGAGAACTGGAATGGCCTTACTGATGAGAGGCCCGTGGAGAGCCCACAAGAGAGGATGGGGTGCAAGAGCCCCAGTAGCCCCCTCTTCTTGCTTTCCCGCCACCCGTCCCCACATTCTGCCCTTGGAAGGGTATGTTCTGCTGTAAGCTCCTCTCCAGACCACAGGCCAGAGTGCCATCAGGCTCCCTCTTCCCTAATACAGAGGGAGCCGCAGCAGCCCGCACGTGGTGCATAATGACTATGTTTCTGCTTAATACAAATTGTGGTTATTTAGCAGCCCAAATACCAATTCCCTACTGAGATCCCTGTCTTTGAAACCGCACACACATACACAGACTCAGCAGACACAAACACAAGCACCTGCGAGCTATCCCACCCACACCCGTCCCTGGCCAATCCATCACAGAATGACGCTCTGGCTTTGAGGGCTGGAGTTACTAATGCTGACCCAGGGGGACAAAGCAAATGTGCTATATGGAAGTGCTTGGTGAGCCCAAAGGGCAGGTCCTCAGAGGTACATGGCCTCAGTGCAAATCGTGGTTTCGTTACTTATGGGCAGTGAAACCTTGTGCAAGTTACCTAACTCTCTGGTGTTTTCATTTACTTACTTATGAGGAAAATGGGGGGCAGTGATAACCTACGCCATAGGTAAGGATTAAAAGGTGTAATTTATGAGAAATAGTGTGCATTAGATGCTTGTGTTTCTCTCCTTCTCCTTCCCTCTCTTTAAATAGAGCCACCTCTGGATAAGAAGTGGAAGTATTCTATCCAGAGGAGGGACTGTGCTGTGGGGTGTAACAAAATCTCCCGCTCAGATCTGAGTTTATACCATACTCCTTCTGATTTAAAACAGGGTGCTAGAATGCAACAGGCTCCTATCTGTTTTGTTCACTGATGTCGCCCTAACATCTAGGATAGCAACCAACACATAAGTTCTCAGGAAGTATTTACTGAATAAATGAAGAACATTTTTTCTCATTCAATTCCCATTATAAACCCACGTGGTGGCTCAGCACCTGTAGCTCAGTGGTTAAGGGCACTAGCCACATACACCTGGGCTGGCAGGTTTGAACCCTGCCTGGGCCTGCTAAACAACAGTGACAACTGCAAGCAAAAAATAGCCAGGCATTGTGGCGGGTGCCTATAGTCTCAGCTACTTGGGAGGCTGAGGCAAGAGAATCTCTTAAGCCCAAGACTTAGAGGTTACTGTGAGCTGTGATGTCACAGCACTCTACCAATGGTGACATAGTGAAACTCTGTCTCAAAAAAAAAAAAAAATCAACATGTGATGAATATATTGCCCCATTTTTCAGAAGAATAAATAGGATCAGAGAGGCTAAGTGCCTTGCCAAAGGCACACAGCTAGCCTGGAATAAAAATTCAGGGATATGACTCAAATGTTCTTTTTGCTGCCTTTAGCAGAGTTTAAGAGCTTGAGAAATCTATAATTTTATGATAAAAATGAAAATATAGATAGAAAAAGATAAAGAATGGTGTTTTTTAACAATGACAGGCACTGCTCCTGAGAGGCTAATGGGCCTGAATGCAATTTTAATTGGCCATCTGTGGCCAGGTTATGGTCTCCCAGTAAGTCCCAGTTATAACCAGCATATGAGGCTAGGGGGGAAAAACTGACAGTACACACAAAGATGGGATTTCTGACAGTCAAAACACTGAGGTCCCCCAGGATTATGGACTCTAGACTCCACCCCCATATTCATTTCAAAGATACTTTGCCCTTCAGTGGTTTCTGTTAGGCTGAGCTGATCATCTGCTCACCGTGGACTCCTTAGGGAGGGTCTTGATAGGGTCCCATCGGCCTGGGATGCTCCCAGACCAAGTCACTAGGCACAGAACAACTGGGCCAGGGAAAAGCAGCCTTTCCCTGCACTGAGTGCCTCGTGCACCCCAGAGAGCTGGACGGAGGGAAAAAGAGGCTCTGAGTCTGACCTTTGAGAGTCAAGGGCAGGCGGGAATGACAGGGTGACCCAGTCATGACACATACTCAAAAGCGGATAAACAAGTGTCGATAAATGGAGTGACAACAAGACGCAGGGAGAGTTCAGATGGGTTACACACGGTCAGTCAGTCTGGGCCATCAGCCTTGTCTGTGGGCAGAACTTTAATTGCTTAGGAATATTCTGTCTCCCACAGTGGACTCAACGTTGCAGGGACTCAGCCTCCGGCCAGGGTAGTGCTGGATCTGAAAGTCTAATTTGGGGGGCATCTGGCCCTATCCAGCAATAAGCCAGGGCCCCTTTCCGAGAAAACATGCTCTAGAGTGAGCCCCATTAATGTGGGAAAGTGGGCAAGTGGCTGGGACACCAGAGAGTCCAAGGAAGACGTGGATTGGGAGGTCACACTAGGGATAACAGATTATGGAATGACAGAGAGAGTAGGGGCAGGATTCCAGGGAGGAGAAAGAACAGACTCAGCATGTCCAACAGGTGAGAAAAGGGACCTGAGTCAGCAGGAGACAGCACCGAAGCCAGAAGGCCGGGAACCCTAGATTCTAGCCCTGATTTGGGCACAAAGGGACGGTGGCTTTGGCCAAGTCACTTCTCTTTGACAGCCCCAAGTCTCTGTATATATAAATATTAAAAATGAATGGTTTAGCTAGGATGAACTCTTATATCTGTATTGACTATTAAGAAAAATTCTGAAAGTCCAGATGAATTACTCTTTCCCTTAATGTCTGGACTTTTTTGGTTACTGCCAACCCCAAAAAGCTGGATCTCCAAGAACTCTCCCAGCCAGGTGTGGGGTGGGGTGCTCCGTGCATCCCTTGTTAGCTATTCTCCACCTCTTCCTGGCCCCCTCCATTTCCCCATATGCAGATGGCTTTGTTTTCCAAACCTGATAGATGCTGACAGGTATACTGTTCTCAGCACCACCAGACTGCCAGAGGCTGCTTAAGTCAAATGATTTTCTTTCCCCTAATAACTTGGAGGATTTTTTTTCTCTTAAAAGGCAAAAAAAAAGATCTTTTTTTAAATGCCTCTTTTTTACCTTAAAGAGACAGAATGTCATTTATCTTACTCTTTAGCCCAACGTCAAATTAAAGGAGCATTAAACAAAGACCAGCCTGCCTTGAAGCAGTCATTTGTGACTGGAGGCTAGGGAGAACTGGTATGGGCCTTAGGGACCATCTCTAGAGACTGATAATTGACAGGCCCTGGGAAGCAGGGGCGGGTGCATCTGAACCGCAGCCAGGAGGAGAGGCACAGCCTCTCCTACAAAGGCAGGGGAGCAAGGGACCCTGTGGGGTTGGATTCCTGCCAGAGGTGGGGCATCAGGTCGGCCAGGGGGGAGAACGATCTGTGGACATCCTTGTTAAGGGGCAAGTTCCATTAAGCTCAAGAAAATGGAGTGCGTCCAGTATAGTTTGAGCCCAGTAGGTCTCATGGTATGACTCTATGGCCCCAATAATTATTTTGACTTTTGGTACAATAATAAGTACTGACAAAAATTGCCTTTTACCTTATAATCTATACTGTTTTTAATGAACAATTAACCATTATTGGTTGCTCTACCAGCCAACATGATTTTTAAGACCCTCTTGAGTAGCAAACATCCAGGCAGTATAAAGATAAATAAAATACAGTCCTTGCTCTCAAGAGCCCCACAATCTAATATAAAGAAGAGATAGGGGAAGAAAAATAAGGAATAATGCCAGTGAGCAAATGCCTGAGACAAAGGATGGTAGTGCCAGGAATGCTGGAATGCCAGTGGGGGCTGAGGAAGAAGGCTTCCTGGAGGGCACATTGTTCCTGAGGCTGTGTTGGGTGGCACCACCTCACGAGGGGCTGCAATCTGACTGCAAGATGCAACAAGGGCACCTGGATTCAAGGGAAGTAGGTAAGTGTGCTCAGCACTTGACAAACTTGGGCAGAGGCAAGTTGTCTGTATCAAAGAACAGCGGAGCGGTGGTCGTTGGAGGTGGTGAAAGCTGCCGTGCACTGGTGTTGCCACTGTGTGAGCCCATAGAACTGGGGAGGTGTGTGCGTGCTGCAGGGGGGCCAGGCACTTGCAGTCAGAGAAAACAGTAATGTGGTGATGTGAATAATGATAGTTCACTCTTATTTAATTACTATGGCCGGATAGCATTTTAAATTTTTTATATGTACTCTATTATTTAATTCTCAAAATAAAATTATGAGTTAGCTCCCCATGTTATAGGTAAGAAAACAGAGAAACTGCTACCTAACCTCTCTAAACTTTGATCTCTTTAGTTATGATGCAATCACAACTGCTACTTATTATGTGGTGAAGTTAAAAAAGAAAATGTATGTGAAGCATTTAGCACAGTACCTGGCACAGAGCAGGCCCTCAATTAATAGAAGCAATTCGCACTAGCGAATTGACAAGACATTCAGCAGCATCTTTGAAGGAAAGATGCATGTTACTTTAACAGATCTATGGAAAAAAAACACTATTTTGGGCCTTTGTTACTCTCATAGTTAACATTTTTGGCTGGGGGAGGAAAAGTATAATTAGAAAAGTAGGCGGGATCATATTGTGAAAGGCCAGTGATGCCTGGATTTTACTTTGGAAAACAATGTATTCTGTTCTTTCCTCTATTTCTAGCTGTCTACTTTGACACTGCCTTCAAAACAACTCTTAAGTCCTTCCAAGTGATTGCTGTCCCTCCTTCTTCCATTGCCTCTGCCTCTGCTTTCTGGATAGACCTATATCCCCGCCCACCTCTGCAGATGACACATGGGGCTCGCAGGATCTGATGTCAGCCCTGGGCAGCTGAGCCAAGCACGTGCCCTGACACTTATCTCACCACAGGGGAGTGTGGCTTCTGAGTTCTTGGGTGGCAACTGTCCCAAGAAAGCTGCCTTCTCTTTCTAGCAGATCCTAGAGGGCAGAGGGAGTTGATCTCATCATATCCTTGGGCAGTACTGAGCCTACCATCTATCTTTGCAGAAGGGAGGCATGGGAGTGCATTGACCATAGCTGGGAATCCCTGTAGGAGTCTGAACAAACATGCTTTGGGGGCATACTCGTGAACCATAGAAGAGAAAGGGGAAACTGAGTTACTTTCAGGCTCACTGGCTGTAGAAGATGGGTCCTTCCAGTACCTCCTAAAGAATATGGCTGATCAGTCCAATGTCACAGAAACAGCCCAGGTCTAGGAGGAAGAAGATTAACCACTGTGTGACTTTGAGCTAGTTACTGCCCTCTCTGGACTGGAGCTGCCTCACTGACTACAGGAGAGGTAGTGTTAGGTAGAGTTTTAGAACACAGTCTGGGCTGGGTGCGGTGGCTCACACCTGTGATCCTAGCACTCTGGGAGGCTGAGGCAGGTGGACTGCTTAAGCTTAGGAGTTTGAGACTAGCTTGAGCAAGAATGAGACCCCATCTCAACTAAAAATGATAAACTGAGGCAAGAGGATCACTTGAGCCCAAGAGGAGCTATGGGTGGGGGCTGTGAACTATGATGCCATGGTGTTCTACTAAGGGCGACAAAGTGAGACTCTGTCTCAAAAAAAATAAATAAAATAAAATAAAATAACAAAATCTGGATTCAGTCTCTGTAGGCTAGACTCCTGGCTTTCTCACCACTGGCAACAGGGTACTTAACCTCTAAGACCAAATTTCCTCATTTGTAAAATCCCCCCATTTCAAATCCTGTTGGTGCAGGATTATGAGTCAGTACACACGAAGCACTTGGAATCCAGGCTGGCACAGGAACATTACATATGTTGAGTAGTATTACTGCCACCACCACTGCACTGTGGATGTTGGATTAGTGAGCCTTTGAGGGTCTTTTAAAAAGTCTGTGGTTCTATTTCCCTACACTATGAGCCCTGTTTGGATTTCAGACTTATCTAGCATTTGCTGAGTGCTTACTGCATATGGATATATTATCTTATTTAATCCTTGCAACAGCCCTGTGAGTCCCATGTTATTATGTTCATTAAGAACTGAGAATATTAAAGCTCAGAGAATCTAAGTGCAGTTCTCAGGATCACACAGTGACCACAAGGCTGAGCAGGACTCGTACGTCGTCCACCTCAGTGCTCTTTCTGCTCTATCTGTCTTCAGTGGGATGAAGGATCTGTTCTTTGCTACTGAGCTGTCCTTTCTGCTGAAGATTTAAGGCCAAAGCTCCCACTGACACCAAATCCAGTTCTGGGGCCAAGTGTGTATTCAGAGCCTGTCCCAAGGGTAGATGGAGGATTTGCCAGTGAAAATGTTACCAGCTGAACTAGCATTAGCCAGGCATATTGAGGCTGAGATGGAGGGGAAGTAAGAGTAATCCCCTTATTACCAGCCTGACTTGCAGAGGGACCGGTGGCACGAAGCCAGGGAGAGCTTGAGCAGCATCTGCTGCCTCAGTCTGCCCAACTCTCGTTCCCTCTGTCCTGCCTGGGAATGCCACATGGACACCAGGATGCCCAGAAGTGGTGAGCATCCTGGGCACAGGTGCATACATGCACACCTGCACACAGAAGCACATATGCCACAGACAGGATTAAGCCCCTGTGATATAACTTCTTGGAAATAAGCAAAGTTAATGGAATTTTTGAGTCTTCTTCGTTACCCGAAGTTCCTTCTGAGAAAGGTACTAGGGTCAGAGGCCGAAGTCTCTGAATCATGGTGTGATGGGGTTCTGCCTAGAACTTACTTGGTAATGGAGGGGCTCTGCCTGTAGCTCCTTTCAGTGAGGGAGCACGGGAAAGAGGCAAGCAGAGCCTTGGTGAGACCTGGCAGCCTGCGCTTGTGTGTGGGGCTGGAGGGGAGGAAAGGGATAGCTCTCTGTAGAGCTGTGTGCTTATTCTATTCTTGCAGAGGCACTGGGGGAGGTGAGGAGGAACACAGAAGGCAGAGTCATAAGGAGACGCGGCGGGTGGGGGTGGGAGGAAGGCATTGTCAAACTCTCTGGATGGTCATCAGCCAGATGTGGAGACCATCTGGAGGAGACGGGCAGAGGAGGGGGAGGACAAGCTGAGGGGAGGATAGCTGGGAAGGGCAACAGAGGCAGGATAAGGCTGCTCACCTGAGCCATCAGAGAGGGGTGGAGGAGCTCCCACATCCCCCGGCAGGCCGGCTAGTGTGCCCGCTGCAGGGATGGCCAGGCATTCCTTCCCAAGGCCCAGGTCCCTGCTTTCAGTTTTCACCAAGACTGACCCCCAGCTGAGCACCAGCCCTTAGGCCTCTTGTTCTCCTCGGGTCCTCCCCTTTTTACACCCCCATGTGCACTACTACAAAGTGACAACAAGATGGACACAGGAGAAATCCCCTAAGGAAAGAAACTGGTGTTTCCTGGTCTCCCTCAACAGCTCTGGAATGCAAGGGAAATTTGATTTGGCCTCTGTTGATCTGATACCTCCCTAACCCTGGGAACTCTCTGGCCAGCCTCAGCCAACTGCTGTCTTCGGGGGCGCAGGGACAGCTGGGATACAGCTGTTGTCAAAACTTATCCCACTAGCAGCTCTGTGGGAGCTCCCGTCCCCCTTGAAAACAGAACTCAACAGCACATCCACCAGCCATCCAGCTGTGAGCAGACTGGCTGATCCTGCAGAAATCTCCGGGAGAAGGAGGTATATGAGGAGAGCACTGAACAACTGGAGGGTCTTAACCTGAAGAGCAGTCGGAAACTGGACGGAAGGAAGATGAGAAAAAGTCTGGGGGGTGGGAGGGGACAGGTGTGGCAAGGGGAGGACAGGGGTATGGTAAGGAAAGAAGAAAGTGTGAGTCTTCCCACATCCCATGCAGGTGAGGTCCTGTATCCCAGCTGCACATCCAGCAGTGAAGGTGGCCTCCAGTATGGAACACAGCCTGTCACTGGGCAAGAGCCTTTCCTTCCCATGGGAGGTTTCTCCTTCCTCCCTTACTGTGTCCCTTCAGGGCTGGAATGTCCTCTGAACTGGGGCACAGGGACTCCAGCACCCAAGGAGAGAGGGATAGAGGCTTCCTGACCCAAAGGCAGAGGAAGATGAAAAATGGCCAAACTTTGTATCCCTTAAAAATCTCGGCAGTCTGGTGAGAACCACATTCTCCTTTCTGGTCCAGCCCTCTGATGAGAAGCCTGGGAGGGAAGCCTGGGAGGGAAGCCTGGGGCCAGTTCTCTCCACACTGGTAATCATTGCTCTCCTGGGGAAGGGGCTAGAAATCTGGAAAAGTCATCCATAGTCTCAGTGGGGGCTAAGAGCTACCACCTGAGGCTCTGAGGGGCAGAGGTCAGGGGGGAGAAAGGGTATAAAAAAGGCAGTCTTTCTAAGAAAACCTGATAGCCAGAGACAGAAGACCCCACAATTCAAAAGACAGTTAAAAGGTGCCTAGGGGCTCGTTGGCGTGGTTATAAGATTGCACACGGCTGCTTTCCCCACTGCATGGTATTGTTGGAGTTTTGTTGGAAATGAATTGATGGATGACTCAATCCTGTTTCTGTTCAACCTTACACACCCTCCTTATCTCTCTTAGTTGCTGAGCACTTTACAGTTTACAACATGCTTTCAAAGTCAGGTTTTGGTTAAAGTCACAATAACTCTATTGATTAAGTGGGTAAGAAAGGAATTATTACCATCTCACAGGTAAGGAAAATGGAGGTTGAAGAAAGGTGTTCTTAGCAGCAGCTTTCTCAATGAGATGACAAAAGCTGGATTAAACAAGTGAGTGTGGCAGAAACCACACTCAGGGACTCATCCACTTTCACAGGTATGGGTGGGAAGGATGACTGTCACTTCTATGCTTCAGACAAAAGACATATCCAAGTCTGCCCTTATCTGCTGGGGCAAGGAGCCTTGGGCTTTGAGGCTATATGACAACATGGCTACAGATGTCATGGGGTCGTGGGGAATAGGACCCAGAAACAGAGAGTGACAAGGTCAAAATTAGGGTGGTACAAGTTGGAAAAGCCTTCACAAGAATCTAAAAGATCAGCTTGAAAAAACCTTAAAGTGAGAAACAGACAATAAAGGGATGTTGTCCAGGTAGATAGAAAGGGCCAGGGAGAGTGGTCTTACTCAGGGAGATGTAAGTGACTGAGTACACAGGGGAAGGTTAGCTCCTGGTATGTTTGTCAGGCAGCACATGCTGAATTAAAAGCTAAAACCTGGACTTATCTTTTAAAATTACACATCTGATTATGGCCTTCCCTTCCTGAGAGATCTTAAATGGTCTCCCCTTAGTTACCTAAGTTCACACTCACACATACGTTCACGATCATGTGCACTGTGGCCTAAGCCTTTCTTTGCAGTCGCTCCCCCTTTTCTTTTCTTTTTTTTTTCTCTTGAGACAGAGCCTTAAGCTGTCACCCTGGGTAGAGTGCTGTGGCATCACAGCTCACAGCAACCTCCCACTCCTGGGTTTAAGCGATTCTCTTGCCTCAGTCTCCCAAGCAGCTGGGACTACATGCACCCATCTATTTTTTTGGTTGTAATTGCCATTGTTGTTTGGCAGGCCCGGGCTGGATTTGAACCCATCAGCTCTGATGTATGTGGCTGGTGCCTTAGCCACTTGAGCTATAGGTGCTGAGCTGACTTCCTCTTTTCACAAACTTTCTTCCTCCTTACGCTTTAATTTCCGCTAGCACTCATAATCCTGGACTTGCTGTGGCAAGGTCACCCCAGTACCTTTGCACAGACTGCTTTGGCTGCTGTGGTCTTTGGCCTCTTTTACAGTGTATTACATGCCCAGCTTGAATTCACACTTTTCTTTAAGGCAGTGGTTCTCAGTCTTCCTAATGCTGTGGCCCTTATAATACAGTTCCTGTGGGTTGCGATTCACAGGTTGAGAATGGCTCAACTTTAAAGCTTTCTCCAGTTCTCCCTGGTCGAGTGATTCCTTCTCTCTGCTTTAGGCCCTGAGCACTTCTAAGTCACAAGAGATTTCTAGGTTTGCCCGGAGAATGTCTTGTTCTCAGTAACTCCTCAGATGAGTTATGATATTGGAGACTGTTGTAGTAAGTATGATGTTTAATCCTCTGTACCTATTTCCATCTTGGTACTATCTTATGACACTCCAATTGTTAAAATAAGATACGGCTGTGGGCGGCGCCTGTGGCTCAGTGAGTAGGGCGCCAGCCCCATATACCAAGGATGGTGGGTTCAAACCCGGCCTTGGCCAAACTGCAACAAAAAAATAGCCGGGTGTTGTGGCAGGCGCCTATAGTCATAGCTATTTGGGAGGCTGAGGCAAGAGAATTGCTTAAGCCCAAGAGCTGGAGGTTGCTGTAAGCTGTGATGCCACAGCATTCTACCAAGGGTGACAAAGTGAGATTCTGTCTCTAAAAAAAAAAATAAGGCAAGGCTGTGCCTTATTCACCTTTGTATTCTTCCTACCTAAGCCATTCAGAGTCCAGCATAGTGCCTAACTCAGAGCAGATACTTAACAAGAGGAGGGCTGGTTAGCAACACAGATTCTGGAATTAGATTGCTTGGTTTGAATGCCTACTGCACCTCTGGTTAGCTGTGTAACCTTAACATCTCTGAGTCTCTGATGCTTCATTTGTAAAATGGGGTAATAATTACAGAGGCTTCAGAGGATTAAAAGAGTTAATACATGCAAAGCTCTAGAACAGTGGCACTTAGTAAGCACTAAATGAGTATTTACTATAATGATTATTATCTTTTGGATAAATGAAGAAACAACATGGAATTAGCAAGCTGGTCACATTTTTCCTAAGTGACTTCAAAGGGACTTAGAGTGTAATCTAGTCTAGGGGTAGAAATATAGTTCTGATGAGTGAAGTGTGGAGTAACAGCTGGCAAAAGTCTAACCAATGGGCTGAAGAACTAGGTCACTGGTTCTCAAAGTGCAGTCCCCAGACTAGGAACTTGTTAGATAAGGAAATCCTTACGCCCTGTTCCAGCCCAGTGCTACCAAATCAGAGACTCTGGGAGTGGGACCCAGCAGTTTGTGTTTTAACAAGCTGCCAAGTGATCCTGATGCACTCTCAAGTTTAAAAACCACTGGGCTGGACTTTGCCCATCTCCTATTACCTGTGTGTAGTGCGTGCCTTGAGATTTCAAACTTGCTATTGCAAAATAGGTGTGGGGCCTTACCCTGAAAACTTGAGCAAACATCAGGAAGAAAACACCCCTGACTGTAGGAAATGATGTGTAATGTAGTTAGCATTGGCTCTGCCACGCCATAGGAGCTCAACAAGTATCAATTCCTATCTTCATTCTTCTCTTTCCTATAGTAAGGAGAAAAAAGAGGAAAAACCATGTTCCCATGGCAGTGTTTTTAAAGACTTTTGGAGCTCTCTGGAGTAGACAGAAGAAGAAAGGTATAGCAGAGATTTGTGGGAAAGCTTGCTTTGAAAATTAATGTACACAGTGTGCACCCAGCTGCCTGCTTCTGAATGGGTGTGGGGACAGTGTGCATGGGTCAGTGTGCTCAGGGACATCATCACTTTCTGCTGAGTCTGAACCTCAGCTAGAGGAACAGGTGAGAAAGAATGAGGGTAGGCCTGACTGAGGGAGGAAAGCTTGGCTGGGGACCAGTGTTCTCAAAAGAGCTTTACTCATGAGTCAGGCTGGCCCTAGCCACCCCTTGCGGAAGGCCCAAAATGCCAAATGAAGGAATAAGTCTTGTGTGTGTGTGTGTGGGGGGGGGGGTTGCCTGCCTCTGCCTTCTTGCCAAGGGCTCCCTATGTGTGAGAGCTAGCAGCACCCACCTCCCCTGCATCTGGGCTCTTCTCAGGAACTGAATTTCAAGACTATTGAATAAGGCATGATGTAAATACCTGTATCCAGGAGGATGAGAGGAAAAAGGGAATTCCAGTGACTCACGTCTTAAATGTACCCACTTTAGGATGATTTAGGGCATTGTTTTGCAAAGTGTGGTCCCCAGATCAACAACATCAGCATCATCTGTGAATTTGCAAGATCAGCATCTGGAAAATGCAAATTCTCAGGTTCTATCTCACACCCATTAAATCAGACACTCTGGGGGTGGGCGATTCATCAGGTGATTCTGATGAATGCTCAAGTTTAAGAACTCCTGGGTAAGGACTGGGTTGAAGTCTTTTTCTTGTTTTAAAAAAGGACATGTGCTCCCCGCAGCAAAGGGGACTCCCCTTGCCACTGCATCTGTGCCCTGTCACCTATGAGGATGAAAGCATGCTGGGCCTGGACTACAGAGTGTCTCTGGTGACAGAGGCCCTGTGGGTGGTAAAAGGGAGGAGAGGCCTGGGGAGGCTGCCACAACTCATTTTCTCTTAACATGAAAGCCCAGAGGAAGCCTAAGCCTTCTCGCCATTGAAGCTGGTAAATTACAGGATGATGATGGTGATATTACCAATAATGATGATAATAGCACCAATAACGTGAGGTCAGACAGGCACTTTCCCGTCTTCGGTCAAGGGGTAAGGTTGCAGCTTTGGTGCGCTTGCTTCTGATGTAGAGGAAAACCTGGATCCCAGCCAACTCCATTTCCATCCTGGGGGTGCAGCCAGGGCTCTTGGCTCTTCGTCCTTTCTCCCTTCTGCCCACCCAACCTGCAGTCAGTTCCTTCCTCCTGAAACAGGGGTCTGCCTCATGCCTGGGCAGGTGAGGGATGGGGAGATAGTCGAGAGGCAGGCCACAGTCCCTGTCTCTGCACCAGGCCATCCCTTGGTTCACAGACTAGAAGTCAGCCCTAGAAAGGGCAGAAGAAGGGGTTCACCCTCCACACTATCCCACTGAGGGGCAAAGGTGGGCCTTGTGCCTCAACAGGTTCCCCAGCAAACTGCAAAGAGAGACTGGAGGCAAAAAGTGTGTGTGTCAGGGTAGGAGGCTTCAGCACATCCATAAATATCTCCAGCTAGAGTCTCCCTTAGAGATTGTTTCTTCCCTCCTCTCACCCAGAGAAATAAGCCAGAGCAGGGACTCAGACCTGGAGGAGAGAAAAGATCTTCTGGTAGCATCCCCCTTCTGAGAGATCCCCCGCTCCCCGACTAACCCTGCCTAAAGGCGTCTTTCTTATTCTTCAGGTTTTCCCAAGATGAAATATTTCCCTAAATGCTGCAGCATTTCTAAGAGCATCAAAGGGAACAACCAAAAACCCAGGTCCTGGGTCTCTTCCCTCTGGCTGCCTCCACCCTGCCCCCACCCTGGGGCTTCAAACATGAGGAAATTAGCACAAGGCCCCCTGTCATCACATGCAGTGACTTGTGAACATGTGCTTGGGTTGTTTCTCCTTTGCAACAGGAGGTTTAAAGCAGCTCACTAGGGGCTTGTATTTTTTTTCTTTAAAGAACTGTGTGTATGTTAAAGTCATTAAGGTTGAGAAAGGCGGGTGGTGGGGTAGGGGAGTAGAGGCCATTATATCCAAGGAGAAGAAAAATGACCTGTCTTCAGGCTGTCAGCAGAAGAAACGCCTCCGCATTAGGGAGGGGGAGAGGTGCTTGGACCGGGGGGCCTAGGTGGGGGCCCTCTGGGCCTGGATGGCTGGGCAGGGGCAAAAGGCAGAGAAAATGGTTCAGCACACAACTGGGGCCTGGGCAGTGACTATGGCTGCCTGGCAGTGGACAGTCCCTATTTAGGTGTTAAAGAGCCACCAACAGAGATGAGAGCTGAGAAATAACAACAGAAGGCTGAGTTCCTCCTGCGATTCAGGCACTGTGCTGTGCACTGTGCACCTACTTTATGGTGAAGCCACATGGGAGGCCACTATTACTGTCCCTGTCCTACAGGTGAGGAAATGGAGAGCACAGGGATCACAAGTCTTGCCCAGAGCAAGCGAGTGTGGAGACAGTGTGGAGACACGGGCCACTCAACACCTTTGCCCAAGCCTTAGGAGACTTTGCTCTGCTGAAGACCAGCTCATTGCACTGGGTCCTGACCACTCAGGAGAATTTGCTGCCGCTGCCCACCCCCTCAAAGCCATTAAGGAGGGCTGGGGCAGAAGACACCTAAGGAGGGTCAAGAGGGCTGTGATCAGGGAAATGGGAACAGCTGGGGCGGGGAGAGCAAATGCTGTTGGCCCTGGTCCAGCCAGGCCTTTGGCACCTCCCCTCTGCCCAGGTCTCAGAGGAATGATGGAGGCCGGGTCCTCTGGAACCCCAGACACTAGCCATGCAAGCCTTCCCACTTAGAGGGAAACCTCCATCCTCCAGGCTCTGCACCTGTTATCTCTTCCTTCCTTTCCGATCTTAATTTGCTGGGCCAGGAGAGAGATAGTGACACGCCAAGGACTCCTAGAACATCAGAGAAGCTCCATGCTGGCTGGGGCTCTGGAGACCATCCATCTATCTGCTTCCTCACCCAGATGAGCCAAGCTGAATCTTCCTCCCTCCCAGCAAACCCCTGCAAGGACAGGCTGCCTTCCCAGGCTGAGAAGTGCAGTGGCAGAGTGGGTGCAGGGTAAGGCCACATCTGTTATCTGATCTTTCCGTCAGGGAGCTGGCCCCAAGGGGTGCACCCCAGCCCCCTAGAGCACATGCTCCAAATCACTGTTGCCGTGACAGCTTTTGCTTCCCGAGTTAGGGCAGCTCAGAAAGATGAAAGTCCGACCTCACTGGCTGCTCCCCAGGCCTCCTTTGCCAAAACACACTGTGAAAAGACCCTTGACCTTCGCCTCATACTTCCTCTGCTCCACCTCCCATCCACCCAGTTTGTGTGCCCCTCCCCCTGATAGGGTTAGACAGCTCAGTAATTTAGGGATCACTAGCAAGAAAGGTGCAGAGGTCTGAAGTCAGGGAGGGGCTGGGAGGGGAATTTCACCCCTGCACTATGGAGAAACTCCCTTGTTCTACAGCCCACCTCTTCCCACCATCTGTGCACCAGCCCCCTGTGGGCCTGATACCACTGGGAAGGTAGGGACAGGGCCTAGGGGTGGGAAGTGGTGGTGTACAATGAAACGGGAGGAGAATGCATATTTTTAAATCATGTCCTAAAAAATAATTTTCAAGAGGCAAATATACTCCTCCAACTTTTTATTTTGAAATTTTGCCAGGAAAAGAAATGCTACACTCCCCTGAGATCTCCTCTGATTTAGGAAGTTCTTTCTGCTATCTCTCTTCAACTCCTCCCTGCCCTAGCTGCTAGGCAAACAAAGTCTAGTTTATTTAATGCCTCTCCTCTCTCCCCAGGCATGGCCTGTTCAGTCTAGTTCAGCTCAGCTCAGCTCCAGAGCTTAGAATGTGATAAGCAGGGGACTCAGACCAGTTGAAGGAGGTGAGTAGCAAGCTTGTCTCTCTTTACTTGAGAAACTGGAACCACAAAAAACTCCAAGAGTATTTTGCTACAATTGCATAACTACTAAAAATGCCTTGCTCTGCCCACACAAATGAAGACGTTGGGAAGTTCTGTGCAGGGAACTTGCCCTCTGGGAGGGCTGTTCAGTGCAATTCCCTCATTTTGCAGATAGGGAAACTGAGGTGCATTTGCCATCCCTCGGCTGGTTAGTCACAAGCCAGGGCCCTTCAGCTCTTCTCTGCAGTTATGGGAAAGAAAAAGGGCTCGAAGAGCAGCCCTCCACCAGGGCAGAGCTCCTGGGTTCCAGCCCATTCCTAGGATGGGCAGCTCAGTCTCTCTCTAGGAATATCTGGCTGCTGGGCAGCCTGGTAAATTAATGCAACTTTATAGGGTGACAGAGTGATCCTACCTCTGGCTGGGGGTGGGCTGAGAGGCTAGGATCAGAAAAAAGAACACCTTCTACCCTTTCTCAACATGTGGAATCTGGCCCAGGCTGCCAACCTCCTGGCCCAGAAAGAGAGTTTTCCTTTCTTCCACTTGTTTACCCAGAGGAGCTGGGGGAGGTTGTACAGAGAGGGGGGTTGAGTTTATTCAGTCTGCGATGGGGGGGGGTGGCAGTGAAAGCTCTTCTCGGGTACTCCTCCCCCTTCCCAGAGGTGAGGTCAGAAGAACAAAGGTCACAGATGGACCAGCCAGAGTCTGGGAGGAGGCACATGTGTGTGCCTGGGAGGGCGGGGGGCGGGGGCAGGCGCAGGTTTGGCAACTCAGACAGGGAGAAGTCACCGACGGCTTATAAACCAGGCAAGGTTCATCCCGAATCCGGAGGGAGGTCAGTGAGAGCCCCACGAAGTCACTTTCTTGAATGTCACTGACATTTCAGCTCAGCCTCACTCTGCCTTCCCCTCTCTTTTTTTCTCTTTCTCCCTTCACCTTCCTCAGCAGGGGATGAGGGAGGGGAGAGAGCCGGAAGGGAGGTCTGTGGGGCCTCCTTGACTCTGCTGACCATCAGTGGCCAGGAGCCCATCGATGACAGAAATGAAAGGGAGGGGCAGGGCTGGGGCGGGACCAGATGTGTGCAGCTGCAGCACCGCTCTGCACAGTGCCCTGCTGCGGTGGTGGTGGGGGTGAGGCTGGGTGGGAGAGGGCGAGGGGGCACCCCAGTGGGAATTGCTGGGCCCCATTCCTGCTCAGCCACCCCTCTGCTTCTTTTACATGGGGAACAGATCACAGACAGCAGAAAGAGCCCTGTCTGATGCTTCAGCCTGGAATTTTGGTTTATTCTGGGGTAAAAGTAAAAGCAATTGCACTGCGGCACCTAATAAAAACACCCCTTTCAACTGGGACTGAGCGATGAAGGCCAGTCCTTTAGGCTTTCAGGCATCCTAGACTTCTAAGTGTTTCTACTTCATATTCCAGCACCATCCAGTACAGTAGCTACTAGCCACATGTAGCTATTTATATTTAAATTAATTAAAATTAAGTAAAATCAGAAATTCAGCTCCTCAGGCACACCAAACATATCTGAATCTCTCAATAGCCACATGCAGCTGGTGGCTTCCCTATGGGAAAGCACAGACATAAAATAGTTTTCTCATCAAGGAAAGTTATCTTAGACAGTGCTGCTCCAGAAGGGTATTACTCGAGTGTCACTTTCATTCTTGATTTCTTCACCTGTTCACATGATAGGTGAACTGGTCCTCAGGAATGAGGGATCACTGGCCCTGAGGATGGGTGTGGGGTGAGACAGGGTGGAGGGAAGGGAGGTGTCGAGAATGTCCTTTCTGCCAACTTGCAGGCTGTCTTTCCAGCCTGAGTCTCTTTGCTTGTACTAAGCTGTTCAACTTGCCTGGGGAGGAAGAGGGAGGCTTTTGTAGCAGAAGAATTTAGGTGGCAGCTACAGCCAAATGAGTGTTGCAATCATATTCTGCCTCCCATCTCCAACCCCCTGCTTTAGAAAAAGTCAGGGAAAGTATACCAAGGCGGGCCCTAGATAAGGTGGGTGTAGTGACTTACTCATCACACCCTGGGCCACTGGGGCGGGCGTGGGCAGGAATGGGACAGGGACACAGGCTGGGGGTGAGGCAAGTGGTTACGCTTCAGCCAACCTTCAGAGCTGCTGACATGATGGAGATGGAATGAGAGATGTCAAAGTCAGATACTGGCACACCCGGCAAAGCCGCCCAGCCAGCTCACCTGGGGGCCGAGGCTGCTTCCCCCCACCCCCGTGAGGTCCCCAGTGCAGAGAGGTCAGGAAGAGTGCCTGCTCACACACACGTCTATGCACGTGTACCCCACGTAGTTCCTGGGAGATTTCTGGAAAGAATCTCTAGCCAGTGTCTCAGTAAGCCCCAGCTGTTCCCCCAGACTCCAAGGTGGCCAAAGAAGATCGCAGTTAAACAGGCAAGCCTCCCCCTCCCACCCCAGTGCCTCTAAAACCAAGCTCTGGGTCCTTCTAAGCCCAATAGTCCAATTAAACTTTTTGCCCACAGGTGGAAGTAGACATGAATTCCAAGCCTCTTCTTCCCATCTGTGAGCCGGCACGCCCTCAGGCCTCGCCTACACCATCCCACATGGGATCCCTTCTCTGCACTATGCTCTGAAGATTAGCTTGCTCAGGATCACAGACTCCCAGAACGATTTCCTCCCAAGCTGCGCTCCAGGCCACAGGGAACTGACTGAAGAGTTCAAAGGAAAACTCCCAGCTCAGAGGGTGGCCTCCATTAGGGAGGCTCTCAGCCCGGGAGCTGGGGCTCTAGGGATTAGGCCATGGATCCAGGTACCTTGGGTAATGCTCAACTGTCCTTCTCCCAAGGGCCAGAAAGCGCTGTGGGGAGATCCCGGGGCTCTGCTGTTCCCCACAGACCCCTCCTCCTCACCACAGAACCCCCCTGGCATGACTACATATACCTCTCTATAAATACACACATCTTTAGCTATATACATGCATATATATGTGTGTGTGTGTATATATATATATATATATATATATATCTTTTCTTCTAAAGACTTGGCAAGAATCCCCTAGAAGCTTTTTCCATGACACAATAGAAAACCAGCAGTGTCATCAGTTTGATCTTTCCCACACATACAGCTTGGGGATGACCTCTGCAGAGCTGCCTTGAATCTGGCTTCCAGTAACCCAACTGCTCCTGCCCTTCCCAGCCCCCAACCCCCTGGCAACCTCGAAATATAACTAAGCTGCCACTTTATTCTTCATTGGCCTCTATCTAGAAGTGGAAAAAAAAGTTACCACTTTCTACCTATTGCCTTAAAAAAAAATAATAATAGGTTTTGTATTCTTCCAGCTGGCGGCAGGAGGAAATTAGCTGGGCAGTGGAATCCAGTGGTACTTAGGGACAGGTGTGGGTGAGGAGGGGGTGTTGGTGGCTTAGGAGTGGGCCACACTCTGTGGGTGGGCAAGATGGTGGGGCACACAGGGGAGGTATCTATCAAGGCTTAGCAACCATTTGGACGGTAAGCAAAGATGGGGTAGACTCTTATGCTGAACTCTGGATAAACAGGAGAAATACCAGGGTTCAAGGACAGGAAGTCCTGGGATACCTCCTGCAGGTGTCAGGGAGTTATCATTAGGCACAGACTCTGAGAACACTGTCTTCATCCTCCACATCAGCATTTTTTGGAAGGGGGCCTGGGAAGGGAGGAGGGAAAGGCTGACTTTCTCATATATTTTTTTTTCTTTCATTCTCTACTGTTAAAGGTTTGAGTAGGTGGAGACAGCCCTGTAACTTTTCTTTGAGATATTAGGATCCTAGCCACATGTTGACACCATATGTAATTCTAAAACAGGTTTTCTTGATGTTCAGAGTGGAGGGTGGGAGAGGGGATTCACAAATAGAGAGCAGAAAATGCAAAGGAACATGAGAATCAACAGAGATATACAGAAAATGTAGTTTGGCAAACAAACAACCAATAAAAAGCCACAATAAAACCCAAACCCACAACTCCACCTTCCTAGCCTTTCTTGTTTTCTAGTCTCTCTCTTTAAAGTTGGATTGTTATCTTTGCAACAGAAAATGCCAGCAGGTGTTGCTGGCAGCTGTTTAATGACAGTGTCAAGAACGTCTTTCAGGAAGGGAGGCTTGGAGGCAGGAGGCGGTGATGAAGAAAATGGGATGGGGGGAGTAGGTGGCCCCACATCTGCAGTGAGGTAGCTACAGGATGGAGAGATGCACTGGGAATTGTAATGTTATTTTGTACAAAATCCTTCCTGTAGGAAGGCAGGGGGAGGGACAAGAGACATTTTTCAGGTTTTTGCAAACCTGAGAGTTTCAAACTGGAATTATAAGCAGCTCACTGTGTCTTTGAGCAAATATCTCAGCTCCTCTACTCCACGTCTACCACTTTCTTCTTTATTGTTAGTGACTGTCATGAGGATTAAATAAAAGGACCTGGAGACCCCTAGAGAAGGGTCCCGGTGGTCCCCAGAGGTGATTAGTCTTGCAATTATCCCACATCTGGAAAAGATAATGGCTCTCAGACTGGCAGGGGTGTGTCACCAACCAGCAAGAGAAAGATGTTTTTTGTTACACAGGCCAGAGAGGCTGATCTCTGTTCTCTAGTCTGTGTGAGAGACCATGGGGAGGCTGCATTTGGAAAGGAGGAATGCGGGAGTGTCAGCCTTAACAAGGAGTGCACTACCAAGAAAGCCTCATGAACACTGAAATTCTCTTTCCTGTATTCTCAGTTTAGTTCTCTAAAACGGCCCTCATAAAAGCCACCCGGAAAACCTCTCAAGCTAAAAATTATCCTTGGCCAGACCACATCAGCCAGCTCTATAGGAAGACATCTGCAGGGTACTCTGTCCTCCCTGAGTTGTCACTTCTCTTTTCATTAGGGCAATGGCCAAGATCTTACCTGGAAATTTTTTTTTTTCTATACCCGCAGGGCTTCGCTAGGCCATGAGCTCCTGGGATCCAGCCTGCAGGTGTCAGGTTCTTTCTGAGCCTGCTAATCAGATGGGTTGGGTAGGGAGAGAACCTGGACACTCACTGCTGGCATCTGCTCCATGGAGGGCAGCTCACCAAATGCTTTCACACATATGACCTCACTAAGCCTGCCCCACAATCCTGTGAAGTAGGAACTGGAATGATTAATGTCTACATTTTAAAGATAAGAGAATTTGGGAGAGTTCTCCAAGGTTAGTGGCTATAGAACTGCGAATGAAGCCCAAGCTCCTTAATTTCTGGGCTTCTTTTCCCCAGGTCCCCATTGCTCCACCCCTGAGCTGCACACCAGAACCTCTGTGAGAAGGGTGCACTCAGATCCTGTCCTTAGGGGAAGTAAGAAAGAGGTGCACACATCTCAGACTTTCAAACAGATTTAAAGATGCACCCATATCCATCCAGTCTTCGCGGAAGTTAGGACACAAACACATCTCATGACTTCAGATAGGTGCCTGAGGAAAGGACTCAGGGTGTGCTGTTCTTTACCTCTTCCTTAGCCAACCTATGGCATTTGCACATAGCAGGGGTTCTAACAATACTGTCTAAATACTTGCTTTTGGTAAGGAAGGGCACTGCAAGGGTACTGAGGCTTCATGCGGGCTGTAAACCTTGAGCCACAAAACTGGAATTTGTTTCTGAGAGGCACTGTTTATTGACTGAATTATCTATGGGTGTCTCTGTTCAACCCATTTTCCAAATTGAGGTAAGCATACCCACCCACCTTATGAGCTGCTATGAGAACTATACAAGCTATAAAATGTGACAGTATACTGCATAGTGTCATGTGTAAAATAACATCTTCTTGCCCCTGAGGTTGCAGAAGTCACCAGAAGATAAGATGGCAGAAAGGTCTAGAAGCTCCTATGCTGGGCATCTTTACAGAAATGCTCATGCACTCCTGCCCCAGGTGGGTGGGATATAGTGTAACCAGGAGGGGAAGGGCTACATCAGAGTGGCAAAGGGGCTAGCATGGCAGGGTCTCCGTGAGTGAGTTTCCCCTCTTATCTCCATCCAATCCAAAGACATCCTCTATGAGAAGCAAGGGAAAAGGGGAAAAGGCCAGTAGTGAGGATGGTGTCATTACGACAAGATGTTGTGAGGATCCCTGTCAGCCTCAGGATCCTAAACAATGGTGGGATTCATCCCTACAAAAGATCAACCAGCACCACTGCTCAACTCTTCCACACCATGCTCTGGACCTCTGCAGAGTTGAAGGGTAAACACGGAGAGTCTTCCTGTGATAAGTCCTGCTCACATCACCACTCCAGGGGAGGAGGTGGCAGCTGTGGCAGGGCAAAGTTGGTCATCCTGTGGTTGACCCTGGGTCTGAGCTGACCTATACACTCGGTCCCCACAGGAGGCCCAGGGCGGGGAGGGAGGCACAGATTAGCAGAAAGATACCCTGACTCCTCCTTGCCTTCTTCTTGAGCTCCCCTAAAAAGTCAACCCGCGGATGAAGCAGAAAGATGAACATACCAGCTAGCATCTCTTGAGTCCTCACTCTTTGCCAAGCACTGTGCTAAATGATGAACATAACTGAACTCATTTAATTTTCAGAACAACCCTGCACGGTAGGTATCACCTTTCTCATTTGCAGATGAAGAAACCTAAGCTCAACGAGGTTAAGTAATTTGCCCAATAGTGTCTACTTAGCAGGTGGCAAACAGGATTTGAATCAAGATGGTCTGATTCCAAAGTCCATGTTCTTCCCATTACACATGCTGCTCCTGTCCAAACAGCCCACTCATCAGGAGCTACAAATAAAATGCCACACCTCCTACTGCATGCATTAAATCAGCACCAGGAGAAGCTGCAGACTGGGAGAGAGCAGATCTTTATCAAGACACTTTAGGAACAGGGGAAATATCTCTGCCTTCTGCCCAGTCAAAGGTTTGGCTGTTTGTAAGATGAGAAATATTTGGGGAGGAGGGGGAAGAAGGGTGGAATCTCAAGCTAAAATCACCACCCACACTATAGAAAGCCTTCAGGCAAACCGAGCTTCAAGGATTTTGTTCAATTGTGCGTGTGTTTGTGAGTGTGGATGAAGACTGGGAGAGAAGGAGGCAGGAAAGGCATATCTGTTTTCATTCCCAATGGCTGTTAGGAACTGTACTTTCCTCCCTGAACTCATGCTTCTCTCCCACTTACTTATTTCACGTTTTATCTCTCCTGACCTTGCGCAGAAAGCTTTAGTGCATGAGTAGCCTTTGGGGCCAGAAGACCTGGCTTTGCTTTTCCAATCCACCAAGTACTGAGTTGTCTAATAATAACATATTACATGAAAGAAAGGGAAAATAATTTAACCTCCATGAGCCTTAGTTTTCTCATCAGGAAAAATAAATTGTCATAGTACCTGTGTCACAGGGTTATTTTGAGGATTACAGCAGTGCTTCGTATAGTAGTTGGCACCTAGTTGAAACTCCATAAATGTTTGTTTCCTTGATCGGGGTTTCTCAGTCTCAGTACTTTTGACGTTGTAGGCCAGATAATTCTTAGTTGTGGGGTAGGGTAAGTCCTATGCAATGTAGGGTGTTCACCAGCATCTTTGGCCTCTACCCATTAGTCAGTAGCGCCCTCTGCCCCAGATTTAGGAATCAAAAGGTATTTCCACCCACTGCTAAATGTTTGCAAAATTATCCCCTGTTGAGAACCACTGGATTGATGTGATCCACATAGATATTAGCAGCAAGTAATATATTTGAAAGCACATAGTAGGTGTCATTAGTAATGGTCATCTTTTTGAATGGGCATATGAATGCATGAATGACATACTAGTAGTAATGGCACAGCTCTGCAGTTCTGGACCCTAGAAGATTGATGGAATGACAGAGGGGGCTGGGAATTCTGGGCACTGTTTAGTGCCCACCTCACTCTCTGCTGTCAGCTAGCTCTTGGTGCAGACCCAGCATCTGCTGGAGCTTTCAGGTGAAGCATTGACAGCTGAGGGAGGCTGTGAGCTGAGTGTGGCTTCGAGCTAACTGAAGCTAAAGCACTTTCCCTCTGGGAAAGGTTCAAAAGGCTTTGGCTGCAGCCATGCTGCCTTGAATTTCTGTGTATGAGATGTGATTGCTTGAAACATGAGTACACCCCAGAGAAACCTGTCCATTGCCCATGGTCAGCCACAAACATTGATAGGAGCTCCAAAGTCCTCCCTCACTGAGAGGCATGGCACACATCTGCAAGCCCCTTTTGGCTCATATGAAGAAAGAACTTTACAAGTAGGGCAGAGAGATGGCTCCTGTCCTAGAATTTCTTTCCTCTCCCCACTTTTTCCATCTTTTCCTTCCTTTTAAAATGTATTGACTCTTTGTTACACTAGCTGGTACCAAAAGGGCAGAGATGTTTATCATCTCTTATCCTAAAGTTGCTGAGTGTACTGAAAGAGAAAAGAAAAAGGGTAATTGTAATACTACATACAATAATAATATTACCATTTACTGAGCACTTACTCCATTGTGACACTCATCTACAAGCTTTACGTGCATTAACTCACTTACGTGTCTCTCACAATAAGACTGTGAGGCAGAAACTATTATTTCATGTTTTCAGATGAGGAAACAGGCACAGACAAGTGAAGTGACTGTCACCACATCATGCAGATATTAAGAGGCAGAACAAGGGTTGAACCAGACTCTTTGGCTCTTTGGTTAAGCTGAGTCTGGGCCCTGGACTGGACTCCTCTACCCCTTTGCTCTGACAGCCACGTGATCAGGATACCATCAAGCACACAGTGGGGACTTCCTAAAGGGGGTGATAGCACAGTATGTTAAAGATGAGGGGATGTTATTTGGGCAAGGGGAACAGCAAAGTGGCCCTAGTCTGAGAGAATACTGTGGGCAAAGTCCTGGGTGAGAAGAGGCATGAAAAAGCATCAGAGCTCCATGGGGCTTTTTTTGCCATCCCCAAATGGACTCCCTCCCTTTGCCTCATGGCAGGGTTAAGCCACACCAGCTGATGGAGCTTAGGCTTTCTGGCCTGAACTGGTTCCCTCAACAATGACTCAGAGCCACCTGTTTGGTCTCCTCTGCCAGCCTGTACTGTCTGATCTGTCTTTACAACCATAACCATGACCCATACTCTGCCTTTCAAAGGTATAACCTTCAACAGTCCATTCTTTCCATGGTCCCTGATCAAATGTCCTGGCCTGGGGTCTCTGGCTCACCTCCTGGCCCTGATTTGAGTTCTTTCAGGTTTGTTTTATTCTGCTGCTACTGACACCAGGCTTGGGGATGGGGAGTTTGTGTGTAGCTGGTGAATATGGTGCATGAATAGGGTGGTCAGCCAGGCCTAACATTTTATCATTTGTCATTTGAACCTTCTTTCCTAAACAACAAAAAATGTCATACTCCTTACCCTGGTATATAACATAGATGAGGGCAAGATGCTTTGGGTGTGCAATTAGGGGTTAGGAGTGGCCACCCTAGAGCTCAAGGGTGCTGTTAAAACCATTAGGCAAAGGCCTTAACATTTCAGGGATTACAAAAAGCTTTGAGACTCTGACGAAAGTAATAGGCCCCCTACACACACACACACAAAAAAAATATGCATAGTTATGTTTCCTGTGTGTGTGTGTGTATGTGTGTGTATGTGTTTTGGTAGATCATGGACTCCCTGAATCCTGCAACATGGGTTAAAAATCCTATGTGTTCGACTACTGCAATATCCTCCTCTTAGGTTTCCTGGCCTGTCTGACTTTGCAAGGGAGAGTTACAAGGTTCTGGCTGCCGCAGAACAGTGAATGATGAAACCCAGACAGTGCTGGCATTGCTTCATTTGCTCAAAGGGAGCAGAGGCCCAGGGTTTGGAAAGCACTACCCTTTTTGTGCTCAAATTTCTATGACAAGGTCATTGGTGCTGACACGACTCCCACACAGCCTTAGGGCCTCTCAGCATCAGAGATGATTTGTGCCTCAGTTTCCACACTAGCCGAATACTAATTAGCTCACACATCTAGATGATGATTAGAGTGGACAAAGGATGGGCATGCAGGTTCTGATCTCAGTGTCATTACAAAGTGATAATGATGAATCACTTGATCTCTTTGGGCCAACTTCTTCATAATATCATAGCCCATGGGGTTAGGATCACAAGATGAGCTCAAAATGGATGACATACACATGAAAGTTCTTTATATAACTAAGCCCACTAAACAAGTTCCAGGATGTCATTATTTATCTTAGCAGTTAAGAGAATGACCAAGCTAGTTGCTCTCAGGTCTGGGAGCCAGGGGGATAATGAAGGTCTCTTTTACTTTAAAGAGGCAAATAGAGCCCCTGGATATAAAAAGGATCATTCATCCATAAGTGTCAGGGTGAGAAGCAGAGGGATCTCATAGCTTAGGACACACAGCAGTGGCCTGTGGTCCTGAACTTGTGGTCCTACACTGTCTTCTAAGGCCTGTCCCTCAGCCAAGGTAAGAAGTTCTAAGAACAGCCTTTTACCACAGCTACTCCTTGTAGTCTGTGCTTAGACTGGGGTCCTTGTCTGCTAGTAGGTGAAAATCCATTTCCAAGTTCATGATGATAGAAAAACTAGAATGCTCGTCATAATGAGCTGATTTGGGGGAAGAGGCCAAGTAAGAAGGACCGATCACTACCTAGAGTCACTGGAGTGTCCCACGCAACCTGCCTGGCGTATGTGTTTTATGCAGTGCTCGGGCTTCTGGGGCCTGAGGCCCGCAGGCAGTTTATGAGATTAAAGCCCAGTGCCCAATAAATAATTTAGCAGCTTATTGGAAAAAAAAAAAAAGAAAACATACAAGCAGTATAATAGCTACTATCTCCAGCAGTCTGATGTGTACATACATTTGAAATGCACATCACTTTCATCTGCATGTTTCCATTTGATGTGGAGTCTTAAACCAAATAAGGAGAACACCATCACCTCCACCCTCTCAGTACATCTCACCACCAAGATGGGGCTGATGAGAGAGAAAGCAGAGCCATGCACTCATCATTCAGGGCTTTGCCACCGACCTCCGTCTCCTCCCAGCCCCTTCCATCCCCTTCTTTAGCTTTCAGCTGCTGTTTGTGTGTACAGGGAGAGACTGAATTCTCCACTAGACCAAGCACTCATTCAGAATTTCTTTTGCTTCTCCCAGGGGTGTCTTTTATGGAGCAAAGCTGGCTCCAGGTGCTGTCTCATCCCATGTGACTTGCTATGGGTGCAGCTTAAACCCTGGGATAAATAAATATCACTGTCATGGCCAACAGAGTCCAGGCTGAAGTTTTAATGAGCCAGAAGTAGTGGTGATAGATTGATAAGTCTTGATCTTGGCCATGAGGGAAGGGAATTTTAGAGAGAGAAGGAGGAGGGGTTGGAGTGGGCGTCACAGGGAGAGTGGGTGGTAGAAGGCAGACAAGCTCACAGGGAGTTGCTGTAAGATCTAGAAGCATCGGTGGGAGATAAGTGGTATGTAGGAATCTATCAGCACGAGCTTACAGGGCAAAGTGAGGCCAAAGGGAATCCTTCTCTTGATTGGAAAGTGAACTGGTTCTTATCACAGTTAAGGGATGAGTGGCTTTAGTTGGGGAGATAGACGTGAAGAAGAGTGGTAAGATTTCCTTCTAGCTGTCATGCAGATCTGGGAGGATGGCACCCCCTTCTGACCTAGTCCCTTAACTCTCCTGTGAGTAGCATCTACCCCAGACCCACCGGCCACTGGGCTTGCACAGACACAACTGAGCTTATCCCATCCCCCTACTTTTTTGCATCTCCTTGGCCTTGGCTGCATTTACTGCCAGTGGCTGTGGTTTATCTCCTGTTGTTTATGGCCTGGGACAGGCTGCCTACAAATAGCTCCCCAAAGAGTGGGGAGATTCAGGCATCTGCCATTCTGTGAAGCTCTTTCCAGAAATGAAAAGGATAGTCATAAAATGTTCCACTGGGGGAGGGGGGCTGGTTAGGGGTGGGTAACATGCATCATAAAAAGCGTAATGGACTAATGCTCATACACAGACTGGCTGCAGCCCAGGGGTGTCTGCTGAGCTCAGACATAAATACTGGGGAGGCACCAAGAAGACAGATTTTTTATTTCTTTGATTTGATGGTGGGGGGAGGTTGGGCATATCTTTTTCTCCATTTCTCTGTGGCCATTCCTCTGGGGATACCACCAATCTGTCTGAAATTGAAGCTACCCAACATTTTACAGCTTCAAGAGGGGCGGCAATTAGACTACAGGAAAGACTGGAGGTA
>NW_003852450.1:1197410-1200149 GCF_000181295.1 Otolemur garnettii | reverse complement strand
TTATATTAACAAGTACCTATGTTCTCTGCTAATGTTGCCCATTGAGCAACTGCTACCCAGCCACACATTCACCTGTAAGTATGCATTTATATATAATGGGCAAACGCACAGTGTACAAGAGGGGCAGACGACAGAAGTAAAAGCAGACATTGCCATCCAAGCAGCTTCTGTTTGGGGTGATACTGAAATAAGACTCTTTGGCCCCTTTCTCCCTATCACTGAAGCGCTGATACCTGTGAGTTGTGGTAGGGCTCTCAGCCTTGAACTCAAGGATGGATTCAGTCTACCCAAGACCTGGGCAAGTTGAAAAGAAAGAGAAACAACAGCAACTATGGCAGTGGGGAGACAAAGGCTGGAAGCATTTGTGATTCAGGTTCCTGTACACCATTTGCTTTGGAGGAATTAATTTTCTCCAAAATAAAGTAGCATTCTTCTGAATGGCATGGGCCCTGAGTGGGGGTGGCATGCAAGTATAAAGCTATGTCTTTTCTTCTCTGTGTCAGGGTATATGTGAGGAGAAAAAGAAAGTGGTTAGGGCAGGGAATCTTATTAGATGTAGTAGACCTGTGCTAAGCAATTTAGATACTTATTTAACATTATTTTAATCCTTATGAAGTAGATACTATCCCTGTTTTAAAAGTGAGCACCCTCAGTAAGGAAGAATGCTCCTATCCGGTCATATTTTAGGATGAAAGTGGCACTTTGGACTGCAGAATAAGATACAGTTATTTAGATCATTGACCTATTGAATCAACTAACACTGAGCTTCCTCCTACCATTGTACTCCTGGTTAAATGAGCCAATAAAAAGCGCCATTTTTGAAAAAAGGCAAAGATAAGCAAATAAATAAATTAATTAATGAAGTGAGAATCCTAAATTCTGAGTTTCCAAGAGGTTATAGTAACTTAGCCAAGGTCACATACTTAGTAGAGTTAGAACTTGAACTCCAACCATTGTTGCTTCACAATGACTTAAAAGTACGAAAGAAGCATATCAATAAATGATGGTTTGAAAGGAAAATTACTTTCAGTCTAAGGTCAAAAGAGCGGGGACTAATGCATCCCTTATGTCAACTGGTACAAATTATTATACTAAGTGATAGAGCGAGGTCACCCCATGTGCCACTGCTGGAAAAGGGTGAGACAACCCTTGTGCACAATGACACGTGATTCCTCAGGCTAAAGGTGAATGGGGGATTGAGAGCCTCCAAAGCTGGACTTGGGGCCTGATGGTAATAAAAGACTGGGCTTCCTGGTGATTAAATCTGCTCCAAATATACCTGGAGAAGCATCTCAGCATAAGACAGAGCTCATTTTTTCCCACCAGGTGCAGCAGTGGGCTCTTCTGCGTGTGAAGTGAACTGATTCTTTGTGGCCCAGGGAGCTTTCTGGGTGGGAAGGGGTCATGGAAGCAGTTGTGAGTGGGGCTCTCATCCAGAAATGGAGTCCCACAGGGCTTATCAATAGGGGATTGGTCCAACCTCTTTCAACCAACCCAAGGGTGTAGGAAGATATCCCTCTTCCCTTAGTTGACTCATAGCTGCCATAAAGCCTGAGAAGGAAATCACCATAGTCTTTAGTGTTTTAGCCTGAACTGACCAGTTTCAGGTTAGAGTTCAGGAAGAACTTCCTGAGTATGAACTCTTTGACGCGGACCATGAATAGCCAATACTGGCTCTGGAATATCCTTTCCTAAAGACTTTAAAGAGCAGCAGAGACACCTAATTGCTGCCCACAGTACCTGGTAGAAGTGAGGCTCCACTCCAGCCTCACCTTTGCTTGTTGGTATTTCAGTAAAAGACCAATACAAATATAGAATGTATAATTTTCACATCATTCTTGGCAAATCCCAGGTGCGTCCCATTAGCAGAGTTCCAAGGATGCCATTTTCTATCAAGAAAAAGACATGCTGCATCGTAGTGCTTAGCTCAGGGCCCTATTAATAGCAATCCTAATTATATGGCTGCAAATTTAATTCATAGCAATGATTAGTGTCAGAATCAAAGGCATCAGGCATCAATATTGATGGAATTGCATAAGCCCCATAAACAGAGAACAAGCATTCAGGCCCATCCCCCCAGTCGTGGTCTGCTGTTAACTATTGCATTAATGTCTCTTCCAATTTTGCCAGATCAAAATGACTCCATTTCTCAGTGTTCTCCTTGTCCCCGGCCGAAACCTTTGCCCAGCCAGCTCTGAATGGGTATGACTGGCACACAAAAGATCCCAGACAATGTCTTTGAAGAAGAGCCCGGGGGCTCCCAGGGATGCATGGGTGATGGGCCCAGGCCCCACGCTTTACCCGGCAGCTTTTGGCCTTGTCAGCAACACTCCTTTGTCTCCCCTTCAGAAAGCTCATGGTAAACAATGACGCCTGGAGAAAGGGGAGTCAGCTGGGGACTGTGTGTGGCACAAAAGGCTGCCACCCCGTCCATTGTGACCTGGGCCAAGAGGGGTGAGGGGGTGGAGGAGTAGGCCTGGAGAGAGGGACACAAGCAAGGCAGCGTGTGCCGAGGTGACAGCTGCCATGTCCTGGGTATCCCAGACACCTTCACTCAAAAAAGTGCCAGGCAGTGGCTCTTTCACTCCCACTCTGCCCTTGTGCTTCTTCGTGCAGCTGTCTGTAAGGCAGGTGGTGGGCTACAGGTAGACAAATGGAATCTTAGGGAAGTCCAATAGAATGCCCCAAACTAGAGCTAGAAGCACAGGTGTCTGGAGTCAGGGAGCTCTGGATTCAAAC
>NW_003852450.1:1190213-1197005 GCF_000181295.1 Otolemur garnettii | reverse complement strand
GCAAGGCCAAGTGGTCAGGCCTGGCACAGGAAGCTCAACCAGATTCTTGCCCCAGGGGAATGATCTCCAGACCAATTTTAGGCTCTGCTTAGGAAATGTTTGTATGCTAGACAAAGGAAGAAGTCAGTCTGGTGTTTTGTGCAGAGAGAATATTCCTTCACAGGATATAGAGAAGGGTCCAGAAATTGAAATCCAACAACCTGAATCCTAGTCTTGCCTCTGTGGCTAAGAAATCGGATGACTTTGAGACGATCATTCTGCCTTTTGAGGCCTCACCTGTTAAATCCGTAACATGGAACAACACATTTCACATCTGCCCAAAGTCAGTAGGCTGGACGAGTTTTCTAAGGTCCTGTCTACCCGTAAAATCTATGCTACACATTTAAGGAAAGACTCCTAACTGACCTTGCTTGATGATGTCAACTTTCTTGTCTGGGAGCCTTACTCCCTCCGCAGGTCCTACCAGCCTCTCCCCCCGTCTTGATTGCCCTCTCACCCAGCCCTGAATAGTCAAGCCTGGAATTTCTGGTTCATTACTAAAGTTTGTTGATGCCATTTCTCCTTCCTTAGGTTAGGTGGGGAGTAATGGCTGGTGGTACCAGCCTCTGCAGTAGAAATCAGAATACAGTATAGGAAGGTGATGGCTGAGTGGGACAACTCCAGCAGCACCAGCTCCTGAACTCCTTTTCTACCTTAGAGCCTAGAAACCTTTCTAGAGGCTGAGGCCAGGAAAGGGAGTAGAATCCCAGGAACAGATGCAGAAGTACAAAACTCCAGGTTCATTTTTACCATCTTGCTTCTCCACGTATTTCCTGCTTCCCTGGACAGAGAGGCTCATGATAGCAATAAGCACACAGATGGTGAAGTAGCCACAGGCTTTTAGTTTGGTCTTCATGGACTATACAGGTGACCTTACTGCATGTTCAGCCCATTTCTACCCTGAAATCTTTGTAGTCCTGGCTCTAATTCCCACATCTTCCCTTGATTTACTATATGACTCCAAGTAAGTCCTTAATCTTTAAACTTCAGTATCATTATCGCAGTAGAGCAGTAAAATAGCCCAACTCTTCTTAATCATCCAAAAAGTAGGTGGAATTAATGAATTTGAGCCCTTAGAAGAAAAACATGGCAACTAACACAGGGGTGGTAAGTAGGAATAACAGTAGGAGTCACACTAGTAGTAACAGTGGTAATAGCAGCAATGGCTGTCAGTCATTAAGCACTATGTGCTGGGCTCTGTATTAGATCCAGTAGAACCTCTGCAAGTTGACCACCCAAGGGACTATAACAAACTGGTCAACGTACAGACACAGTTAACATAAGGATGTAGACCTAATGTACCTATACGTACACGTGGTACATGTCCGGTCTCTGAAAATTAGGTCATCTTAAGGAGGTGATCAACGTAGAGAGGTGGTCAACTATGGAGGTTCTACTATATGTTACATTCCCCATGTCTGATATGCATCACTACCTTGCAAGGCAGACATTAGTGGTTCAGTTGAGTAAACAGAGCTCCCTTCAAGATCACATAGTTCATCTGAGGCAGAAGCTGTGAGGCACCAGCATATTGGGCTGCTTGGGAGCATGCAAAGGGAAAGAATGGGCCTGTTTTAGTTAATTCTGCAAAGCCACAACAGCGGAACCGACACTTCCCCCAGCCCTGCCCTGGGAAGGGGGCTGGTACATATTGTTTGGTGATATGAGACTCGGAAAGCTCTCACTGGTGACTAATGCAACTGCATGCCAAAGTCCAGCAGGATTAGATTAGTTAGGCTCAGCTGGTCCGGTCTTCTAAGTATTTTTTCCCATGACTCAGGGCTGGGGGCAGGGGGCAGGATTCTCTTCTTCCATCTGACCCTGCAAACATGTCACTAAAAAGGAGGCTGATCTGACAGCTTTGCCACCCTGGGGAACCAGGGAAGAAGTAGGATTTGGGGGAAGCCTCAAAGTTGTCAGTGTAATAATAACAGAAAGCACTTGCGTGCCAAGCACTATATTAAGACTTTCTATTTGATCCTTACATAAATACTCAAAGTGTTTATTAGTACCCTACTCCACAGAAGAAAAGAATGAAAGTTCACAGGGTAAGTAACAATTGTAGTAATATTTAAATGTGTGTGTGCCCAAGCTTCCAGACTCCTTTCCATGAATTATTTCCTCATGCTCTATTTTTTCCATTAGGGCTTATCACCTTCTTAACATACTACATAATGTACTTAAGTATGTTGTTTGTCTTCCCACATTATGATATAATCTCCATAATGGCAAGTATTTTATTTTATTTTTTTTTGGCCGGGGCTGGGTTTGAACCTGCCACCTCCGGCATATGGGGCCGGCGCCCTACCCTTTTGAGCCACAGGTGCCACCCCAATGGCAGGTATTTTTGAGAGTTTTGTTCATTACTTGTATATCAAGCCCTTCTTAGCACATAGTAGGTATGCAGTAAATATTGGTTCAATAATGAATTATTTCATTTAATCCTTATTATATGAGTCAGGTACTAGAATTATGTCTCTTTTACAGTTGAGGAAATTGAAGCTCAGAAATCGCACAGCTAGTAGGACAGAGTCAGGACTGGATCTTTTAAGCCCTTATATTCTTTGTTATGCAAATTAGTCTCTACTTGACGGCAGGGGAGTGGCCCAGTGGACCAAATCCTTTCCCACCAAGAGATATATGTCCATGTCCCATATCCATAGACAGGCACAGCTTAATGGACTAAGAGCATGCGTGTATGTGGTTTCTATTTTCCTAAGGATGAGACCTCTGTGAACACAAGCAGCTTGGCCTCTTGAAAATTTTGCATGGCCTATTTGTGCCACCTGGATTCTATGAGCTTGAATCATTATTCCCATCCCCCTTGTCCCCAAAACACAGATTTTGTGTTTCACCTGCCCTGCAATAAAGCCTTGAGCTTCAGGGCTCATTCTTGGACTGAGAAATGGCCAGCTGAACACACAGCCTGATGCCCTGTGCAAGAACTGTCCAAGATTCAAGTATATAAGAAATTGCATGCGGGGTACAAAATATAAATGAGTCTGTAGTTTCTCCCTTTTCAGAATGGCTCTGAGGGATCAGGATTTCCTTCCTCAGGGTTCACTGGGGCTCTGGATAGAACCATCCCTGCCATCTCCACCTGCCATGGTCGAGCAGGGGGATGGGCTGGCTGGGGTGAGTGTGTTGGAGATGATGGGGGTAGGAAATTCTGTAAATATGCCTCCTTTCTTGTGCCAACCAAATGCAGCCTTTCCCAGCTTTCAGAAGACCAGTTCTTGGGACCCAAGAGGCCTATAAAACAACAAAACAAACAGCGAGTTTGGCGGCAGGAGCCTGGGCAGGGAGCCAAATTCATTACTAGGGATGTGGTGGTGAGCGCCCCGAGCTACCACCCCACCTCTTCCATATAGGCTCTGGGGAAGGGAGAGGGTGTCTGCGCCCTACTAGGTAGCCCCCACATTGCTGAGATGCCTGGGAGAGTTGGGTGTCAGATCAGCAGTCCAGGTCCCAAGAGAGCCATTAGGTCTTCTAGAAGTGGCCCCACATTTCTGGCTGTTTACTCAATCAAGGGTTCACACTGAGAGACGAGACGAGTGAATCATTTCCACTCTGAGTGGCTATTGTTTGGTGGGGTTGGCACAGGAGAAAGGCATATTTCTCAGCTTTTTATCCAGCTTGGCCTTCCGTCCGCCCAGGCAACTCCACCCCATGAGGGGAGCCAACTAACAGGTTAGGAAACCTCTGTGTGTTTGGGGAGGAAGTCTAAATGCCAATGTCAATACTATCAATGGAGAGCAAGGTGAGCATATAACCTTGGGTGAGATTTTTAGTAGCTCTAGGGCTCAGTTTTCCACATCTGTAAAATGGGGGTGGAGATGTAGTGGGGCATTCCCCTTCCTTGTTTGAATTGTTTGGGGAGGTTGGAAAGGAGTGGAAGGGTATCCTATAAATAATGTTATAAAATACCTGAGGGCTTGGGAGAGTTAATACAGTGCTCCTGATGGATACTTTCCAACACTCAAGTTCCTCTTGCAAGAAGCTTACAGTTTTCCTGGCTTTGCTTAGTAAAACACTGCTGAGATTACAAAGAGAAGAATAGGATTGGGACTTCAGGGCTTCCTATGGGCTGGGGACTAGAGACCATAGGGTATCTAGGGAAGGATAGAAAGACGTTCACAGATGTTTCAGTGGCCACAGCTAGCTAATGGGAAAGAAGGTGGTGCCAGATGAGACCTGTCTCCAGAGCCTAGAAAGCCTTTGTGAATTTGCAAAAATGTCTTAGGAGTCCTAGAAACAGAAGATGGTGGGGGAGAGTAGAGGTGACCTGGGCCTTCCTACTTCCCTACTGTAGATAAGCCTGCAACTGGTCCAGATGAGGCAGATGGCATCCATGCTATTCTGGGGTTCTCCAGTCAACGATATAAATGCTGTACCCTTGTACCTAGTCAACATTTCTGAGAGTACCGCTCCTTCCTCTTCCAGATGTTAACTAGAAAACAAACTTTCTTGGCTCCTCATGACCCTGCCACACCAGCCCTCTTCCCTCCTCACACTGACCCACCAACCCATCATATCTTCCTTCCCTTGCAAACCAGCCACATCAAGAGGAGTCACTCTTGGTGCCTGGTTCCATTCCAAGTAGTGCAAAGGGGGCTCTGGTGTGGAGAAGGCACCCACCACATTTGAGATCTACTCCATGAGCACCTAATGTATAAGAGGTGTTGGATCTGACAGTGATATAAATATGAAAAGGAAGGTCCCTGCCCTCAAGGATTTGTGACTATCAAAAGAGGGGTGTATCTTAGCAGCTGCCCCTATGTCAGAAGCTGTGGGGTCCAGGAGGGTGCTATTTACAATGGTTGCGGAGGGTAAATAATGGACATGTCCCCAGTGCTTGGGCAGCAGGCAAGGATTCTAGTGGGGGTTACAGAAAAGACAGCCCATACCTCCTGCTGTTGTTCAAGGACCCCAGGGCCAAGCGGCTAGAGGGTTAAGACCAAAAACCACCCTGCAGTATCTGTGACTAGCCCTGCAGGGGTGTGAAACCAGGCCTGAGGCAGTGGTTTTATTAGCTGTAAGTGGAAGGAAAAAATCAGAAGAATGTGATTTTGAACCTCCAGACGGTCCTTCCTCCCATTGTCCTGGTATCCTTCACCTGCTCATCCTGCTCTCTTTCTTCCTGTGTCCATGACTTGTGCTTGAGTTGCCCCCTTGACTCCTCCCTGAAACCTGTACTAAATGAGAGTCCAATGGCTACCTCTGCTCTTCCACCACCTACTGGGGCGCTTGCTCTCAATCCTTCTCATCCAGACTCCCACGGCCTGCTCCTAATCAGGAGGGATGTCATCACTGTCAAGGAGGCCCAGGCCCCAGAAGACCCTGCTTTCCTGTGGCACATCTTGCCCCAGGCTCACTTGCTCACCTGTCTTGGCCTTGCCTCACCCCATCCTTGCCAAACCCTTCCCACCTGCTTTCCACCTTGCTTTATTCATTCTCTTTTCCTGAGGGGCTTTCTGCTCTGCTGAGGGCAGGCTCCAACCCAGCCTTGACTCTAAAGCCCACGCATGGGGGCTATGACCTCCCTCTTTTGCCTCCTCTTCTCTGCCCTAGCCTGCCTTTCTTTACCACACACATGGCTGAAGGAGCCAGGGAGGCAGTGGCGGCATCGCTGAAAAGATCAAGTGATTCCATGCAAAGCATCTGACTGGTGACCTCCTGTCGCTGCTTGCATATTTCCACTGACTAGGAACTCATTCCCTCTTAAGTCACCTCTTTCCATTTTAGAAAAGTTTGGCTGTAAGAAACTTCTTGCCTTTATTAAGTGGAAAGCAGCTATGCTCTAACACCTACCCATTGACCCTATTCTGCCCTCTGGGGCCACATTGATTCAGTCTAAGTCATCTGCCTTTGCTTAAAGGCTGAGCTTACAGATTGCAAAACCAGATAATGGAGCTTCAAGTCCTGGCTCTGCCATTTACTTGCCATGTGGCTTTGGATAAAACTGTTATTTTTTTTTTTAACCTTTCTTGGCTTCTCTCCTCATCTCTAAAATGGAGGTAATAATAGTACCTACCTCATAGGAGTTATATAAGATTGAGTTAATAGATATAAAGCTCTTAAAATAGCACCCGACTCATAATAAGTCTCAGTAAATTACATTATCTGAACATAGCTGTGTTATGTCTTGCTTTATTCAATCTTTTTTCCTTGGGTTAACATCCTTTTAAAAATATCCTACACATAGCATGATTCCCATGTCCTGCCAGCTCTTGTTTATCTGGCACATTAATTTGTTTAACACCCTCCTGCAATGTTATTGCCAATGTAAAGTCAAGTTGCTGTTTCTCATGACCTGGAAGCTGTTCTTCTGTTACTGTGGTGAAGACTAACTTGGCTGAAGCTGTATCACACAGTTGGCTCATGTCGACTTTGTGGTTAGCTAAGATCTTAAATCCTTTTCACTTGATCCCCTCAGTGCTTCTACCTGCCCAAGCCTGGCAAGGTCCTCTGAGCATGGTAGCCCTTCCTTGCGTATGCTTTGTGCCTCCTCCGTGTGACACCTAAGCTTTTACATGCTCTTCTCCCTGACCCTGAACTCATCAGAACATCAGTCTTTACGCAGACCCCGGTAATCTTCCTTCTCAGTAAAGCCTTGCATTGATCGCACTGCACTCACTGGTTTTGCCTGAATTGTTCCACCATCTGGTGAATTGTTGCCTATCTTCTTGCCTCTGACAATGCACTGACCCTCAGTCTCTGCAAGCATTGCACATGTGGATTTTGTGGTCTTAT
>NW_003852450.1:1165957-1190001 GCF_000181295.1 Otolemur garnettii | reverse complement strand
GTGGATGAGGGCTGGACAGTCTAACAGACGCCTGGCCAGGCAGGGGAGAAATGAGTAGTTCTGACGCACGGGGCTTCCCTCCCTTCTCCAGACTCTTAGCTATTTTTTTTTTTTACCTTATTTTCCTTCCTGTGTTGAAAGAGCTATGGGGCCTGGACCATGGTAGGGTTTCCTGGGGACATTCCATAAATTCCTCATAGGCTGTTTCTCTGGAGAGGGGTGAGGGCAAGTGGGTGGGTAAACAAGGGGCCAGCAGGAGCCCGGGTGTGAATATCAGGTGCCTCAGAGGAGAATGGGTGGAAAGGAAGGGTGAGTTTCACAGAGGAGGAAGGATGGGTGTCATGAGCTCATAGAAATAGCCACAGAAAGGCCAAGTGAAGAGTGAGAAGGAGCAGGTCCGAACAAGCTGTCGGCAGCCATGCCCCAGCCTTGCCCTTGAACCCTCTGACTTGCCTTCACAGCAACTGATCCACCGGGGCTCCAACAGGGCCAGGAGAACTTGGCCAGCTCAGGTGTGTGACTTGGAAAGATGCCAAGCCCCCTGTGTGTTCTGTGAAAGGTGGATGGAGATATGGGGAAGGTCGTTTCAAGGTCCCTTTGAGTCCTGCTGGACCACACTTCCGTTACTCTTTCTTTATCCATCCATTCAAGCAAATGATAATTCCCTAATTCAGATCTAGGGTGGAAGAGAGTGGGGGCACTAGCTCCTGGCTGAACTCTGTGGCAAGCCTAGACCTGAGGACTGTTCTTAGCTTCCAGCTCTGGGCTCCCTCGCTGTCTCTCTACAGAAAAGGGGTGCCACACTGGGGGTTAGGGCAAGAAGCAACATGTCCTAGATCTCTATGCTCGGACAAGTCACTTTTCTTCTCTGGGCCTCAGTTTCCCCACCAAATCATGGTCAGTTTTCAAAACAGTTTCGGGGCCTATTCCGTGAGTGAACACTTGACAAAGGGATTAAGGAGAAGGAAGGGAATGCATATGCGTAGAGCACAACCTTGCCCTTAATAGAACTTTCAAGAGAATAAAGGAGACCAGTAAATAGAGTTACACAAATGATCCAGAGCAGTGATTGGAGGGGGGACAGGGAGAGGGGAAGGCGCTGAGCACCAGCCTCGATGTGGCTGCTGCTGGCCCCTAGAAAGCCTTGGCACAATTTAGAAAAAGCTGGGTCTCCTTCTATAAGGCCATGTATTAGAAAGTGTACCCCAACTGGGTGGATGTCTCTACCATAGGGTACGTGGTGTATTGGTGTGGTAGGGAGAACTCAGGCTGGATTTCACCTCCCCTATGTCCCTTAGCTCAATGCCCTGTGCCAGGCATAATTTGCCCACCTGGATGTTGTGACTCTGGCTGTGCAGGACAGATGAGCCACTTTTTAACCATAGTGGAATCTCATAGAGCAAGTTCTTTGCTCTTCTACTTTGGGAAAGCAAAAGCAGAGACCACATTCTTTCACTGTTCCATGTGCTACCAAACAAGCTCAGGGCCAAAGTCTTGGGCATAGGGGAGGGCCTGCCACAGAAACACATGGGAACCTCTACGGACAGCAGTTAGTACATGGTTAGACGGTTTTGGTATGGAGAACCAGAAAAGGTCTGGAGGGTTTAACACACCAGGTGAACCCAGAGCAGTTCTTACCTCCTCTGGCATTCAGAATAAGCAGAACATGGAAATTTCTCCCTGGGCTCCCTCCAGGCTAACCTCTTCCCACACTCCCAAATAACATCCTCCCAAGGCTGTATACCACGTAGGAGGAAAAGACTCCAGGGTGATGTCAACATCAAAGGGTGAGAGGCAGCAAGGTCTTATATGTGCCTTGATCCACAGGTGCTGGGACTAGGGAAAGCGGGCAGGAAGGTAAGCTTGGGAAATGAAGATTAGCTGGGACCGGAAAGAATGTGGGTGCTATAATCTCACATAATGAACCAGATTGTGCTCCCTCTCCGCACCCTAAGCACTAGGCAAGCAGGTACAAGCTGTTGGCTTCAGCCTGCTGCACCAGCGACCTGTTCTCTCCAGCTGGTAGAGGTGTTCAGGGAGGCACAGGGTAAAATGCCTACTTCCTGCTGGCAGCTCGCATCTGAGTGGTGAGGTGGAGAAGGAAGATTACAGGAAGAGGAAAGACGGGAGAATGTCTGTCCTGGGCACCAGATACCATCAGAGAGCTGCCATTTGTCCCAGGTCCTCAAAATTGTGACCTGTAATCCAAGGTCAATTTGTAACTCCAACTTCTTTGGATTCAACAAAGACTGTTGACCAGTGTAATCAGCCCTACAGGTTTAGGGAAGGATTTGTAATGTGGATGAGGGTGATTCATACTGTAAATAATCAAAATTCTGTAATTCTACTTGATTTGAGAATGAAGATCGAAGTTTTTGCCCTTATACTAATGTGTCTTCTTGATTTCTTGAAGTCTGGGCTTAATTGAAATAAGTTTGCATTCCTGAGATACCCAGTGACTGATGGCCAGAGGAAGCAGACAGAGGACAAACCACAAAATCAATCCTTCCTACCTCCCCATTTCACCCTCACCCCCCAAGAAAATGAAGGGTTACCTGTAGCTATCTCTCCAGCAGGGACTCTCAGCTGAGGAGCTGAATGGCACTGTGGCATCCAAGCTCAAAGACTCTTACCTTTTTCAGCTTGCCGCTCTTAGTCCCCACAAAAACCACACTGTAGCCATTGTAAACGTAGGAAGCCACAGAGGTCATGCGGTCCCGGCTGGTGGTGTACAGGGTCAGGCCCTCCACTGGAGTGGAGCCTCCAAGTGGCTGGTTGATGTCCAATCCACAGAAGTTATCATCAATGGGGACAGGCTAGAGGGAAGGGGAGGAAATTGGGTCAATAGCAGCGGAGGCATGATGGAGCCACTTCACATCCCCCCGCCCCCAACCACCAGCCCCAGGACACCAGGGCTCACAGAGGCACGGAGATGGGGTTCAGAGGTCTTACTCTCCCTGCAGACAAAACCTCCTCACCAACTGACCCACAATTCCTAAGAAACCAGGTAAAGGAGTGAGCAGCATCCTTCCACTCACCTGGAGCTATCTGCCTCCACCTTTCTGCCAGGAAAACCAGGGTCAATTTGTAAAGCTAATTGCTTGAATAAATTTTCGAGTTATTTTAATATCCCTGTGGACCATGCCATTCTATGGGGATCTTTCAACTTCAGACAAGGGTTCAGTGGATATTCAGTCGAAAGGCAACATCACAGGATTGCTACCAGCCTGGAGAGGGTTTCTTGTTTGCTTCTTGGGCTGCAAAGTCTCCCTTTGGGCACAGGGAATTTTAAGCCATTCAACTATTCACTACTATCTGCCTTACCAGGAATGGATTAAAAGTGTCATAATAATAATGGACGGTATCTTAGACTTTAACATTTAGAGTTAGTTAATCTCCATGTGCCTCAGTTATTATTTAGAATAATACCTGCCCACCCAGAACTCTTACAGAATTATGGAGAAGCAAATGAAATGAAGCAATAGAGTGAAGCAAAATGAAATAATAAGTGAAAACAAATGAAGTAATAGAGTGAGAGCAAATGAAATAATGTAATAGAGTTTTGTTAAGTTGCACAACTATTTCCACTATTGTAAGTTACAGGCCTTCAACAATGCTTAAGTAAACATAATTATGAGGGAATTCTGGAGGTGATGTCCTTCCCGTTATCAGCCCTTTGAAGAGAGTGGCAGTGTACCTGTGTAGAGTATGGCAGGAGAGACTGGGGCACCTTGGCAAGGAGAGCACCTTGGGCAAGTGAAAAAACCTGCTGGTCGGAAAGTAGGAAGACCTAGATCCCACCCTCTGTTCTATTGCTAACTGGTTGGTTAAACTTGGACCAGTAGATTCCTCTTTGGGAGCTGTTAAAGACAATATTAACTTGATGATTTCAAAGATCTCATTAGGTTAAAAAATAGACAGAGACTATGTGCTTTCTGAGGCAGGGGCTACTGAGGAGTCTGCAATGTTCACACAGTGCCCAGCATAGAGCCGGGCCAGGAAGGGTGCCCAGAGATGCCCCAGTTGATTGCATAACATGGAATCCTGGGGCAAAGGTGGCAGAAGCTGGGCTGGAGAGAGCCCCAAGTCCTGGGGCAGCTGTTCCTTCTGGGTCTGGAAAGGCATCCCGGAGGAGGAAGCAAACAGCTGTCATGGGAAGCATGGAAAGCATCAGAGGGAAGCCTGGCCTCTGTTCCCTTCAAGCTCTTCTCCTCACCCTCCCAGGGAAGTGCAGGCTGACACATCATCACATGTTGACAGGCTCATTTCTTTGGAATAATTGGTTTATGAAACATGGTGTGTGATTTTTTATTTTAAAACCAAGGACTTCCCTTTCATTCCCTTCTCAGTCCCAAAGGGAATGGAGACTCATTTCTTGTGATCCCTTAGTTTTTCTTAGGGAGCTGCTGTTCCTCCTACTGATGGGAATGATGGTGCTGCGTGTGTGTGTGTGTGTGTGTGTGTGTGTGCATGCTAGGAAACCGATTTTTAGGTTAAGGATGACCTTTGAACTCTGGATAATAAGGAGCCCCACAGAGCAGAAGGAATGAACTTCTCAGCAAGGGAGTGAAGCAATGGTCTGCTGGACCCAGTTTGTGGGGGAGGCCTGTGTACATCTCTGTGTTGATGACAAACTGGTGCTTGAAATCAGCTATGGTGGGAGCATTTGTACCATGGGAATTGGCAAATGCTTATAACGGGGGCTTTTCCCTCCTTTCCCTGCTGCATACAACCAGGTACCTAATAGTTACCAGCACATCACTGGAGGCAATGATAAAGATTTCTGGCTCCCCAGAAAAACAGGTCAGAGTAATCAGCTACTATGCTCTTTTTTTTTTTTTTTTCTGAGACAGCCTCACTCTGTTGCCCAGGGTAGGATGTCATGGCATCTGCTTAGCTCACAACGACCTCAAGCCATCCTCCTGCCTCAGCCTTTTGAGTAGCTGAGACTATAGGCAGACACCACAAGGTCTGGCTAATTTTCTTCCAGTTTTAGTAGAGACAAGGTTTTGCTCTTGCTGAGGCTGGTCTTGAATTCCTGAGCTCAAGGGATTTTCCTACCTTGGCTTCCAGAGTGTTAGGATTACAGGTATGAGCTATCATGCTAGCTGATCAGCTACTATTAATCCTTTCAACAGTTTGTAATTCTCTTCCTCAACCCCACACCATAGGCAGCAGCTGTCCAGGTAAGACTTGGGCAATCCAGATTTTAGTCCTGTCCCTACCACTGTCCAGCTGTGTGACCTTGATACTCCACATGCCCTCAATGAACTTCAATGTTTTCACCTGTAAAGTAAAAGGATTGAACCAGGTAATTCTCAAGCATCCTTTCAGCTCTGAGAGTCTTTGATTTCATGCCATCAGTTTCTTTCCCACTTTCTGTGGTACTTTACCAGGCCTCAGAGTCTAGGCACAGGTGCAGCCCAAGACAGTTTTTGAGAAATGATGACAGGAGTAAAAACCTTACTGGTACTTGTACATTTTGCTAGATTCTACCTGACTTTAATATTGCCAAAAGTACAGAGAAAATGGTTTGTTCTGAGCCCGAGCCCTTGGGATTGGCTGGCATTTCTTTTTCTCCTCAATTTCTTTTTCAATATATTGTCAGATATTCCCAAACACCTGATGCCCCTTTACTTTTGTTCAAATGGTGAAAACTTGGTCTATGGCCTTCCTTAGAGGCAGAATGGCTAAACACACAGAGCTTGGTCTCAAAAGTGATAAGAGCAAACGGAATTAATGAAAATTCCTGCTTTATCATTCATAGTTATGTTGATTTAAGCAATCTCCTTAGTCTTTGTGAGACTTTGTTTTTCTATCTGTAAAATGAGAATGACAATTCATGCCTTATCAGGTCATTGGGAGGAGCAAATGAGATAATATTTCAATTGCCAAGCATAGGCTTTAGTACAAAGAGTGGGAGTCCCCTTTCCCATCCCTTCTCTGGGATCAGAGCTCAAATCCATGATCTGAGGTTTCCACATTATTCCAGATCATGTTAAAATCAAGCTCGGAGACCTTAGTTTCCCTGGATCCCCAGGTGTGGGATCCTTTGGACTATAGGGATTATGAAAAATCCTTCCTCTTGCAGTCCCCTGCATCAGAAAAGCGTGGTGCTTAAAGGGAGAGTGGAGGGGCTTTTACTCTGAGGCCTGAGTCCCACCTCCTGTCACCTCTCTCCTAGTGCTTTTGCTGTCCTTTGGTCCCTAGCCCAGGCTTGTCTCTCTGCACCACCCCTGGAGCAGAGAAGGGTGTCATCTTCCTCTTTCCTCTGGCTCAGCCACAGGCAGGAATCAGCAGTTTCCTCCTGACAAGGCCACCTCTGGATTATGGGAATCACGCTGGACTCTGCAGGGGCTTAACCCTTCCATTTCCTCTCCACTTCTCCCAGTTGGTTAGGTCCACCAGTCACAGAATGTTAGTACTGAGAAGAAATTTGGGAATTATCTCGTTCAACATTCTCTCATGTTATAAAAGTAATATAACTAAGAAAATGACATTCTTTATGACTGTGATTAATATTCTTAAACATTGCTGCCTATTTACTGAATGTTTATTATATTTCAAGTATTATACTAAGCATTTTACATAAATTTTCTATTTGATTCTCATAATAACCATGAAAAGAAGGTAATATTGTCTCTATTTTAAAGATGAAAAAAATTATAGCTCAGATCAGGTACCTAACTTTCTGAAAGTCACACAAAAAGTAAGTGGTAGATCTGATTTTCATTTTCCATCTGTTGAAACACAAAGCCTATTGTCTTAACCATTATCCTACATACACCCAGGGACAGAAGCACAGCCTAGGCCTGACCTGACTTCTGGCTTCAAGAAGTGAATCTTGGTTCTAGTGGCAGATGCCCTCAATTCAGGATATTCAGAAAGCAGCCGTATGGGTCCTTTGGTCTCAGATATTTCCCCAGGCTAAAGATCCAGAGCCCACAGCACTGTGTACAAAAACCTATTTTAGCACTTGCCACACTCCCCAACAGTTAACTAAAAATTGTAAACCTAACATTTCCAGGCATGGAGCTAATCTCACCATATGTTATCTGATTATCCCACAAGGTAAGCATTATGACTCCCATTTCACAGATGAGAGTGCTGAGGTGTTACGTTGCTTTTAAAGCCAGGAAGTAGCAGAGTTTTGAGCCCTGGCTTGTCTTAGAAGCTCAAACTCATACCCACTACATTATGTTTCTCTCTCTCTCTTTTTCCTGCTCTCCCCCAGTAGATTATGAGATCTGTGGAAGGAGTGACCATGCCTCGTTACGTTTGCATCACCAGTGCCTAGTACAGTGTCAGGCACTCAGAGGACCTTCAATACTCATTTGCTAAATGGAGGAATGGGTGAATGGATGGATGATGGACAGATAAAGGGAGTGATGAATGGACAGACAGATAGATAAGGGCTAGAAAAGAGATAGCAAGAAGGATTAAGGAAGGAGGGAGGAATGGAGGGAAGAGATGGGTGGATGGATGGATGGTGGGATGGGTGGATGAATGGATAAATGGATGAAGCATTGGTGGATGGAGGGGGACAGGGAAGAAGGATAAATGTATAGATAGAAAGATGATGGGAGGGAAGGAGGGAAGATGGATTGAAAAAGGGATGGGTGGGGGGATAGATGGAAGAGTGAGTGGATTGTAGTGAACCCTCTGATGGCAGCACCCTGATGCTCTGAGTTTTTCTCTGCCATCCTCAGGTCTGGACCCTGCGCTCCCTTTCCCCTCCTCTTTTGCTTTTGCCCACACCCGACTCTCCTCCAGTTTTCAATCTGTCAGTCAAGCTCAAGGCCTTTCCCTCTCCTCTGACTTAGCTATCCTATGTCTATCTGACCCCTCACTTGGCATCAGGGTGGCGTACACCTCTGCACATACCTCTGGCTGACCCTGTGTCCTACTGCTCTTTCTCTGACACGTTCTGATCTGGCTGCGGTGGCCACCTTGCTTTTCCTTGGTCACTCTAGACATGCCCAGAATTCTTTGTACCTGCTGTCTCTCTGGAATGCCTTCCCCAGGTAACCGCGCAGCTTCCCCTCGTCCTATCCTGTCTTTGCTTGAACACCACTTTCTCAGTGAGCTAAACATCGTAGGTGTCCCCTCCCTGCTATATTTTTCTTATAGCAATAATCACCATTTGACAGGCTGCAGGTTTGATGTGTTCATTTGTCTCACCTCTCTAGTACGTAAGCTCCACCAGGGCAGGGAGCTTGGTACCATTGCATGATTCACCACTAAAGCCTGCAGCACCTACAGTAGCCCCTGGGGTGATGTAGGCACTCACTGCATAGATTTGGAATGATTTAATGAAGCAACAACAAACATGTCCTAGGTATCTAGTGTAGGTAAGACCCAGTGTTATTGGTCACCAGCTGGTAACATGAGCCTGACAACCTCTCATTTCAGGGCCTTGGTGGTCTGGGAGCAGGCAGGCCCTGAGGCACAAACAGGAAGGGTGGAACCCGCATCTCGATTCAGGAGCAGAGGAACGTGCCCCCTTACCGCCTTGGTGCACTGGACGTCCTTTCCCAGTAGCCAGTTGAGCTCCAGGTTGCCCTCGCCCTGGTAGCAGGACTGCAGGCGCTCCTTGATCTGCAGATTGATGGCGCGGATGGGGAAGGCACACAGGGCAGAGTCGTCGGGCGGGTGGTGGTACTGCTTCTGCCCTTTGGAGAAGATGGCGAAGAGCACATCGTCCTGGCTGCTGATGTTGAAGGCCTGGGCCAGGGAGTCGCCAGGCTTGGCCAGGTAGGCAGCCTGCAGGAGGCGGTACTCCACTCCTGCCCGGGTGCAGCCGAACGGCAGGGACACATACGAGTGGAACTTGGGGTCATCCTTGCAGAGCCGCACGATGCGTGAGGTGTAGAAGAGGTCTCCGGCCGAGTTGATGGCTACACCCTCGGGGGTCTCGGGCTGGACAGTGAGAAAGTAGACGAAGCCCCCGCTGGCGAAGCCGTAGATGTAGAAGATGTCAAAATGGGAGACGAGGGCCAGCGTGTCTGAAGGGATCTTGATGAGCGAGGACACGAAGTCGCTGTGTAGCTCGTAGTCGAGCATGGCGGAGGACTCGGGGTCTCGGGGCAGCTTCCGGCTGGATAGGGTCGGAAAGTAATCCTGCTTCCCGTCCACAGCAGTGCCGATGAAGAGCTTGCCGTCCTCGCCCTCGGAGCGCACAATCACCCCGTACATGGTGCCCGTCTTGTTGACGCTGGACAAGTAGTGCTCCTTCTTGTGGGACGGCTCCACCAGGATAAAGAGGTCATCCAGCCGCAGCAGCTTGCACACGCCCTGGTAGAGGCTCCCGCAGGCCAGCAGGCGGTTCTCCGAGTAGTCGATGATCAGCAGCTTGTTGACATTGTTGGTGAGGGTGAGCACCTCGCTGCAGGGCTGCACGATGAGTGGCGGGTAACAAGACTTGTTGTCCTCCTCCGGCCCTGTCTTATGAGCCACCTGGATGGTCAGGTTGCCTGTCAGCTTGTAGACCCGGTTGATGGCCCCCACGTACACCGCCCCTGTCCCTCGGTGGACAGTCAAGTGGTTGAAGGTCCAGTCACGGTTCTCAGAGTGGAAAGTGCTAAACTGAGGCATGCCGGCCGCCCAGGGGGCCAGCAGCACCCAGACCACCCAGAGCAGGACCACAGACCAGCTGTCAACCTCCAGGGCCCGTGGCCAGGGACTCCTCTGTTCCATCCTGAGAGCTGCAGGGATGAAGAGAGGGCGCCTCTGTGTGTTCATCTACTCCACCTTCCTGGGTTGGTCCTCACATGCATGGTTCTGGAAAACACAAGGCAGAGTGGTCAGACTGAAAATAAATTCCAGGAGGCGCGAACAGGAATGCTTGACCCAGGGGTCCTAATCCTGGCTCAGTTCTGTGTGAGTGTCTTCCTTCTGTGGCTCAGTTTTTCTATTTTTAACATACTTTCTCCCTCTTAGGGATGTACAGGGAATCCTGTTATCTATTTTGGTCTCCAGCCTTTACGCTGAAAAAATACTTTTTTTTTTCCTTTATAAAGCATCTCTATTTCTGTCCTCTTAAGACATCATTTTTATCTGTCAGAAGGTTAAAAGACTGTTTAAGTCCACCCAGCCAGTCAATCCAACGGCAGCACTAAAGCCAGCCTTCCTCACCCAGCTGGCTCCTCTACCTGAGACCAGGAAAAATCTCTTCTGCTTTTTGAAAGCTTGTTAGGAAGACCTCCCCCAGGCTCTCCAGGTCAACTACTCCCAGAGTCTGGATATCGCAATAAAATTCTTAATTTCAGACTTCCAGGGCCTCACACTGCTAAGCCTCTTTGCTGTCTGTGCTGTGCCATCCACTGGGAGGAGAGGAGCTGGTCACCCTGACTGATAATACCCCTCCCTGCCTCTGCCCCTATTCCCCCAGAAGAAGAACCCCTGACCTTTGGCTGCTTGGACTTGTTAGAAAAGAGAACTATACTGTGGTCAACATTTCAGGGGTTCCTCTATGTGTCATTTGCAAAGTTGAAGAGTACCCAGGGAACAGGCAAATGATCCCCCATCCCTTTGACAGGCAATGCCCAGCCACACCCTACCCCTAACCCAGGTGGGGTCCTGGCAAACTGCTTCAACTTCTGCTTCTCTGCAGGCAGAGTGCAAGCGGACCCAGCCTCCTTGCTAATGGAGACTGCTAACTGAGTCCTGCTTCAGCCACCTTTGGTGGCAGTTCTGGGTTTGGGAAAATGTAGGTAGCAGGAAAGGGCAACAAGGTGAGGGGTACTCCCATTTCAGCCCCTGCTGGGGCCTCCTAACTGTTTCAGCATGCATGAAATCAGCCCTGGGCCTCCGCAGGCATGCTCAAAGCCCACTCTCCAGCCTTGATGCCTTTACTCTTTGCCCTTCCTCTGGGCTCCCAGGCCCTAAAGCTCTTCCACTGCCAGGGGCCCAGCACTCACTCTTCTGTATTCCAAAGAAGCTGCCCAGAGGGCAAGGTGGGGTCCTGGGGGGAAGCCTGTAGAGATTCCTGGGCAAGGAGGGGAGGTCAGAAAGCAGGGCCCGTCCTATCATTGTCATGGTGCTGTTCTGACTTATGGAGGGGGACAGCAGGACTCGGAGAAGCAGCAATCTGTCCAGCACAGAGATCATTTCTCCAGCTGGACAGACCATCCAGCAACCTTCTTGGACAAGTCCAGACAGAACTCTGGGCACACGAGGCATCAGGAATAGAAACACCCCAGCAGACAATGGAGAATTTGCTCCAAGACAGTTTAGGAGAAGCCTGTCTATCCCTTAGAATTCCCCAAGCTGAATGAGCTATGTTATTATAATTAGAATAGACACCACTTTGAGAATCCTCTAATTTTTTCCTTATATCTTTAGACTCTCCCTCTTCCTCTTCAACTCTGCATCTGAGGCCTAGCAGCTACCATGGTGCCAGAGCAGGTCCTGCCTGACTCCCCTTCTCCAATCAGATTCCACCAGGGTGTTCTGGGGTGACTCATGAGGCCCCAGGCTTCCTTGGAAAGAGGAAAGCAACGGCAGCATGAGGCTCAGGCTGACCTCAGCTACTCTGACACAGCCCTTCCGGCCCCAAGTGCCCACCAGCAAAACCTCCCAATAGACCGGCTTTCGGTTTGAAAACCAGAGGTTATTTTTAGCTATGTCCTGAGGCCGGTAGCAGGACGTGAATTCCTGAAGAGGGGCTGTGGAGCTGTGGAAAGGAAATAACAGAATCCTCCAATTCTCCAGCTGGATAGGGAACTGCAAGAGGCCATTCTTTGCTTGCTCCTCTCGCTGGGTAGCAAAGCTCCCAGGGCCACAGGTGGGGAACAGCATATCCCAGGAGGAGTTCCAAGGAGGAGAACTGTCACCACACTGCTTGGGGTTTGCATTGTAGAAAGTACTCTCAGAGCCACATTGTACTGAATTTGTGGGCATTACACTTCTATCTTTTCAACAACATATAGGCACGTATGTGTTTGGCCTGTGGGTGGGGGAAGGGAGTCCTGATGGCAGAAATAAAATCAAAGGACGGTGTGAGGTGAAGGTCAACCATCTCATCTCTATGCTCAGTATCTCTCCAAGACACAATTAGAATAGTAAGTGGCTTTTGTCATGAAGCAGAATTTAAGGACAAATTTGGAATTTTGGACAAGACAAGTTTCATGTCCCATTCTAGTAGAATGTGGCTAACTATAGTACCTAGCTATCAGCTCACCACAAGAGGAGATGAAACAGTGCAGGAAACCTCTTAGAGGGGCTGCAGGCAACTAGTGAGTGCTTAACTTCGTTAGGTATGATTATCATCCAAGACTCCCCAGGAGGCTTCAAAAATCCCACCAGAGCTCCCTCCTTCTCCATTTGCTTATATTCCTCCTTTCCATGCATTGAATATCACGAGTGAACCTTGAACCCTCAGCCCTCCCTAACCCAGTGACTGAGTTCAGTGTCAGAAGCACGTGCTAGATCTAAGGTGATCTCTGTCATATACTTCAGAGTACCAACATAGCCTCTACACAGACTGCAAAAAAGCCAGTGGGAATAGAGGATCCTGAAAGCCAGACTGAGAATAAAAAAATTGGCTTAATGGCTAGAAGGCGTGGGGTCATGGGGCAGGAGGTAGGGTGGGGGACTCAAGAGCCCCAGGTTCAAATTCTGCTTGTGTCATTCATGAATTGTGGTGTGGTTGTAGACTGATCTAGCATCTCCCTAAGTCTATTTCTTGATCTTAAAACAGAAGAGTTTTTTAATTAATAAATCTTCAAGATTTCTTCTTTCAGAGGATAAGAAACCTTGATACATGGCTCCTCAATTTCTAGAGGCTGATTCCAATAGCTGAGATCCTTCTCTCCAACCTGGTGTGGCTGATTGGGCCAGGAGTTCTCAACAGGGCACTACAGCTGGGCTGTTTTTCTCTCACCCTCAATCAGCATCTGCTCAGGACAGGCTGCTCCTGGTACTCAGCCAAGTGGTGTCATCTCTCGGTGCTCAGGGACCGCCCACTGGGAGCAGCTGTCACTGGACACTGGAGTCAAGAGGAAGCCTGGTCTCCTGCAGTATGGGGTAGAGGGGAGGTTTGCACCCCACCTTGGGAGTAGGGCCTTCATAAGGACAACTGACTTCAGTGCCAAGATTGATGTTACTAAGCAGCTATTCCATTAAGTAAGGATCAGACCTTCTATCCACATTGGGAGTAAGAGAGAAGGGAACCCACTTTTGTGCCTCTGACAGGCAGTGTGGTACAATGGTTAAATACATACGCTCTGGACTTATGCGTAAATGACAATCAGGCATTTCCAGGGGCTTGGATACAGAGCCCATAGCTGTGCACATTCGTCAAGATACTTTGCCATTCTGTGATGCTATCTCACTGGCTATGTAAAATGGGTTTAGTAGTAGTGTCTACCATAATATAGGATTATTATGATGGAATCAGTTAATATGTGTAAAGCTCTTAGAATAATTCCTGGCCCATTTTAACTGTCCAAGATACATTAGCCTTTATTATTAGCAATTTATTTCTCCCTATTTCCAGCTCCTTCCCTCCATCTACCCCATGATGTGTCTTCGAATAACTCTCCCACCCTGAATTTGGCAGAAGCCAGTGAACACACGCCTGTGACTTTGCATACCTCACTCCAGTGTTCTACCAGTGTCCACTTCAGAAGTTTTCTCTTCACAATGATGCTTCCTTCATTCTGTTGCCTCTCTCTGCTTAGTTTATACAGTCACTTGCCATGTGCATCCTCAAGAGACAAAACTTGCCTAGTTTGCTCACCTACCAGTTTCCTTCTCCCCAACTCCAACTCTCAACCAGGGAGTCCTGCTCTGGGACCCTCACCTTAACAGCACAGCCTCCTAGGACATCTTGCCGCTGAGCATTCCTGATGCCAAGGAGAGGCCGTGCTTACCCCCATGGGAAGCAAGTGCCACTAAATATTTTATTTGGAGGACCTGATGACACCATCTCCCCGATCAAAACTCAGGCAGCAGGTGTTGGTGACAGCCAGTGAAGGCATTTGATACTTTCCTGATCAGCTGTTACAGCATCAGTGGCAAGCCAGAGGGGAAATGACAATCAGGCATTTCCAGTTCAGCTCAGGGAAGGATTCTCCCCCTTCCTGCTGTCCCATTCTGTTGCCCTTTTCAGGAGATCTGGGTGCATATGCCTATATGCTTTCCCATGGCCTCTCTTATTGCAAAAAGAGCTGGTGAGAAGAGAAGCTGGATTCAGGATTCACAATTTACAAATTTACAAATTGAATCAAAGTTCCTTGTAGTAAATTGAGTCAAAGTTCCTGCTAGTATCTCTCACCCTCTTGGACCCATCTGTAGCTCCACCATCACCACTATCTCTACTCCAGTGATCAATGTGGCCAACACCAATGTACTTTCAGCACCATCCTGGCACTGATAGTTTTTTCATAAGAGCACCAGTAAATATTGCCATTATTACTACTTCACTGCCAGCTACTCACACAGCCAGGACCCTGAGGAGCCAGAAGATGAGGGAGAAAAGGTAAGCACGAAAAGAGAGCAGTGAAGTCAGAGAAGGAGTAGGCAGGTGCCTCGGGATTCACCTAACCTCCTCCCTCTCCCATGCAGAAGGGAGTCCATCCTCTCCCCGAGCTCTCCCTTCTTTTTTTTTTTTTTTTTTTTTAGACAGAGTCTCACTATGTTACCCTTGGTAGAGTGCCGTTGGTATCATAGCTCACAACAACCTCAAACTCTTAGGCTTAAGCGAGTCTCTTGCCTCAGCCTCCCAAGTAGCTGGGACTACAGATGCCCACCACAATGCCTGGCTATTTTTATCACAGTTGTCATTGTTGTTTAGCAGGCCCAGGCCAGGCTCGAACTCACCACTCTTGATGTACGTGGCTGGCACCGTAACCGCCGTGCTACCAGCGCCGAGTCGCAGCTCTCCCTTCTAATGGATATGCCTTTAAAGCAGTAATTCAGGGCAAATGATGAGGGAGATTATAAGATTACGCTAACCTGCTACTTTTTTTTCTTTTAAGATAAGGAAACCAAAGTCCACAGAAAGGAAACAAATTATCCAAGGTGACTCAAAATGAGTCAGGCACAGACTGCGACTAGAACTCAGACCTTGTGATAGACAACAAGTGTGTCACTTCCTTCCTCACAGTGGGAAGGGTTCTGGGAGGTGTTTATGCTCTCCCTGGAGGCTGTACTGCTTGGGGAAAAGAAGAGGTCTTCAACAATGGCCCCATGATGGGCAGAAATGCGTGTGGTACTGGGCCTGTGCAGGGAAGCGGTTGAATCTCAGAGGAGATTCAAACAGGCTCAGATTAAGGGACAGAAGGAATAAAAGAGATTATGACAGAATGGCTCCCTTCTGCATCAGGGAGGATGCCCTACTCTGACCTTCCCAGGCTCAGGCAGGCCCAGGCAGGCCCAGGCAGGTCCAGGCAAATGTTACACAATGTAGGACTGTCACTCACACTGTGACTTGGGGGCTACGGTGTCCTGTGCCACCATCCCACAGACAGGTCAGATCTAGTCTAAGCATGGAAAGCTCTATTTTCCCAAAGAGAACTATAACAGACAGAACTGAATTTAGCTGTTCAGGGGAACATCCTATCCAGAGAGGATCCCTGGAGTATCCCCTGAAGGTGATTCTGGAATTTTCTGACATTGAATTTTCCTGACAGCTGTCTAGGAATAAGTTTGGGCAGAGACAGGGGATTGGTCTCGATGATCTCTGAGGGCTGCCTTCAGTTTTAGATTTCTGTAAGGATAAGACATCTCAGTGAGGCCCTAGCTTGTCCCTTGTGGGTAGAATGGCACTGAAGGAGCTGTCTGAATGTCCCTTACTCAGTTCTACGTGCAAACATCCCAAGAGTCATTCTGTCAAACAGGGACCTCAGAGGTAGTCCAGGCACGTTGGGTAACACAAGGTGAGTGAGAGGGCGAACGTAAAGGCCCTGGGTAATGCCGACAGCTGAAAGGCCTCAATTAGAGTGAAAGGAGTTATCTGGTATTTAAATAATTATTAGATTGAAGGAATAATCATGGGTTTGAGCTGATTTTTTCCCCACTGTCACCCTGATGGCGTCTATAATATTATTATTCAAATGCCCATGATTCTCATTGAGAAGAGACCAAGAGAAAGAAGGGAGAGTGGGGGTGGGTGGAGCAGGGAGGGGGTGGGGAGAGAGACTCATTTAATCTCCATGTGACAGGGCTGCAGGAGGTACGATTAGTCTTTTTCTTATTTCAGCTGTCACTCATGCACAGACACCGAAGATTGTTATTAGCGTATTTTATGCACGCGATTTAAAGAGAAAAGGGGGAGGGGTGTGGGGAGAGGGGGAATTTTCTATGGAAAATAACGGGACCAGAGGAACAATTTAGATGTCACTTCTATACCAGCTGCGTTTGCTTCATTAATCGAATGTCATTTTTTTCCCTAGACTCTGTGCCGTTATGTGAAACTAAGTGGCTATATCTTGTCCCGGAATGGGGGAGAAGGACGGTGAGAGGAGAGAAAAAGAGGAACACGGCTCCTTGCCTACGCACACCCCTGGCAGCCATCTCTGCGAAAGTGATACTGTGGCCTCTCCAGGATGCCTCAGAACATCTCTGGTGACAGTTTCTACCCAGTCACCTGCTGACACTATGAGAAGGTAGACCCCCTACTTGTCTTCACAGATACGATTCCTTTCACAGGTGGGATAAACTACATTCAATCTCCAATAAACAAAGAGTGAGAGATAGAAATGGGGGTGGGGGTAGGTGGGAAGATTCCCCATTCCAGGTGAGGCAGTGAGGGGCTGTGAGATGGCAGCCGGCAGCCGTGGGTCGCACTCTGCTCCCATAAAGGCCCTTGGATTCCACATTCCTGCACAGCAGTGAGGGACTCCCATCTCTCTGATGGTAGACAGATGCAGGGTGACAGGGGTTGTGGGCTGAAGTGTGTGCCCTCAGAATTTCTGTGAAGTCCCAGCCCCCAGTCCCTAAGGAGGTGGCTGTACTTGGACACGGGGCCTTTACCAAGGTAGTCAAGATGAGGTCACTAGGGTGGGCTCCAACCCAATAGGACTGGGGTCCTAAGAAGAGGAAGAAATGCTCACCCGGACAGAGGCAGCTGAAGAAGGAAGAGGAAGTGAAGGCATGGGGAGAAGACAGCCACCCACAAGCCAAGGAGAGAGCCCTGGAGCAGGTCTTCCCCTCACAGCCCTCAGAAGGACCCAACCGCAGACGCCTTGACCTCCCACTTCCCAGCCTTCAGGGCTGTAAGACAACAAATGTCGGTGTGGAAGTCACCCAGTCCATGTGCTGTTACAGCCCCCCAACCCCAGCCCTGGCAAAGTAATGTGGAAGGGAGGAAAAGGTATTCTCACTTCTTGGCTCAGCAATTGTTCTCTTAAAGAAAAGGGGCGTGTGCACATACCTGCACACACAAGTTTGCAGGGAGGGGGCCAAGAACCTCACAGATGCAGGGCTCTTAACCCTTCCGTGGGGACTGACGGCAGTGAATGCCGCTGCTTTCACCCAGCAGAACATAGTGGCCCAGTGGCCCAGAGAGCCCACTTGTTCTGCCCCTTACAGCTTTGGGACAAGAATGAGGATTTACTGATTTCTGTTTTCCCTGCAGAGTGGGTCCTATCTTTTTGGTCATCCCCTGCATTCTTCCTCTGCCCCTACCCAGAGAGTGAATTCGTCACTTGTCAGACCTCAGGGACCGATCTCCCCCACTGCCATCCCAGCTCCTCCTCCAGCCGCGGGCCCTGTTCTGGGACCACTGCTTTTCATGCCAGGGAGAGTTTTCTGTTGTTTTGTTCCCAGGTCTCCCAGTGGGCTCTGATAGAACCCTGGAAACCACACCAGCTCTCCCAGGGCCTTAGCAAAACATTCGGTGTTTGTCCACTCCTTGCACAGGCTGTAAAAGTTTGGAGTTGTGTCCCTGAATTATGAAGGGTTTCAAGACATGCACTCACTTGAGGGGTTGGGGGTGGGGAGTGGCTCTGTTCCTTTCTGGGGCACTGCCTGGGATGGCTTTGCAAAGTCAAAACAAGATTCATTACCCTGGGGCCGGGAGCAGGGAGATACACGCCTGACCCTGCAGGCCTGCCCCATATGTCATGGACCTGTCAGAAATCTCCCAGAATTCCCTTTATTATCTAAAGGTCGCCACCCGGGCAGAGCGGAGAGAGCTGCATGGTATAAACCAAACTATAAGAGCAATCAATTTCCAGCAGCTGCCTTCCCTGCCACCCCATCCTCTGCTCCCCCTTCCTTAGGCTCTGCTCTCTTCAACCCCCCATTGTGGGAGGATCAGGAAGGCGCCCTGCTTGGCCATGGCCACCTCTCCTCTGGTCAGAAGGAATTCTTGTGCATTAGCAGGCTGGGAGAAGCAGGCCTGGGACTGTGCCTGCCCTCTGTGCTAAGGGAGTCCAAGAAAGGTCACCCCACTTCTCCCCTGACTCTGAGCAGGGACCAGTTTAAACCATCTTCATAATGGAGTTGCTCTTCTGGCAGGTATTATGGGATTAAAGGACAGGAAGAGGAATTCTCAAGTTCCTTCGAAGGGAAAAAAAGGAATAAAAGTGGGGACGTGGCTTTACTAAATCAAAATTCATGTTAGAAGACCTCACACCTTAAGGGCCATGAGTAACATAATAGCTAATAGCTACTAGTTTGTTATGGAGAACAAACTCCCATTTGTTTTCTATGACAAAACCAATAAACAGTAGCCACTCTTACTAGGCTTTATTAACACCTGCTGTGTGGCGTGCTGTCCTAGATGCTCTGTACATGATATTGATAATAGTGTGATTGTCTTGCAAGGTGGACACGAATTATCCCCATTTAACAGATGATGAAATAACCTCAGGAAGCCTCGGTAACTTGACTAGTAACATCCAGCTAGGAAGCAGAGATTTCTGAGATCCGTACTTTCCCCCAGTATTCCACATTGCTGAGTATTTTTCAGTCTGATCTTATTACTGTTCTGGGAGAACCCACTAGAACATTAAATAAGACTTCATAAGTATTTTAAAGACCAAAACTTCAGGCGTCATAGTCTGGTTTCCTTCTACTCTAAGCTGGTCTTTCCTTTTGGTAATGGGCAGTGTTGGAGCAGTGGTGCTGGCAGGAGGGGTTGTTGTCAGGTACCAGGTGGGATCCCTGGGTGTTTTGTGGTGAGAGGTTTGCTAGCTGGTAGCCACCTTTTCAAGACATTCCAAGCAACCTTTCCAAGGAGAATGGGGCTTTCTATTCTGTCTTTCATCCCATCCTTACTGTACAAGGAAGAGTCAGGGGCTCTTAGAGGAAAAATAGGACAGGAGAGTAGGGTTAAAAAGTACCCAACTAAATGGTTAACAATTACTCCACATAATGGCATGTTATGCTGCCATTAAACATAATGTTTTCACAGAATAATGACACTGCTCCAGTTCACACTAGTGGCAGGAAAAAGGAAGGAGGGGGCAAAGAAAAACTAAAACAAAGCATTCATCTCAACTCTCAGTCTATGGGTTGACCCTAAAACCCATACTTATTCTCCCCTGAAGCTGTCCACATCTTTCACCCCTTGAAGAAAAATTTTAATGGCTCCCAGGAGACCCCAGGTGATGGCACTTCCTTCTTTCTTTTGCAGATTCTCCTTCCTTTCTGCCTTCAGAAGCTTCACAGAGACAGCCACTGAAGCATCCTGGGGACAGGGAGCACTCGGGATCCCTGACGCTTTAACCCCATGTCAGGGAAATTGGCCATCAGTGCTGAATGAAGGGGCATTTTTTAATGCTGTCCATTTCCAGAAGCTAGAGCTGTCTAAAGTTCAAAAGGCTGGTACTGACTCCCCGAAAATGGTGTGAGACAGGCACATCATCACCATCCAGGTCTTCCTCCGAGACAGACCCTGCTGAAGGCCACTGGCAGCTAAGACCCAGCCCTGGACCTCCTTCATGGTGAGCCTCATGTTGCCTCTTTTCTTGTGTCTCAGAGCCATTGTCCAGGTTTGCCTGGCACATGGCCAGGGCGTGATGTTCACCTATGCAAACACCTTCTGTGGCTCCCTGTCATGGCCCAGATTCACTCAGGACTGCTAAGCGTCCAAGTTCAAGTCCTTTCCAAGCTGGGTCTTCGGTCTTTCTCCAGCCTCACTGACCACCTCTCCCAGATGACTACACCCCCAACAACAGGTTGGTTTGTTGAATGCCTCAAATACTTTGCTCGGTTTCACCCTCTCCCTGGAATTCCTATCTTCACTTTCTTCTTTGTGTATTCATACCAGCCCATCTTTCAAAGCCTCATAAAGCTTTTAGGACCCTACTGCCTCCAATCACCATTTGCTCCTCCAAAGTTAATTAAAAACTGCTGTTTTTAATTAACATGCTGATTCCAACACACACTGCATTGCAGTGTTCACTCTCTTTTATCTATGACTATGTCCTACCTCCCCTTTGAATTAGAGACTCTTTGAGGGCAGGAATGATGTCTTATGTTTCTTGCCATCCCATGCAGAGTCAGCATGATGACTTTGACTCAGAAATCTGCTGAACAGTGGAAGCCACAGAGGAGGGCACGGTGTGAGCATTTGTTTTTTTCTCTACTAACACTGTCCTTGCTAGTCTGCCCTAAGACATGCCCTAGACACTTGGCGCTAAGAGTTGTCATGACCTTTACAGGTAGTGAAGAAGGATGTGAGCTTTCTGGGAAGGATGGTGTCTGGAACCCACTGGGCAAAGGAGAAATGTCTTTGGCTAGGTGGATGAGGTAGGGAGAAAGAAAGGAAGAATGGGAAGATACCAGCTCTGTCTTTGAAGAATGGACAATTCAGACATGTGAAGGAAGAGTGTGAGCAAGACAGTGCCACAGCCACAAACCATAAAATACCACAGATCACATGAGAAGCATATAATAATTTTAAAAATGACAAGTTGAGAACATAAAGCAATCAAGAGCAGAGTGGGGTGGGGGAGAGTGGCCTTGGAAGGTTTCAGAAGAGGGTCTTCTATGAGGAGGTCAAGCTCAATTCTGGTGAATGCTACCAGGAAGCAGGAACAGAGAAAAGACGTGATCCTCGGAAACAGAGCTAGGCTCAAGTCTCACTTCTACCACGTACTAATCTGGTGACCTTGAACATGTTATTTAATCTGTTAGAGCTTCATTTCCTCCATTGTAAAATGACACCCCATAGGGTTATGGTCTGAGAATCAATGAGATAAAGGATGTGAAATTGTTTTGTAAACTCTACTGCTCTGAGTAAACACCAGCTATTCTTGTTACTGTTTTTGAAGAAACACTGTACAAGGGCATCATCACTTTGGCAGCAGCAGCCACCCTGAATGGTGGTGACAAACACCAATGGCTCTGTTTCAGCACAGGGGAGGGGTGGTTGCTTTGAGGCTTAGCATCCAGCTCCTGAGATCCAGCCTTCTGGAAGAAATGGGGTGCTGCTTATCCCACCTTCCCACCTCCCATATAAGTCTAAAGTTACAGGCAGCTATTCCCGCTAGTCTCTCAGTGACCCCACGATGTCCAGGTCACCTTCTCTCATACCCCTTGGGGTGATTGGGGCCACTTGTGTGACTCTTGCTGAGCTGTCCAGACACTTGTGACAAGATAGGAGGGAGGAAAGAAGGAAAGAGGAAGGCTGGTCTGGAGTGGGGTAAGGGGGAGATACTGAGATAACAGTTCCCTCAGGCTGGAGCTCCACTTTCTTTGGGCTCATCCCGTACAGGGTCGCCTTGGTATCCAGGATGAAGTCTATCTTCCTTCCTTATCTTCCCTTGCCTCTCTTTCTCTCCAGTGCATTTCTGAACCCACAGCCAGCCTTAGGATAAAAAGCTCTAACTCCTTTCCATGAGGAAGCTTCTTAAGCAGGCTGTGTCCCTACCCTGGGCCTTCCCACCTGCAGTTTCTATTCTTTCTCTCTTTGTCTGAGATTTCCAGCTCTTGCAGAAAAGATCCGAGCTGTCAGGCAGTCTCTCTTAAGTAATGGGCATGTTCACACTCAACGCACACGGAGGAGGGAGAAGGCTGTGTGGCTGGATAATAGGGGCACTTGGGAACTGAGGGACAGTTGGGATTCCAGGCAGAGGTCTGACCAGGTAAGGGCCTGGTCTGTGTCCACCAAGATGCATAGGCTCTCAGCCGGTAGACCTTTAAACATCCAGGGCGGAGAGCACCAGCCCTTGATAAGGGAGTGGGGGAGATAGACTTCTAAGGCCCTTGAGGCTCACTTAGCTCAGGGTTAGTGAAGCTGATGTGCACAATTATCAGAGTGGCTGAGACAGGGAGAAGAATGTGCTGAAGGGAGGCAGGGGAATAGTAGGCCCCCATGGGAGGACCTGGGGCCGGGAGATGAAAAGAGCTCCCTGAGTGAGAATCTGGCTCTGGGTGATGAATGGGGTGTGAGAGAGAAGTCTGAAAAAGGGTAAACAGCTAGGAGGGACCCAGGAGGGAAGCAGGAGGGAGGGGTGAAGAGAAAGAATGTAGAGGTCAGAGAGCAAAGAAAATGCTCCTGGAGTGATTGACTCAAGATCCGACACGCTACACACCCGGGTGAATGCACGTGTGCACGCAGATGTGCACGGCCGCCCGCCCGCCCTCCCGCCCCTCCATGCCCCTGCAAAGGTGTGAGCCAGCCTGCTTTCCACCCAGACACTTTCTCTCTCCTGTGGAGAACTTTCCTCTGATGTTTGGTTCTGAGTCTCGGAGGGACCCCACTGTAACGCGACTGGTACTTGTACAGTGATTTTATAGTTCCCTAGGAATCTCACATACATTAGCCCATGAAGATGGCCCTCACACAAGCCTGTGTGGTTGAGAGTATCATCTGCATCACCATTTTACAGGTGAAAGGACTTTGGTGTATCTGAGGTTAAATATTTTGGCTAAAGCACCAGACATGGAAGTGGGACTTGGATGTGGGGTCCCAAAATTAAACCTGCCACCTTGCTTCCCTGCTGCCTGGAACGGCATCCTGCTAATGGATATTTCCAAGGAGAGATCATTTATGCCAGAGGCCAGACTCTGTCTCCATATAGGCAATACTCTGGTCTGGGTGTTATCCCGTTACTGCTCTTTGGGAATGGGAGGTGGAGTCTAATGACTCAGAGTTGAACTCTTAGGGACCCCCTGTGAAAGCTGAGAGGAGAAGGCCTGGGGCTGGGGGCTTCTGGCCATCCACTGAATGCCATTTGGCTCTTGCCCAGTTCTGGTTGGTGGGAAGGAGGGGTTGGGGAGGCTGAGGTCTGGATGCCGCCCCAGGGGCTTGCACAGGTGGTGGGTGATGGAAAGGGTCCAGGAGCACTAATCTGTAGGGAGAGGAGGGACTGCCGTGCCAAAGTCTCCCCTCTCTGCAGCCTGCCCTTTTCTGTGGGGCAGAAAGCCAGCGCCAGCCTCCCTCTGAAGAGCACATGTCTCCACGGTCCCTGCAGCCGGCCCCAGGGTACAGGCAGCTTCTACCTGCCTCAGACTCCTCTCCCACCTCCACCTCCTCCTCCCTTTCAGCCCCGGCCCTGCTACTCCCCAATTCCCAACCATGGCAGATCACTGATTAATTCAGGGCTGTTTAATAACCCTTCTATTTCGATGAAACAAGCTGTCTTGTTTTCTTTATTTTTAACACTGACTTTCGTTTCTTTGCTAAGCATCTTACTGTCATTTAAATTTCTCTGTCTCCAACCAAGCTGATAATAGACTGGAGTGAGCAGCTGCTTCCATCCTGTTTATGACAATGATTAGAAGTTAGAGCTTGTGCAAGCAGAGAATTGACCAAATCTCAGTTCAGAGGGGTCTGCCCCTGTTTGTAGAGGGAGTGCTAATTTTAACATGGTTAGGAGAATTCTGGCTCCAGGGGACACCGGGACTAATCCCAGCCCAGGCTTCCTGGCACCCTGTTTGAGGAGAGAGACTGGGGCTGGAGGTGTGAGAACCAACTTTATTTACTTTGGAATTAAGGCCAGGAGCTGCAGGTCATTTTTACCAGCCTGACCCTCAACTTCACTTCTCAACAAAGCCTTTTCCTCCACTGACTTTACAGAGCAGCAAAGAGAAAGACTAAGGCTTAGAGCAGCGGTTCTCAACCTGTGGGTCAAGACCCCTTTGGG
>NW_003852450.1:1149187-1165042 GCF_000181295.1 Otolemur garnettii | reverse complement strand
AGAAATGGCTGCTTCCTCATGATCCAGAGCCCTAGTCTTTCCTCCAGGACCCCAGAGACTATGAAGCTGGTGCACAGTAGGGTCCAGGAAGTTGGGATAATGCAACGGAAGCCAATCAAGTGGCCTGGACCAGGTCCTCTGGATCCCAGTCTCCCCTTCATTCCTCGGGGTCAGCCATGGCTGCCTGGGAAAGCTCACAGGTGCATGGTGCCCAAATCCTCTGGGCCTGTAGCTCCCTGCAGCCTCATGAGAGTTGGGAGCTTTCTGTGCCTCCCAGCCAGCACAGTCTGCAGGCAGCTGCTCGGGTCATTGTCTCAGCCTCTTCAAGTTGTGAATGCTGAGTCTATAGAGACTGAAACACAAACAGTGCCCACAGTGCTTCTCGGGGAGGGAGAGGTGGCTTGGCCTTGCCAGAGCCATTGACTGTGCAAATAGCAAGGCTTGCTGTGGATGGAGGAAAGCTGGTTGCTGCTATTTCATGGGGGTGGGGGGGGCTTTATACACCACACTGCCTGGCCCCACAGAGGGGCCCTGGTATGTGCTAAGGGCTAGCAGATGGGTAGAAAAGAGGAGAGGTCAGTTCTCGGAGGCGGGGGGCGGGGAATGCTGCTTTATCATGAGATGTGTGTCTTCTCAAATCCAAGGAAGAGAGAGACAGGGAGGTTGCCAGCCTTGGGGTTAGGGGACGAGAGACTGGAAAGAGAAGGAGGCTAAGTGGGTAGATTGAGAGAGTATGCTGGGTGAGGCTGGGCAGACCAAAGTCCTCACAATTGGAGAGCAGTGAATGGCAACTTGCTGTGTGGCTCAGGGAAATCCAGTTACCCAGCCTAGGCTTGGGTTTCACACCATGATGTGGACTTGGTTAAAAGCTGCTACCAAATAAATACTCAGGTACAATTCAAGTATTTTACATATAATATCTATTTTTTGGGGGATTCAAACCTCTCCTTAAAAATAATATTTAGAAAAGAAGGCAAGGCATCGTGGCATCCCCATGTTCTACAGGAGACTGTTGGCCAGTGCTGTTAGGTGCACAGGGCTCTCTTCTGTGACAGGTGCCTTCCCACAGTCTGCACTTCTAACAAGAGGCAAGGTGTCTTGTGCTCCAGCTGAGGAAGGCATCAGAGAGCTTCTTGGTCTACTAGGAGACAGTTGATACTTCCCACCAGATATCCTTCTGTGTTTTCACCAGTGATCACTGCCAGCCAAAGATCTGATCCTTGAGACCAGCGTGGGCTCCTGGACCCTGCTCCTGCTTCTGCTAATGCTCTTCATGCCATGTCTGCCCCATCCAAGTCCCTGCTCCTAGGAGCTCTCTTTGTAGGGGAGATGAAGTTCCATTGCATCCAGACAGCCAGAGACCCAGGAGCTCTTCCCCTTCCTCTGCCATGGGGGGGTAGACTCCCAGAGCAATGCCAACTCACCAGGTCTATGACAGTGTCGCGCATCTCTGAAGGTGCTGAAGGCACCAAAAGCCCAAGGGTAGCAAATTCAGAATTCAATTTCCAATCCCACTGGCTAAAAGCTGACCGCAAGCCCTGCATGTGGCCTCACTGCTGGGGCCACCGTTATCATTCCCCTCAGTTTCTAGTCTCTGATGAGTCTTTAGCCCACACATTTTCTTTAAATACAATCTTATTTTTCTTCATAAATTCCAAACAAATTTAGAGAGAGAGAGAGAGAGAGAGATGGGAATTAGACGGAAAAAAATACCCCTAGCTTGGTTTTTTATTCCTGCTCTAAAATTTAGGCCAGTTATCCATGTTTGTAGTACTTATCATTTTTCCAACTCTTCCAACACCATCTTCCTGTGCCTGAGTCCAGGGTTCTTGAGCAGTTATGAAAAAACTATTCATTCCCATTGTGCAGATGGAGAAACTGAGGTCCTGAGTAAGAGGCAGGAGCTAATTCTGCCAGTGTCTCGTGACTCCCTCTTATCTCCCTCTTATCTCCCTCCTGGGACCAGGGAACAAATGTAGAGTAAGCACTGGTCAGCAGGTGAGAAATCTTTAGGAAGAGGGAGGGGCTCCAAGTGTGACGGGAGGCCCTTTGTTCTTCTGTGTTAGGACCCTATTCTTTGACACCAGTCTCTTCCTGACCATCTGTTCTCAACCATCTTAGCAGGGCCCAGACCTCCTGCAGGAAGGTGCTGGGTATGGATTTCACCTCCACATGAAGTTCAGATCATTCTTTTTAAGTCCTTGGGACCCCCAAATCGAATAGCTTAATACCCCAAAGGGGGGCAGTGGATGGGTGTTTGACTAGAATTTTGTTCATTTCCAAATAAACCTGGAGGTGTCTGCCTTGCAGAAAACATGGTGGCGTGGGTTTTGATGGCGTGGGTTTTGTTCCACTAGAGTGAAAGAACTTGTTAGAACGGCACAGGCAGGTGGGGTGAGGGTGGGGTGTCAGTATCGTCAGGGGACTGTGAAATCCTGAGACAGCCGCGTTCCTGGCAAACACCATCTTCCTGGCAAACACTGCTGCCCACTACTGCAGCAGAGACCTGGTAGAGCTATGCTGGTGGGGCGCGGCGCATGGGAGTGAGGAGAGCTGGGTCTTCCTGTCTGGCTTTGAGTTGGGCTTTGGCTAAGAACCCCGTCCTCTGTGAAGTTCAGAGACTAGTCTCTTCTTCCTCAGGTATCTTTGTTCCTCCAGACCGAAAAAAAAAAAAAAAATGGGAAGCTAGGGGAGCAGTCAGGGGAGGTGGGAGGTCAGAGGCCAACGTAATATTTACCCAGCCCAGCCGAGGCCTTTCGCTTTTATGAAGCAGGAAACCACTTCAAAGAGGCAACATCCCCTCTTGCCACTTCTGTCTGCCTGCTGGTCCTCCTGCCTTTACCTGGCAGCACAGCTTTTCTCTATACCCCTTCCTCTGCTCCTGAACCTCCCACCCTCTCTCCCTTAGAAAGCAGAGCATTCTACGTGGCAGCCTGTGCCTCCACCCCCGGCCCCTGGTCGGAGATGTTTAAAGATCTGTCATAGTCACAGGTGCCCCTGACACTCTGAGCTGTCTCTAGACTGCTCCTGCTCACTCCAACAGTGTGTCCTTCACCACTTTGGACTTGTGGGAGGGACTGAGGTTACAGCTCCATTATAACACCAGAGCAGATGCAGAAACTAAGGACAGGGAAGGCCCTACTGATTCTTTACATTGGGTGAGGAGAACCACAAACTCCTTCTCTTAAGAAATATATAAATACATATACCAGCATAATTCCTGAAAGCACTGGACTGTGAAGGTTTCACAGGCTTCTTGAAGCCCAAGCGTGCCCCCCAGGTCTGTTCTCGTGCCCTGGAGCATCTCTGCCATGGCACCCCCCTAGCCCTGACCAAGGTGCAGGGAGACCACCACTTTCCTTCTAAGGATCAGAGAATGCTTTAAGTTGAGTTGAAGTCTGCGTCCTCCTAGCCTCCCTCCAGCAGCCGTTCTCTGCTTTCTTTGTGACCTTAAAAGAGAGTAGATCCTTCCCCAGCTAGCCAACATACAGCAGAGGCAATCCCTCCCTCAACCAAGGGGTAGAGATAAAAATCTGAACTTTCCCTCAGGTCCTGTTCATGCCACGATTTCATTCAGGGAAGAGTGGGTGAGTAAGCAGCAGGATTCGGGATGCTTGAATGTGAACATTTCCTGATGAACCCCACTGGCAGCTACACTGCCAGCTTCAGAGGCACCAGAAAGCAATAAATTTTTCATAGAATACAACATGAAAACCCCTTGGGAATATGCACCCCAGAGACCTTGCTTTGGAATATTAACTAATGGAAAACAACTCAGGCCTTGTCAGTTTCTAATTCACAGAGGAGAATGAGTGGGGAAAATGGTTAGGCAGGGGTGGTTCTGAAAGGCTAGAGTATGGGACAGCATTAGGTAGTCATCCTTCATGGGAAACTCATCCCTGGAAATCTCCACCTCCCATTGACTTGTTTGTGCTTTGAAGAGCTCTCTGCCTTTACTTCCTCTTAACCTCTAGTGCACAGATAACTCCATTCTGCCAAAGATATTTGAGGGTACTTGGTTTATGTAATTCTCTCCCTGCCCTATCAAGAATACTGTAAATTCCCTGAAGATAGGAGATAGTACTCTTTCATCCTTCTACTAGGAGGGAGGGAGGAGGGAGGGAGCTACCACATTCTTGGCACTGGGTAGGTGACTGGTCCCTGTTTATTTAAACTTAAATGAATTCCAATTCCTGCTTTAAGTGTCTACCTATTTGGTTCGGTGCAAGGGGGAACAACTCTAGTGCAAAAATTCAAGTCTAAAGGTAAAGTTGGAGAAGGTGTTCAGTAGTCCTCCCACCTCCCTCCTTCTTCTGGCCCCCCATACCCAACCCAGGAGCTAAGGCCGGGTGGGAGGTTGTTATAATACAAGGGAAAGCCTGGGAGGATAATTCCTCTGGGGGCTCCTCTGTCAGAAGCTGCTGTCCTTCGTAGTGCCTCAGAGAGAAGGTGTGTGTCTGGGGGCAAGGTAGGAGGGGGTCACCGAGGAGCAAGGATCATTCACAAGCCATTCACTCTGAGCAGTAGGATCTCTCCTTCTCTTCCTTCTGAAAGACTAGTTGAACTTTCCAAGGGCAACTCCACTGCCTTTTATGTCTCACCCTGAAAGCAATTTTAGCCAAGGAAAAGCAGAATTAAACTTTCATAGCACGATGCATTTATCTTGTTTTTCTTCTTTCTTTTCTCTGTCCCCTCTTCCCCTCTCCCACTCCTTGACTCTCAGGTAAATTTGAGCCAAAGGTAAACCAAGATGAAATATCAGGGGATGGTATCAGATCTGAAGAGACGCTGCTACGCTCTGGCCTCCTGCCCGTCCCAAAACTTCAATATTTTTCCATACCCCTGTTAGACAGTTATTATCTCCTTAGATGAGAAAAGCCTCTGGACTCTGCTCTCTCTCAATATTGTCTTCTGCTGAAATGAAAGGGGGAATTATAATTCAGAGAAAGGCTCCCACAGAGACTCTGAAGACAAAGATTAAATCAGTGATACAACGTTGACATGCGTTCAGTTCCTGAAAGGTCTTTTTTAAAAAAGTCTCCTCAGGAGCAGTTTTGCCACCACCTGAGAGCGTTTCGAAAATCCACAGTTAGGCAGTTGGAAGAAGGGAAGGCATGTGAAGGCGCCTTGGGGATGGGCCAAAAAACTTCTGTCGCTGATAAAGAAAGGCAAGAGGCCCTTGGCAGGCCAGCCAGCAGACTGGACTGCCTGCTAACTTGAGAATGTGTCCCCCTCCCTGGCTCGCACACCCAGACACCTCCTGTTAGGGCAGACCTCTCCAGAGCTGCTCTGAGCCCCCATGTGACCCCTATGCACCCTCCTTAATGCTGCAGGCACCTTCTCACCCCCTAAAACCAGACAGGGGCCCAGAAGTCCCACTGCCTATAGGACCCTACCAGTTGTGTTCTCTGGGTAGTGACAGCTGGGAGTTTTTAATATATCTCATGCATTTTTTTTTTCTTCTTACAAAAAGAAAAGCACAAAAGCCACTGTTTAGAGCCAAGCCTGGTTTTCAAGAGTCCCCTCTAGTGGAGATAACCTGCTACTTCGGCTTCCCAGCTTAGCCCAGAGCCTCCCCTGGCCCCTTCTGCCAGCCTGGCTCTTCCCGTGTTTGCCCTCAGCTCTCTCCAGCCCCATCCAGGTCAGTCTCTGTCTTAATCTTCCCTTTCTGTCTCCCTGCTTCTGTGCACGTCTTCACTCTGTCTTTCCAGGTGTGCATCTGCTCCTGTATCTTAATCAGCATCTTCAGCACACAGGCTGGCCTTCTCTGACATTCAGGACACTAGCCCTGACCAGCTAGAACTGCTTTGGTAAGGCCTTGGATTAAATGGCCTATCTCAGGGGGTGGGGGGACCTACAGGCCAGACCTACCGTGAGAGGCACTAGGAAAATCAAGCTGGAGAAGAATGCAGCTTCTACAAAGCTCCCTTCCCCAGCCCCCATCCATATACACCCACCCCCAAGCAAACTTAAGCCTACTGGGTTTATATATATTTTTGAAGCTGTTTATAATCCCAACCAAGAGTGCTGCCTTGGAGTCCTGTGGGAATCCAGCCCACACCCCTCAGTTATTCTCCCCACCACCCTGCCAGCTCCCTAGTCTCTGAGTCTCTGACACCCACCCTGTCCTGCAAACAACAGGCAATGCCAGGTGAAGGGACAGCTGGCAGGGGGTGGGAGGTGTGCTGGTACAGAGGAAGTAGAGAATGGGGTGAGAGGGGGACCAAGGACTGAGTCTGGAACTGTAGGGGACAGGGAGAGAGAACATGCATTCTATTGGGCTCGTGAGGGGGGCCATGGGGGAACACCTGCCAGTCCTCTGTGTTTCCCAGAGATATCCTTTCACCCAAGTGGGTGATATGGCCAGAGTAGGCCAGGGGGTTAATGGTTAACCAACTGTAGGAACAGGGAACTTTTGCAATGCTCAGAACTAAGCTTTTTTTTTCTTTCTTTTTTTTCCTCCAGCTCTCACCCTCCCTTCCTCTTCTCCTCTTACACACTTGCCTGATAGGGACCCTGCTCCCCAACAAAGAACTTTCTCACCTCTATTTCTGCCCTGGAATTCCAGATGGAGAAGTGTGGAGCTAGATAAAGAGGTTCCATATGCCCAAATGCCAGGGAATGAGGCTGGAGTGAGCCTGAGGGCTCAACTGAGGAGAAAAAGAGTGTCCCTTTCTTACCAGCTATCCCTCCTGGGTGCCTTGGGACCAGCTGTTTGACCCTGGGAAGAAGGGCCTTTCTCTGTGTCTCCACAGGGCTCACCTTAGAAATGACCAAGGAAGAAAGAGATACACACCCACTCCTCAGTTTACTCTAATCAGGCATAAAATCTTTGTAACTAAGTGAAAAAACTGTTAAGGGTTCCATTCATCATTGTTTGAACTGAGCATATGTGGAGAGCAGAGATAGAATATTCACATATAATGAATTAATAAGAGACTGCCCCTGGGCAGGGTGGTAGTGATGAGGGGAGGGTGTCAGGAGGGAGGCAAGCACCGAGCTGTAAAACTCCAGAACCTCCAAGCCTGTGTCTACCAGCTTCCTTGTGAATGGTCCTGAATTATTTCTAGTTAACAGACTGTAACACAATGGCCCAGTCTCTTTATGATCAGCACGGAGGGAGGGCTTGGCTTGGTGCTCCTTGCCTGTCCGTTTACCATGATGGACAGAAGTATACTGTGCTCTGGTTTGTGTGTGCAGAGACAGCTGTGTGGCAACACAGGGAGACAGCTGGGGTGGGGGGTGCTGCTGGAGACAAGAATTGCCTCCCCCACACCAAACCCTATATCTTGGGAAGGCAGCCATAGAAAATGAGGTAGGACAGAAGCTATAGAACCCCCAAAGAGTGACAACAACTCCAGCACTACAAATATTTCATAGCACCTAAACTGGTGAGCTTAGGCTGCTGCCAGCTGCTGCCTTGTATATTTAACCATGTCACTGGCTTCCCCTCCTGCGCCTGTGTTTTCTTGTAACATGCCCATGAAATAAAGATTAGCTGAATAATCAGAAGTATTTGTAAATGGGAAAGGGAGCTAGCAGAGAAGAAGCTGTTCTTTGAGGGTTTTCTTTTTAACGTCACTTTAAGCACAGGCTCCAGTAAAACAGATGGTGAACTTTTACATTCACCACATCTGCAGCTTTTGATGGTCAAGAGAGTTGGAGGGTGAATGTTTCCTGGCACTCTGGAGACAGGGGCAGTTATTCAGGCCAGCTCTGAGGAGGGGAGGGCATCAACCTTGTAATGACATGGTTCTGGGTGATGAACATGAAAAGCTAGCCAGCCCCCCTGTCCTACTCTAGGCTGCGACAGACCCCAGTCCCTATGCCTAGCCAGAGAGATGGGCTGGCTGGGATTCCCTTTCCAGATTCTTGGTCCCTGGGCAGCAGAGACTTTCAGGTATTTCCCTACTTCAGATCCTGCTGCTCCTCAGCAACACATCGCTCTAAATGTCATTTCCATTTAACTGCTTTGCAAGCCAATTTGCCCCCATCCTAATGCAATTTGCGGAGGACAGTGAGGGAGCCGAGAGGGCAGTCTGCATTGCCCTGTGTGGCCCTGCCTTTATCAGCGGCTCCCTGAGGAGGATCGGTGTGGATGGAGGGAGATGGCTCCTTCAGGTAATGCTGACGGGTGGCAGCAGGGGCAAGTTCCGGGATAAGGAGGGGTTGGAGGTGAGAGGCTGTGATGCCAGGGGGAAGAAGGGGAAGAAAAACACCCTCCCAGGTTATCTAGACAGATTCCACTCTGTCTCCTCGGTTCCCTACCTTCTTTCCGCACCATCCCTCAGCCCTCAGGCCACTGAGGAGAGATCACAGGTAATTAGTTCAAAAATGGTGCTCTGTGAGGTGAAGGGGAAGTTAATGAATTCTTGTCTCTTCTTGCCTGGAGGTCAGAGGGGAGAGGGTTGCTAGCAACTCTAGGAGCTTTCTGGGGTGATTGCACAAAAGTTGTGCATTTCAATTAGGAACAGCCAAATTCCTCCAGTCAGGGCTATCTCTTCCTGGTGCTCTGTCACTCAACTGAAGGCCTCAGAATCCTAAGCCAGCCCAGAGGGAAGAGTGAAGTTTCAAGGTCTGGGAAAGAAGCCTGCTATTGTGCAGGGAAGGAAAGAACTGAACCACCTGACTCCTGCTCCCAAAGTGTCCAACCCAGCCCAGTCCAGATACTCATCTTGGCTTGCCGCTCACTTCAGAAACCTAGTCCACTGCGCTTGTGCATGGATGGTGGTGAATGCACCCTAACATTTCTTAGTTCTGCCAAGCTGATGGGCCTCCAAGCCACAGACTCCAGCTGTGAGTAGCAGTCCAGCTCCCCCAAACTGATCCTACTTTTATGCCCTTTGCATACCTTACACTGGGGTGCCACCCATAGATACTCCAGGGTCCTAAGCCCTCCAGGAGACCTATCAGATTTTGGCCCTCTCAGGAGGGTATCACTTCTAGACCTTTAACTGACCTAAAACCCCCAAGTTTGTTTTTCTTTTTACCATCCCTCCTCCCCCCCCCCATTATCTTTGTCCTTCCTGAGTAGACCTGAGTTTGAGTAGGTAGGTCCTCCGAGGGTCATGTCAAACAGGTGGACATTTTTTTTTTTTGGAGGGGAATCTCCAATGGCAGTTTCTAGTGACTCTCTTTAGCCTTCTAGACCAGAACTAGACTAACATTTATCTACACTACCTGTGGGACGGATGCAAGAGGGCTAGAATTTTCTAAGATCCCTACATCACTTGTGGGGTGGGGCAAGAAGGAGCACATGGAGGGAAATAGTCTTAAATGGTTCACAAGGAGCCCCTTAGATCCTGAACAAACTCCCATTTCAAGCCCCAGCTCTCCTCTGCTGTTCAAACCAGGGGGTTTGGCCCCTGCTGGGCGCTACACCACCGAGGAAGATAGGGAAAGATGGAGCAATTATCCCCATTAAATGCCTTGGAATCGCTCCCTGAGCCTTATGGAACCCCGCAAAGATGCATCCCCCTACCTCTGATCCCAGTCCCCTGAAGAACAGCCAGCATTACCAGGGACTATGACACAGGAGTGAACGCCCCCCAATTTATCGCTGGCCACAGTGGTTTGGGGCTGTCTCGCTAGCTCATGCCACCGAGCCCCCCACCCCCTTTGCTCTCCAGCTCTCGGGACAGCTTCGCCGCCCTAGTGCTCCCCAAAGCCGCAGCGTGCCGGCAGGTGCGTGGTGGAGGCGTGCGGCGGAGCTCTGCTGCCGCCCCCAGCCCGCGGCGGAGACGCCGGTGGCCGGCCGGGAAGCAGGGCGGGACGCAGCGCCTGCGAGTGTGCCGGCACTCACACGCACGCCGCGTTCCGGCCCGCGAAAGTGGCCGAGCCCGCGCGGGGACTTGCCCGCCGCAGCCGAGCCCGGGTGCTCGGGGCCGGGACCCCCAGGAGGCGGGCGCAGAAGAAGGCGCCGCGGGTGTGCGCGCGTTTGGCGAGAGGGCGGAGGGCGCTACCGACTCCGAGCGCCCGGCCCAGCCGCCGCTTACCCAGCTCGGCGACGTCTGTCTGTCCTTGCGTCCCTGCTCTGTCCGCCTCGGCCGCCGGCTGCCGAGGGCGGCTCGAGGCCCCTCTCCCTGCCCGCAGCTCGGAATCACCGGGACGACCAAATCCACATGGAGTCCAAATTCATTAAAATCCACGTCAAGCCGCCAGCCACTTATCTGTATTCCTGAAGTGGCCCCTCGGTCTCCGGTCCGCGCGCCCCTCAGTCCTCCGTCGCCCCGCTGCAGCCCTGCCGGGCGCTGTCGCCGGCTGGCTGGGGGCGCCCGGAGGCGACCAGGGGGCGTGTGGGGGTGTCTGGTAGTGTCTCTCGTGGGGAAGAAGCAAAGCCCCGGCTGTCTTCAGATTTTTCCAGCGCGACTTTCCGGGCTCCTCTGACATCAGCAATCCCGGCGCTTCCTTCCCTTCCAGCTCCCGGTTCGTTCACAGTCCCATTTCCTCCGGGAACCTGGCTTTCTAGATCTACTCGGAGGTTCGCTCCGTTCTCTCCGGCACTCGCGCTTCCTGCCGCTCCCGAGCTGGCAGGGTCTCTCTGTGGATGGCTCGTCCTCTCAGCTGAGATATTCCCAGCAACTGCGCTCTGCCGCCCTCCCGCTCCAGTCTGGCGCGGACGCCGCTCCGCCCGGCAGCTCGGGCTCCCGCGGTGGCGGCGCAGCGGCGGCGGCGGAGCCCTCAGCGCCGGCCTCCCTATATTACCAGGCAGCTCATTATCATAGAGGCCGCGAGCATTAACCCGCTCCCTGCCGGCCGCGCCCGCCCGGGCCGGGGCCGCGCCCGCCGCTGGCACCGCCCGCCCCAACCAGCCCCCTGCCCCCGCCCCCGCCCGCGCGGACTTCCTCCTCCGCAAGCTGTCAACAAAGGAGGATCAGGTTTGGCATCGGGAGGCCGCCCCGCTGCCCGCCCTGCGCCTAGCTCAGCCCCGGCCCACCAGCCACCTTAAGTGGCCGAGGGGGCGAGGAAAATGCTGCCAGGGCCTGGGGATTCGGGTGGAGGCCCTGCGAGCCCAGCTGGCTTAGCCTTCGGTGTGGCAGGGTAGGAAGTGGGTTGCGTGTGTGCCAGGACCCAAGCACAGAGGGTGAGGGCAGTGGGGACAGAAGCTCTCCCTCTCTTGGCATCACCTGTCACCGCGCGCGCATACTGCACACCTCTCTTCATCTTTAATTTGAGTGAGGGGTGAATGGGAAGGAACCGGACTTGTCTACTGGGTTTGAGACAGGGGTCTCGGAATTTTTGAGATTAGATGTCTTCTCGTGAATTTCAAAAAGCCAACAAGCTGCCGGATGAGGTTTGAAGTTGTTATTAATTATCATTTTTTGCAATGCGAAGATGAGCCTTGCTCTAAACTGATTCTCAAGATTCCACTCTGTTAGGGATCCTGGGTGTCTGGCAAGTCCTAACTTGGATGGGGGCGATGGGGACATGGAAGTGGAGCTTCTTGTATCCAGACCTGGAGAGCCTGCCTGGTAGGGGAATCAGAGAAGTGGCGGTGAGATAACTTAGTTTAATAACCTAAGGTGAGAGGTGTCTAGATTCCGAATGACAATGCATCGCTGCCCTTAAGACCACTGATTCCAAGTCATGTACTCTCAAGTGTCACCGCAGTCTCTCTACACTGCTTTCCGGAAGGGGGCTGCAAGCTAGACCCCGGCGAGTTCTCAGGGTCTGCGTAGTCCCTGCCGGCGACCAGAGCGCACCGCGAGTTTACCGAACATGTCCAAGTATTCTGATGTTTCCTCTACTGCCCTCTTGTGGCCACAGTCCTCAGTGGTATAAGCAGAAAACAACAACAACAAAAAATCACTCCTGAAAACCTTAAAAGCAGTTGCCTGAAATTCTTAGAATAGAAGAGGCAGAAGGAAGGAGGGAAGGATAGAAAGGAGAGAGAGAGACAGAGACAGAAAAAATAAATAAATTTAAGAGGCTGGGAGCGGTGGTTCACCCCTGTAATACCAGCACTCTTGGAGGCTGAGGCGAGTAGATTGCCTGAGGTCACAGGTTGGAGACCAGCCTGAGCGGAGTGAGACCCACCCCCGCCTCTAAAAATAGCCGGGCGTTGTGTCGGGCACCTATAGTCCCAGGTACTATAGGCACGAGAAGTACGAGAATCGCTTGAGCCCAAGAGTTTGAGGTTGCTGTGAGCTATGATGCCACAGCACTCTACCAAGAGTGACAAAATGAGACTGTGTCTAAAAAAAAAAAGAAAGAAAAAAAAATTTAAACTCACCAGTCATCTCAAACAATCGTTTATTCAATACAGGATTGGAGGAATCTAGGCTTTACTCCAACATCTGTAGAAATTAGCTAATTCTTCAAAAGTTCTTCTTTGTAATCAGTTGAAATTGATGTCCCTGTTACTTTCACTAGTTGTTTTTCGTTTTGTTTTGCGGACCACAAAGGCTCTAAGTTGTCTTTCTTCAATGATGTCTGTTCTTTTCTTCAAATTTCTCTAGGATTTACTGTTGTAACATTCTTAAAAAATTATCACATTTACCCGATATTATTATTTATCTCTTTTTATGTAGATCTGGTCTCCCCATCTAGACAGTCCATCCTCTTATGTGTGGCTTGACTGAATCTAAACCACAATGTATTAAGGAAGATGATTTGAAGAAGATGCTAGAAGATTTTGCAACACTTTCCCCATTTGTTCACTGCATGGAACATCAGTCTGGCCAGCTACACCAAAGGCCACCAGTGGTAAGGGTGGAAATAAAGCTTAATGCGGAACATTAGGGCCTTTTTTGTTCTAAATCAAGTGCTGCATGACCCCGAGATCACATCTCTTCCTCATGCCTCAATTTAATCACATTTTAGCAAGATTATAATACAATTTAAGTAATTTTCTGGTACTGTCCTCCCATCACCACTCACATGGTCCAGAAGTAAATTCTAGGATAAAGAGAAAGGAAGCATAAAATGAGAGAGACCCCTCTACTGGCCCCATCTTTCACCTCCATGCCTCCCATCTCCTTACTGAATAAAGGAAGAGAAGGAGGAATAGAGGAAGAGAAAGAGAACACAGGTAGGAGAACATTTTGCCAGCGGGTGACACCACGCCATCTAGTTTCCACCTTGCCCCTGAGTAGGGTCTGAGATCTGTGTTCTGTGAGACTGGAAATATCTGCTGTCAGCACAGCAATGGGAGGAGCACTAAGCTTGCCTGCTAGGAGGTAACCTAAATGAAATACCCCTACCTTCTCTAGACCTCAGTTTTTCCATCTATAAGGTGGGAATTTCTACCTTCAATCTCCAGATAGCCGAAGGAATTAAAACAGACATATGCAAAAATAAAGAATTAATACCATCATTAAAATGAAAAGATTGTTGTTGTACTAATAGGCTAGAACAAATATGGATCTTATTAGCTAAGCATACAATTATAATAATATGCTTTAGGAATTAAAAACACCTTGTTTCATGGTTTGCATTTAGATATAACATCCTCTGAGGCAGTGGCAATATATAGAAGCCTCTAGTTTTTAAACATGCTCAAATAACCCCATCCCTTTGATCTGGGTATTCACTCATTTATTATACAATTATTTATTAAGAGCAAATTTACCATATTTTTTTTCCTTTAATGGTACTGAATGCATTACAGAATTATTTCTTTGCACATATTTTTTTTAGAAAGCCTGGCAAGAATCCAATGAGCACGACACCCCCAGACCCATCTATGTCCTTCTGGGGACTCAAGTTTTTTTGTATCCATCTGGCCTTCTTTACCCTGTCCAGCTGATGTCAAACCCACAGCCACTGGGGACCGACCAATCCTCTCCCAGTGCCTTATGTCCATTGTCATTTTCATCAAGAAAGAAAGCCGCAGCCCAGCACAGTTGTGGGCAAGTAGTAGGTATTTAGTAAATATTTATCAAATGAATGAATGGATGGAGGAATGTTGTCTTATGCCAAATCCTCACCTTTGGAAAATTGTAGCCAGTTCAATAGCTTTCTTCCCTCAGTGCTAACCCACCTACCTCCCTGAACCTCATCCTTGGAAAGGCATTTGTGGTTGCTGCATTATTATTCCAGACCACTCCCCCCCTTCTTTGATGAGTGACTTAAGGAGGAGGATAAGAGAAGTGGGAGAGAAAAGGACAACAGTATCTTAGAATAGAGCTGAATTTTTCTTGTGTGAGATGAGTATTTCTCCTGTGGAAGGCAGGTCTGGCTGAGCAGCTCCCACTTGCATTTCCCAGGCGAGGAGCAGGCCTCCTCGGCCCTTGAAAGCAGCATATAGGCTTTGGGTAGCATAGGCCCAAATGGGCAAGGAGCCCATCCCCAGGGGAAGTCCTCTCTGTCACAGCAGCAGCTTCAGCCCTACAGATAGATGCCAGTACAGTAGCCCCTCGGATCACAGGAGGTATTTTTGGTGCTGGAAGCCAGCCACACTTTGGCAGACTTTCAGCAGTAAGTCTGCTCCTTTTAGAGGTAGGGGGTGGCAAGCCATCAGTGTTTAGCATGGGAATGCTGCCTGCCAGTGTGTGCTCGCATATATTTAGGGTTCCTTGAGTGGGATGGGGGCTGGGCTTGGGAAGCTGTGCGCCTGGGTTGTGGTGGGAGGGCTAGCGGGCTCCTGTGTGCTAGCATTAAGAGGTGATCTTTGGGTGGTGTGTCGGCTATTGCCAGGCTGGCATCTGGCTCCCAAAGCTGAGACCACCGATGCCACCGCCTATTTGACTTATCTCTGCTCTAAGATGCATGCCATCTTTCACTTGCCCTGATCCTGGGCTCAGCACAGAGGGAGGCAGGAACATGTTCCCTTGTGGGTGGACACTTCTGTCTACCTCACCTTCACCTAGACAATATTGTCAGGCAGCCACAGTCGCAGAATCAGCAGCCCCTTCTACCCTCCGCATTGTTGGGAACAAAGGAATTGGTCTGACGGGCCAGACTGGAGTGTGTGGGCCAAGTCCCATGAATGGAAGAGAGAGGCTGCGGCAAAGTGGTGGGCCTCAGCCCAGGCAACAGGGCCTGGGGTCCAGGACACAGGAACAGGGCACCTGCTCCGGGATTCTCAGCACCATTCATAAAGAGATCACCCTCCCCTCTCCTCCCTTCACAAATCCCACTTTCCTGTGTACTTTAAACAGTAGCAAGCCTGTTAAGGCTCCAAATCAAACAAGGCAGGATTTTGCTCCTTTCTCACTAAACCTCCCGCGAGCAGAGGTTATGTCCCTGTATACCTCGTCCTCTTTTCCCGAACCCTCCCTCTCCCCCATCCTGCATTGAGTGTGTTGCTCTGGGGGGAGAATATTCTCTGTAAAGGCCAGACAACAGCAGCCCAAACCTGCTTAAATAGGTCCTGGGAGAAGAGTTTTTAAGACTCCAGCATTTGCAGGGAGGTGGGAAAGGGAGTATGGACTTTTGGGCCCCAGGTTTGGAAGGTGAAGGCCGGATAAAGACTGAGGCTCAGGACTTTCCTTTTGCTCTGTGCCTGGTACTAAGGATCTGAAACAGGCCTTTTTCTCTTAATTTTTCTAAAAGATTACCCCAAAGGGAGATACTACTATTTGGTCATGTAGTCCCTGGCTTAGTCTCTTGGTGCCTTGGTTTCCTTATCTATAAGGTGGAAATAATATCCGTTGCTTTTCATACCGTGCAGGAATTTACTAGAATCTCTCAAGATACTGACTGTGAAAGGGCTTCACAATCTGGAAGGCACTATATTAATAAAAATGCATGCTGATGTTGTCTGAAAATCTGGAAGTTTTGTCCAGAGACAAACATACTTCCCAACTGCTGCAACTGCCATTCATTCTCTTACTCAGTTTTCTAGCAAAAGCATCTGGGCTTACCAGAAATACTTCTTTGCTATGGAGTCATGTCTCTCATCATCTCAGGGCC
>NW_003852450.1:1147176-1148945 GCF_000181295.1 Otolemur garnettii | reverse complement strand
TCCCCTGCTCAGCAGCCCTCACCAGACAGGAAGATCCTACCTGTGCCAAGTCACTGACCTTGGATCTGATGCTCAGCCTGGTTCAGATGACAACTGCTCATATGACTGCAGCTGGAGCCAGGTTGCCAGGGCAATGTCTCCTAAACTGGCAGGTCAGGGGCCTTCTGGGTGGGGGTAGGACTGGGCAACATCAGTGCCATTTATTTCTTTGAGATCAGAAACTCTTAGAGCCAGTAGCAAATGATTATTTTGTCCAAGCTTCTTCACTTAGAATAATGTTATCCCTTCAGTTGTCCATAATTATTATAACATAATGATGTTAAATGTCTTGGTTGCCCACCCTGTGCGAATCCTAATCCTCACAAATGTAGTCTCCCAAGGCAAATATTATCACTCCAATTTACAGATGCAGAAACTGAGGGTCAGAAAATCCTCAAAAACTGTAATCTTTCTTACAAGGCAAATATTATCATTCCCTTTTACAGACGCAGAAACTGATGGTCAGAAAGTCGTGGCATGGTTCCAAGGTCATGAGGAGGGTGCATGGTGTGGTCACATGGGAACCTGGGTCTATCTGACACCCATTTCTTCTAGTTTTGCCTTCCTCTGAAGAGGAGAAGGTGCGAAAATATGGGAGTCTATACTTCCAGTGCTGGGAATGGGAGGCACCGGGCCTTGTTCCCCTTCTTAGCCCCCCTCCAGCCAGTACATGAAACCCCTGTCGAGGGAGGACTCTGCCAGATTCATGACAAGTTGGGCAAAGCCTTGCAGGGCTTCAGTTCTGTTGAGGGTCAGGAGTGCCATTTTCTCTTACAAAGGAGCGCATGTTGTTAATTGTCATCGTGATTATTATAAACAATCATCCTAATGAGCTCAATTCTCCCCTAGTTTACAGGGTGTGTGTGTTTAACAATGAGAGTTGGCCCAGAGGAAAGAAGTTGCCAACACAGGCAGATCTCCCCTAGTTTTTGTCACCTCTGCCCTGGCACAACACCGCAGGTAGGTGGGCATGCATGCCTTTCAAAATGGGATAATTGGGTGCAGCGTGTGCTGCCCCCACCCCTTAGAGAGAGCATGCCAGTTGGTCTTTGTGGGAATCCAAGGGGAGCCGGGTGAGCAAAACGCCGCTGTCTGACTTCTCCTTGATTGCATCTGTGCCCTACAAACCCCAACAGAACTGAACTCCCAGCGCCTCCTAATTAAGGGAGAAAGAAAGACAAGAATGATAGCAGAAGAATTTCTTCTTGCCTCTGACTACACGCTCTTCAGGGACAGACCCCAGCCTCCAACTTCTCTTTCCTGACTGATGTCTGAAGTACAGAATACGGTACCAGGCATACGGTGGGACTGGAAGCCCCAAGTGTGATGAGAGTGATGAACAAGGGCTGGTTTGAAAATCTACCCTGCCCTGGAGCCTGTCTCCGGTTTACCCTGAGGGGCCCAGGGGGTGTCTGGAAGGCCTTAAGCCAGACAGGTGGGGGCTGGTTCAAGACCCTGCAGGGGTGGGTGGGGTCTTGTCCCCAAAGAGGCTGGTGGAGAGTGAAGTCTGTGGCCCCGTGCAAAAATAAACAAACCCCCTGCTTAAGGAAATCAAATACTCCGACTTCCAGGTGCAAACCACGGTGCCTGCTTCAATGCTATAAATTTAGGACAGGGTGTGAATTACTAGAGTCTGAAAAGAAAAATCCAGAAATGGCACAAGTTCTTGGCAGGCAGGAATCAACTTCATCAGCACCAACATCATGAAACAATTAATAGCCACTTTAGAA
>NW_003852450.1:1142154-1147069 GCF_000181295.1 Otolemur garnettii | reverse complement strand
TATTCCTATTGTAAAATGCCCTCTTGCCAGGGATGGTGAGTGGCCCGTGAGGTGGAAGACAAAGCCCAAGAAGAATCATTCTTTGTTTCTGCCTTTCTCTTTTGCCTTTCCTTTTCCTTCTTTCTGGAGTCACAGCACCATTTTTTCTGGAATGGTTTTGATTGAATTCATGCTCAAAGGAAATGGACTGCCCTATCCATTAAGAATCACAGATTGGAAAACTCCAGCCTGGGACAGGTGACCTGGGGTTGATTCCGGACTCTGACACTCCTCGGAGATGTGACCTTGCACACGGGTCACATCCCCTTTGCGACCTCCCCTTTGTTGGCCCTGGTTTCCCCGCCTATAAAAAGCAAGAATTAGGCTCCATGCTCCCCCACTCCCCAGTACAACCCCTAGCACTCTATACTGCCTTCATTCCAACGCTCTCATTGGAGAACCGAGGAAGGATGTTAGACACTAAACAAGAATTCTTTTAATGCCCAAGAAAGCTCAGTGCAATTCGGGGACAGAGCTGAGAAATAGGATTTTGCCTTTGAATTGTCTCAAGTTAGATGATTTCTCTCTCTGCCTGCCTTTGATAAACGCTCCTGTTCAGGGCTCTGGTGTTATGAATCTTTCTGAGTCATGGATGGCTACAGCCCTTTCGATCCATTCAGCTGACAATATTTCCTGATGTTTCAAAAAAGGGCTAAGATTATGGGATGATCCCATAGTGTGTATTTACTTTCTCTCTGTTTCCCCCACTCCTTGAGCATCGGCCTTCTGTTTTCACGTGGAACTCCTTTTTCTTTTTTTTTTTATGTAGTTGTACAAGGTCCTGCTATGAAGGCAAACCCCAGCTCTGGCTACTGCCCAGGGTGCAGGAGCCCCAGCCCCTGGTCTCCCAGAGGAGCCAGAAGAAAGCCTTCTGTGGTCTCTCTGGGACATCACCCCCCCTGGTGGAATGACGGGGAACTTTCCAGCTTCAGAAGAGCAGGGCAGCCTGGCAGCGGTCTGCCTCCTCTGCAGTTGTCAGTGTGGCTAATAATTATTACCCTGTGTTAATCACGACAATGGAAGAATTGCAGGCCGTTATTTTGAAATGATCGGCTCCAGTCAATGACTACTTATGACAGCAAAGGGGAAACATCAGCTCCGGGGAGCCCCCATGTAAATGGAGAGTTGAATGAAAGATCAGGAATAATGGAACGTATATTTAGTTCCATTTTCCTCCCTAAAAGGGCCCTGTCAGAGTAATTTCCCCTTCCGTGCACCATACCTCTCCATTATTTGCAATATCTTACTGGGAGAATAAAACAACCCTGGGCCCCTCCTCCACATCTCCTGCTCCCCGCCTTGCCCTCCCTTCTCCCCGCCCCCTATCAATTGTGTCTCTTTCTGGAGTTTGGCAAACACAGCTACTTTCTCCTGCTGTGCTTTCAGTGGAGCTGAAATGAATGTGGCTCTAGTTTTTTTTTTTTTTTTTTCCTTAATCACTCTTTTTCTTTTTTGCTGGAGAACATTTTCACGAAGCACAATCACAGAGGAACAGAATGTCCTGATGTTTGGGTGAGCAGCACGCATTCCTTTCCTTTTTTCTTCCCTGGAATAAAAATAACACCCATAACCATAATATCAGAGGACGAAAGGCCATCTTTCAAGGCTTTTCATAATCTTGCCCTACCCTCTGTGTTCAATTTTGTTTCTAACAGCCTTCTCCCTCTCACCCAGGGAGTACTGCTCCTCTCTCACTCCCTTGAAAATGCTAAGTTTGTTTTCCCCCCTGAACATCTGCCCATGTTATTCCCACAGTCTGGAACGTGGCATTCCCCACCCTCACTTCCCACAGCCCTCCTTCTCCGGACCCATCTCTTGTAAGATGCCTTTTCCAAATTTTGCTAATGGCGCATTATGTTCATATGATTTTTAACATTTTATGCTCTGGTTTCTAGCCATTGAGAGCCTGGCACGGATAAGTCACTTGATAAATGTTTGCTGAATTACTTTCATGAATGGTATTTGCTTTTTTCACATTTTTCTTTTTACCCATTTCAGAGGTGAGAAAAGTGAGGGTGCTCAGAGAGGTTAAGTGACTCGTGACTTGTAGGTCACGTTCCCCGTAAATGGCAGAGAAGTTACCGGACCCCAGGTGTCTTAATTCCAAGTCCAGCATTCTTTCCCCTTCTCTAGGCTGCATTCTTACTGCGATCCCTTCTGCCTTCTCCTGTTGCTGATCAGAATGTTTAACTTGGTACCTTAATTTTTTCTTCTCTTCCACATTAGATTGCACATTTCTTAAGGGCAGAGACTAAACCTTATGTGTCTCCTGCACCTCACATCTGAAGTGACGGTTATATATTCATTCCCTGTAATGACTCCCCACCCCAACATTTCTCTAGTCTGTCAAAATGGGCAGAGCATCATAGAGTCAAACTTTGTAAAGTCTTCATTCTGCTGCTAGGATCCCTGTGGGTCTGGGATGGCAAACACCCATAATCTCTGTTCCTCTCTAAGGCCGATGTGGAAACCTGGCCGGCTCTGCTCCACTGATCTGAATCCCTCTTTCGTACATGAGACTGGTGACAGGGAATGTCAGGAGGCAGAACTTCTCCTTTGGGACATTAGGGATGCCTTAAGTTTCACTACTACCCGTTCTACCAGCAGGGAAAGCCCCGAACACCTCTAGCCTTGTTTAAACAAAATACCATCTTCCCTTCTCTGTTGACTGGGGAGCTAAAAAAAAAAAAAATCCTTTGGTAGAAGAATGTTTCAAATTTCTTTGCAATTTCAGGAACTGTGAATCACTTCTGTGCTTTTCTCAACTTTTTTTTAAAAATAATAATCTAAAGTTAACAGAAATGGTGACTTTATTTTTTATTTTCTTATTTTCTTTCTCTATTATTATTATTATTATTATTATTGAGACAGAGTCTTACTCTGTTGCCCTTGGTAGAGTGCCGTGATGTCATAGCTCAGAGCAACCTCAAACTCCTTGGTTCAAGCTATTCTCCTGCCTCAGCCTCCTGTATAGCTGTGACTGCAGGCTCCCGACTCAATACTTGCCTACTTATTTTGTTTTTGTTTGTTTGGTTTTCTATTTTTAGTACAGAAGTGGTCTTGTTCTTCTCAGGCTGATCTCAACTCCTGAGCTCATATGATCCACCTGCTTTGGCCTCCCAGAGTGCTAGGATTACAGGTGTAAGCGACCATCCCTGGCCCACCTCTGTGCTTTTGAAGGGTTTTAAAGTCAAACGACCACTAACTCCTCTTAAGGTAAATTACATTTAACAGTTAATATTCATAATTAATGTAGTCATGCGTTGAGCAAATTATCATTGACAAAGTTTTCATGTACATTAGATACAGGTGGATTTATATTAAAAACGTCATTGAGTTTAATCACAGTTGCGAAGAGCATAGATGTCAGAGTGGGTTTGACTCCCAACTCTGAGGCTCAGCTTGTTGTGGGCACAGCCCAGTTACTTGGCCTCCCTTTAACTTCAGTCTCCTTAGAGGTAAAATGAGAGAAGATTGGGGGCATCAGAGTTATGAGAATTAAATGAGATTATGATTATAAGTCAGCGTCTGGCAGAAGAAAAAAACTGCTACTTACAGGATAGTTCTATGACAGTCACTGCTCTGTCACTGACTGGTGCTATGGCTTTAGGATATCAGGCAGTTTCACTTTCCTCCACTATAAAGCAGGAAGCATTGTGTCCTGATACATTTTGCTTTTCAGGCCAACAAGTTAAGATAGGTAGTCACAGTTTTTTGGGTTTTTTTTTTTGCAGTTTTTGGCTGGGGCTAGGTTTGAACCCACCACCCCGCCACCTCTGGCATATGGGGCTGGCACCCTACTCCTTTGAGCCACAGGCACTGCCCGGTAGTCACAGTTTTGATCACCACCATAGGCACTGTTGTATCTCCCATATCCTTGATCATAATAGTTATTATATCCTTAGTTCTGGTTTAGACCCTCCCCTGGAACAATGCACCGTGAGCAGCACGCATTGCTAGGAATCAGCAAGTGACTCCCAAACCTAACATAACAACAAGGTGTTCCTGCCCCTCACTCTGCAAATATTAAAAAGCCATGTAATTGTCTTTGTTTTCAAAGGAGGAACTTGAGGCTTAGGAGATTAAGTGTCTTGTCCAAGGTGATGTAGCTGATAAGTGGTGGAGCCAGGATCCCCAGGTCTGTTGACTCCCCCAGTTCCATGTGGTGCTCGTGAAGACAGGTGACCTTGTCTACATGTCTCTGGATGATTCCTTGTCCTCTGAGTATACTCCATCTCTGCTTTTGGCCCCTGTTTTTTTGAGAAGAGGGAACTGGTGTCTACCCCTAGAAAAGGTGATGTTGCCTGAGAACCACTGTCTCAGGCAACTCAGTTGAGGAAGACGCAGTGACCTTGAAACTGAGCCTACCAGGCTTTGTCTCCCCTCCAGCTCCTCCCTGACTATCCGGGGAGATCTTGCCTCTAATGGCATTAGTGTGCACCATCTGTGACATTGATTGGATTATCTAATTATTTGGGATTGGAAGGAGCCCCAGAGGTAGGAACTGCATTTGGCAACCCTGGGGCCTGGGGTCTGGGTCACACCGCCAGAAGCCAGCACAAAGTGTACGGGTCTTTCTCATGGATAAAGCACAGGTAGGAGAGAATCTTAACCGTTCTTAAGAGGTTGGTTGGGCTGAGGCTCTCCCTAAAGGGCCTATAAGTGGCTTTCATGGTTCCCCTCTTATTCAGAGCCACACTTCCCTTTTTCATAATAGGACTGTGTGGGGATCAGCCCCCAAAAATGTTTCTGCGTAAAATTCTAACGAAGAAATGCTGACATGTTTAGGACTATAGCTTATTGTAGTCGGAGGAAACCTCTATACCAGTGAGTCTTACCCTCTATTTTACTTTCCTAGGGAAGACGTAACAAAGGA
>NW_003852450.1:1138550-1141898 GCF_000181295.1 Otolemur garnettii | reverse complement strand
GATACGGCCTGATTTTAACTTGATTATATCTGCAAAGACCCTATTTCCAAATAAGGTCCTATTCTGTGGCATCAGGGGTCAGGACTTGAACATACTTTGGGAGGAAGCACAATTCAACCCTAGCACACCCTCTTTAAGAGCATCTCCTACATAAATTCAGTAAGTCATCATTCTTTTATCTCCTTGCATCCATCCAGTAAGAGGGCATTCACCACCTTATAACTTTTAAAGGGTCTAAAATATATTACCAATAATGCTGAATACTGTCATAGCCTGGGAGATTCTTAAATTCTAGCCTGAGTTTTCCTTTTGAAACCTGATCCCGTGAAAGCCATGATTTCTTCAAAAGGCTTGGGCAGAAGGCTTTTCTCTACCACTGACCTCGTTGCTGATGGCAATACAGAGAGCAGCTGGGAGGCTCCCATTCCCTGTTAGTGTTTTGTGTGTATCCCAGTGACAGAAAGAGATCCAGATTATCACAATAAGATACTCACGATTAGCATCCCTATAGGACTGTTTGCCTTCAAAGCCTTCCAGTCCTGTCTCTGGCACAGATTCAAGTTCACTAGCATGCTTGCCCACCCTCACGGGTTTCTTTCATCCCCCATAACCTTGCCCTTGTGGCTTGAATAGTTTTTTTGCCCTGCTTCACACTGTGGAAGCCAGGGAGGCCAGAGTGAGCCCTGGAGAGTGCATTGAGACAGGCAATTTTGTGTGTATGTGTGTGCGTGTGTGTGGACGTGCATGTGTGCTGCCTGTGATTAAAAAGGATCTGTTGCGTTTAATTGGTGCATTTGATTACCATGATGACTCCTTCCCTGGAGCTTTCCAAAATAGCCAGATGTACCAAGAAGACCACCTCCTTTGGTTTGAACTCTGGGCAGGGGGACAGGGGATGGTGAGGATTATGTGGACCTGCACAATGGAAGAAAAACCTAAGTCTTATTTCTATAGAACCCAGCCGCCATCTCTTTCCACCAGGACACCAATTAGATGATTGCTGGCCTATCGAGCCCAGGGGATCAAAGTGAAAAGGCAGACTTGGAGGAAGCCAACTGTGCTGCTACTTCTGGGGACCCCCTGCCCACAGCCAGTTCACCCACCCACTGCCTCTTTTCACTGCTAGATGATCAAGAAAAATCAAATGAGAGAGCTCATTTAAAGGTATTGTAGGAGGAGGAGATAATCCCTTCTGAGCCCACTCCCTGCTTTCTTCTCAGCTTGCACCAGGGTGTAACTTCTGGGGCATAGGTCTGGGAATAGCTGTGATCACTACAGTTTGGGCCAGTGGACGAAGGTCTGATTCTTACTTCTGACATAATTACAGAAGTGTGATATCAGGTTAGGTGGCTGAGACTAGATGTCAACAACTCTAACTTGGCTTCATTCATACCACGAGGCATCCATGCACTGTTAACTGTGATGGTGCAAGAATGGGTGAGACTGATGCAGCATGGGGAGAAGAAAGCCTGGTGGACCAGAGGGCAGGAGGCTTCAACTCTAGTCCCAGAGCTGCAGTGAACTGCCTTTCTGACACAGGACACTATTCTTTTATCTTAGGGATTCCTTTAGATCCCAAAGGTCCCTTCCTGCTTTAAAGTTCTACCTGGGGATGGGAGAAAGTGCCCTAGAAGGAAGACATGTGTCATCTCTGTACCAAGGTCACTCCAGGATTGATAAAGAGAAGCAAGCTGATTTGCGAATGGTGGACAGAGATCTGGGCCAGAGGATCACAAAGCCAGGTTCATCCCAAGTGCTGACAAACTGTGTGACCTTAAAAATGTAATTAACCTTTATATGCAACCAATTCTCTTTCAAAGACATAAACCACGCCCTCCACAGTTCTTAAGTTTTCTCTGAAGAAAACCATCAGGATAAATAAAATGACTCCCTACATTTTCCTTTCCAGCTTTGCAGGCAGAATTGCACCATCTCACGCAGCGGAGAGGAGAATCCATTTAGAAACATCACTTGTAAATGCTTATATGAGCTGTATCAGTGCATTTATGCAGAGTAGCTATGCTTTTGATCAATGGCTCTCAAACTGACTGTGTAATAGGAGCACACTTTATTATTTAATTCAGATTCTTGGTGATCACTTTTGAAGATTCAGTGGGTCTTAGGTAGAGCTTGGCATCCTGTGCTTTTAAAAAAATTGGAAAAAGCTACATAGGTAATTTAGATGCTTATCCAGGGCTAAGAGACACTGATTTATGCATTTAATTCCACAAATTTTCATTGAAGCTGTGGCTGTATGGAGCATAAAAAATGTGTAAAGGTTGGTCTGGTCTTAGCCTTCTAGGAAATCTCAGTAACTTTTGTTACCAAAGGAGACAGACATGAATGCAATGAATTATAATCAGATAAAACTCAGGTACCAACAATGACTACATAGAAGTGAACAGTAAGAATGGAGTGCAGCTGTAAGCAATGAGTGTGACCATACCAGTATATCATCAGACCAGGTATTCCTCCGTCTGTAATCAGTTTGATGAGTACTCTATTGATGGTGGTGAATAGATACTCCTCAGAGGAGTAACATTGGAACTGAACCTTGAAGAATCAGCAGGATAAAAATATACGACTGTACGTAATTAAAGTAATATGTGGAAGGATTCCCCCAATAAAAGAAAAACCACAAAATAATAAATTTACCCACAGAAAGATGGAGGGAATAGAGACCAGGATAGAGGCTAGGCTTCTTTAAATATGCCGTATTTTATAGATTTGTCTTTGAAACTATGTAACTATTTTTATATAACTTTATAGCAAAATACAAAAACATAATTCCAAACAATTTAGAAAGTAAAGTAAAGGGAAAAAGAGAATTTAAATTTGTTTCAAGTAAAAGCATAATCAAACCAAGATAGTATTTTGAGTGACTTAAGAAAAGTATATTTTGTATCTCCCTAGTGGGATGTACCTTAAGAACAACAAACTATAAAATGAAACAAAAAGTTAATGTATTTTTAGTAATCATATTGCTGGTAGTGTTGGTATTACTATTCTGAAGTTGTAGCGTATGTGAAGAATGCTATATATGCATATTCTTTTATGTGCATGTGTTATATCTAATTACATATATTTCATAGAGAACAGGGATTTTTCTTATGGGGAAAGCTACAGATAGGAGATTGATAATAATTGAAGATTGAAGAAAAGCCTATGGTTCTATATTTGTATTGGAGTTATCATTATGAACTCAAGATCTATAATTATCTTTAAAAAACTATATATTCAGAAGACCAAAAACCACATTACAACAAAAATATTTGTATCAGAATGTTTATTGCAGCCCAATTCATAATTGCCAGGTCATGGAAGAAGCCCAAGTGCCCATCGATCCAC
>NW_003852450.1:1123520-1137589 GCF_000181295.1 Otolemur garnettii | reverse complement strand
CCCCCCCAGTTAAATATGAATTTTAGATAAACAACAAATAATGGCTTAGTATAAGTATGTCCCATGAAATATTTGGAATATACCAGAGGACTTCAAAAAGCTCATGGAAAATTGCAATTAAAAGACAAAAATTTAAAAAGTGTAAATTTTATTTCTCAACATGATTCCAGCCATTTAGTCCGTCCCTATAGACCTGAGGGTCCTGGAAACTTAACCATGTCAATGTAGTCTTTTTTTGCATTATTAACTGAAGAGAAATGAGTACCCTCTGAAGATTTTTTAAGATTATGAAACAAAGAAAAAGTCAGAGGAAGCCAAATAAGGACTTTAAAGTGGATGTTTGTCCATTGAAACTCTTATAAAATTGCTCTTGTTTTATGAAAAGAATGAGCAGGACCATTGTCATAGTGAAGAACTCTCTGGTGACGCTTTCCTGAGTATTTTTTTCTGTTAAAGCTTTGGCTAACTTTCTCAAAACACTCTCATAGTAAGTACATGTTGCCATTCTTTGGCTCTCCAGAAAAGTAACAAACAAAATGCCTTGAGCATACCTAAAAACTGTTCCCATGAGCTTTGCTCTTAATTTATCTATTTTTGCTTTGACTGACTCCTTTTTACCTCTTGGTAGCCATTGCTTTGATTGTGCTTTGTCTTCAGCCTTGTACTAGTAAAGCTATCTTTCATCTGATGCTATAATTCTTCTAAGAAATGCTATGGAATCTTTATTTCACTTATTTTAAAAAGTTTTTTGAAAGCTCTGCTCTTGTCTGTAGCTCATCTATGCATAATGATTTTGGCATCCATTGAGTGGACAGTTTATCAACTTTTATTTTTTTTATTCAGAATTGTGTACTCTGAACCGACTGACATGTCTATAGTATTGGCTATTGTTTGTACTGTTAATTGTCAGTCCTCTTGAATTAAGGCATGAACAAGATGAATTTTTTCCATGCAAATTGATGTGCATGGTTTGCCCCTATGGGCCCCATTTTCAACATCACTTCAACTTTTCTTAAAATGAGTTATCCATTTGTAAACTGCTGATTTTGGGGCAGGGGGGATTTCACATTCTTCTACCCAAACTTCACTATTAATTTGATGTTTATCCTTGCTTCAATTTTAGCAGAATTAATGTTGCTGTGATAAGGGCTATTTTCAAACAGATGTCTTATCCTTCTTCCTGTCTCAAGCTAGATCCTGTTCTGACCTGTCATAGTAAGTTAGAAAATTTTTCTTTTGACACAGGAAATTTTGAAATCCATGCATAGTTTACAATAGTACGCATTTTCTATGCACTTTTTGAAGACTTGTTGTACTTATACTAAGCAATCATTAAGTGTTTATATCTAAAATTGAAATGCAACTGGACATCATGTATTTATTTGGCAACTCAGTAATGTGTTAGTAAATCTAGGCAATGATAATTGATGCTGATCATTCACACACACACACACACACACACACACGAAATAACTAGATCAGTGGTTCTCAACCTGTGGGTTGCGACCCACAGTAACTGTCTTAAAGGGTCACAGCATTAGGAAGGTTGAGAGCCACTGAACTAGACTAAAGAAGAGTTATGAAACTCCTAATAGAAATACATGCCATCACCCATGAAGTAGTTGCATCAAATGACTGAATCGATTATGCTGAAGATCTAAATGCCAATTTATAGGAGATACAGGGGACAGAGGATCATGTTAAATGACAGGCAGTCAGCAAAATACAGACCATTGAAAACTATATACAACAAATGACCTAATTTTATTTATTTATTTATTTATTTTGGAGTTTTTGGCTGGGGCTGGGTATGAACCTGCCACCTCCAGTATATGGAGCCAGTGCCCTACTCCTTTGAGCCACAGGAGCCAACCATGACCTAATTTTATAACTAAAAAGTTGCAATGGGAAAAATAGTAAAAAAGAAAAAAGAGATGTGTACAGATTAAAAGAGATTTGAGAGATATATCAATCAATTGCAACATATGGACTTTCCTTCATCCCATTTTCTACATAGAGTGAGAGACAGAGAGAAAGGGGGAAAACACACACACACACACACACATACATATACACACATGGACATGAGGGGTGTCATTCTAGGGGTGTCAAAAATCCATAGACAATTTAAGAGGTGTTACCTATGTATTTCTTTGGGAAGTTGAATTGAATTATGGTAGCAAGGTGTAGTATGATGTTAACTCAAAAGATGGCATTAATCAAATGAATGCTAGTGTTACTCTGTGACAGGCAGGACAGTCAAAGAAAGTGGTGGAAGTACAGCTGTTGGTGGAGGAACACAAGACTGTTTTGAAGTGGTATTTAAAAATTGAGAATTTTGTTGAAGTACAATGACAATAGAAGCATGAGTATGCACCAGAAGCTCCAACACGCCTAACAAATGCATGCATTCATAGTAAGTTTGAGATGTTTGGTACTGTATAGAATATAAACAAGGGAAGATCCAGGAGGCCTCACCTAGCAACAAATCATGCTGCTTCTGCTATGGTATTGGAAGAGTTTACACACTTGCCACAGAAGTCTACTGAACAATGTGCACATGAGACAACAGTTATCAGAACAAACATATGACACATTATTAAAATAGCAAAATGGAAAGTTTTCATTCCAAGATTATTACATGCACTGAGACATGAGAGCTTAACTTGATGAGAATTTGCCAGGACAATGGATAGGACAGAGAGATAAAGTTGAATTTCCCCCATGTTGTCCTGACTTAATACCCCTTGACTTCTACCTATGGGGAACCTTAAAGGATGTGGTATGCCATAGGAAAATAGCTACACTGGAGATACTTCCAGAAGAAATTAAAATGGCATATGCAGTGATACTAGTGGATACTTTGGTCAACATTGCTCAAGCAGTAGTTTGCTGTAATCAGAAGTGTATGGGTTCTTATGGTAACCACTTTAAGTACCTCTTGTAATTGCAGAAGTCAAGTGTGACTTGTATTTATCTTTTATTATTGATATATGTTATTATAATTTTAATACAGTTTTTCCTACCTTAAAATGTGTATACTTTTCTGGTATCCTCATGTATGACAGTGATTGATATTTCATGTTATATAATTATATTTATACACAATCAAAAGAGCACATAGACAACACAAAGAATGAGAGAAAATATTTTCATGTTGTACATTTGATAAAGGACTGATAACTAGAATCTACAAAGAACTTAACCAAATTGATAAGATCAAATGAACCCATTGAAAAGTGGGCAAAAGACATGAAAAGAAACTTCCTTAACAAACAAGTAGCAAAAAAACACTTGAAAAAATTTTCAGCATCTGTAATCATCAGAGAAATGCAAATCAAAACTTCATTGAGCTATCACCTGACCCCAGTGAGACTAGCTTACATCATAAAGTCCCAAAGTAACAGACACTGGCCTGGATGCAGAGAGAAAGGAGCTCTTATACACTGGTGGTGGGACTGCAAACTAGTGCAGCCTCTATGGAAAGTTGTATGGAGATGCCTCAAAGAATGTAAAGTAGGTCTGTCATTTGATCCAGCAATTCCTTTTTACTCAAAGGAAAAAAAAAATGTCATTTTATAAAAAAGGCACCTGTACTCGAATGTTTATAGCGGTACAATTCATAATCCCAACAATGTGGAAATAACCCCTGTGCTCACGAATACATGAATGGATTAATAAAACGTGGTATATGCATACCATGAAGTACTACTCAGCCATGAGAAAATGGCATCTTTTGTGATATCCTGGATAGAACGGAAAACCATTGTTTTAAGAGAAACATCACAATCATGGAGAAACAAACACATGTACTCAATACAAAATTGGAACTCATTGATTAACACTTAAGTTCACATACAGAAGTAAATCTTGATGAAAGTCAAGCTGGGGGAGGAGGGAGGAAAGAATAGGTAAATTCACACCTATTGGGTACAGTTCACACCTACCTGGGTGAAGAGCACATTGATAACTTTCACTTAATCAGTACAAAAGCAAAGCATGTAAACAAATTATATCTCCTAACATTCTAAAATTTTTTAAAAATTAAAAAAATTTAAAATTTTAAAATAATTATTTTTATAGTTTTGGAAAGTGTGATAATGCTTTTGTGGTTATGATTTTTTAAAGAGTCCTTTTTAAAGATACACACTAAAATATTTAAAGATTAAAGATGATTTTACTATTTTGAAGTGGGTGAGGTATAGCTAAAGCAAGAACAACCATGTTTTGGTCACTGTCAAAGCTAAGTGAGGCATTCATTATACTGTTAATATTTTGATACTCTCTCATGTGAGAGATCATGATACTAATATTTTGTTATATATAAAATTATTTATAATTTTTTTAAAAGAAGGTGGATCTCGGTTGATTACTTACGATAGACATTGTAAGCAGTATTCTAGGTATTTTACTCACATTACCTCATTTTAATCTCACAGATACTAAATGAGGTGGGTGTTACTGACACCCATATTTTACATATGAGAAACTGCAGCACAGGCAGAAGAAGTCATTTGCCCAAGTTTATTGAGGTATAAATAGTAGATCCAGGGCTTGAACACAGGGAGTCTAACTCCCGATTGTCTAAGCCCGTGACCTTAACCACAACACTCATCCCCTATACTAGCAAAGTTGGTTTATCTGGTTTGATATTTGTGGTTGCCACTTGGGTCATCTGGCCCTGTGCAGCCCTGCATCTCAAACTGTGTAGTGACTGTGTTGCCATTGGTGCTATGCTCTGTTGTGCATTCTAGCCTGAGAAGGGTGATGTGACTAAGTGGGCTTTAAGGTCATGTCTAATTATGAAGAGTCCGCGGTTCTAGGCAGGTTTTCTTCCCCTGTAAAGTGACTGTCCTGAGAGTGTGATTCAGAAATATTTCACCCCGAGGAGTGATAAAAGCAACTGGGGGAGAAGACAGGAACCCAGGAAGAGCCAGCATAGGGAGCCTGGAGCTCTGCAGATAGGTGGGCAACTCAGCAAGCCTGGCGTTCCTCAAGAAAGGCCCTTCTCTTCCTCACCCAGCCCTTGCCCTGAAGAAAGTTGCCTGGGAAGAGCACACCTCCATTTTTTTGGTCAGTTAATTGTTTTGGATATTCATGAAATGTTTTCATCATCTTCTTGGTATGAACATGATTATTTTCATAAAGACCCACTCTACTCCCCAGTGAAATAGACAATGTTTGGAAATGCCCTCCTTTCTAACACCTCTGAGTTGGACCAATCCTTCCCCAAGCTACAATTTTTTAAAAGCTGGATGCTCTTGAAGATTCTCCCCAATGAATGCAACTAAAATTCTCTATACCCCAGATCTCTCCTTTCATTCTAACATCCCTTGTTCTTTTGCTATGCACACTTCATTGAGTATAAGGAGCTGGGGTTACATTCAGAGGAACTCACAGGTGGCTTTAAGAGGCAACATAGGAGACTCTCAAACTGTTAACAGGTGCATTGGCTTTGTCAGTTTATTGGAAGGAAAGATGGGTTCGTGTGCAAGCCTTCATTTTTCAGATTGGGGACAATCTCTTAGGTTGGCTGACACATATGTATTATTTTTCATAACCCAGAACTATCTTTGGGGCTGCCAAAAGTCAATTTCAACTCTCTGTTTGGATAAGATAGAGGTTTCAAAGCAAAGTTTTCCTTGGCAAAATGTATATCTTGGCACTAACAGTCCAATGATGAAAATACCCAAGACCAAAGGCGATGCAGGGCTGCTTCCAATTACTGGGGTTGAGCTCATTGGGAATAGGCCTCATGACATGCTTTGGATTAGGAGCAGACAGTGTTTCAATTGGCAAGCCAGAGGAAAAAGAAAGAGATCATTTCTCTGCTATTTGGTGGACTTTTCCAATTATGGGAAGGTAATTTAGATCTTCGGTGATTTTGGAACTTTTCCGACTGGAAAATTCCCATAGATTTTTGGTATCTGACTTATTCTGGAGTGCTGAGAATATTCTGGAGTGACCAGAGTCTAACGTTGCCCAGGGCTTGATAAGAATTCTCGGGCAGTGGCACTGGCCGAAATGCTGCTTGGGACTTGCCCAAATGCCGCAGAAGCAGGCTCTGGCTTTTCATATGAATTGAACTCATTACTAACAAAAGAAGAGCAGCCCAGGATGCTGGCAAAGAACGAGTCAGAAATATCTTCAAGGCCAAGAACTCAAGGAAGCATAAGTAAAGTCAAAAAAAAAAAAAAAAAAAAAAAAAAAAGAACTCAGAAAGAGGGAGGATGGGGAAGAATGATATTTCTCCCTTTTTGGATTGCAAGTCCATAACATTATATTTTTACATTTTGTTTTGCTTTGGTGATGATCTCCAGTCACTGATAGGGAGCCAATGTGCTCTGTCTAGACAACTCATTTCATGAAGGTCAAAGAGGGCAGGCCTCTCCCTTTGATTCTTGACACTGATCTGTGCTCCCTTCTGAACTTCACACTGGCTGAGAAATTGGGTGGGGATGAAATGAGAAAGCTTTGACTAAAATAAGCAGTTCCTATTTTAAAAAGTTTTATTTTTTCTCTTAATTTTCTAACAGCTGCACACAGATCAGCAGCTGCACGTGGCCTTCCTCCCACCCAGGCCCCCCACCTCCTTCAAAAAGCTATGGACCTTCCACATTGGCCTCCCAGCCATGGCTCTGCTAACTGCCACATTTCTGACCCTGGAACAGCCTCAGTCATCTCAGCTTTGGAGAAGAAATGCAATACACCAGTGCTTTGGAAATCCTTTTTCCAGCGGGTGAAATACGATGAATGAATGAATGGCCTTCTTATATACAATCTAAGCTATAACTTTGGTAAACTTAGTAATTTTTTAAGAGTGCAGTTTTCTTGATCTCTTTGTAAATGGCAAGTCCTAGGTGAATTGTTCTCCTGATTACTTTAACGTGGGCCATGGATGGCTTGGTTGGAATCACAGTTTTCAGCCTTGTTTTGTGGGGCAATATCCATATGGCCAATATTCCCATTGGCGATCTCATCACAACTTTTTCTGTCTTGGTTAGGAAACAGAAGGGGCCTTCTGTCTGCCCTTTCCACAGACCAGAGGAAGGAGAGGGGAAGGCAGAGAGTGACCAGTGCAGAGCTTCTGGGATCCCTCTGACCATGGAAGCCCCACCCACAGCATCCCGTCCTCCCCCACATTTCCACCCAGCCTCAGGTTTTCTGTAGCAGGAGGGGAAAGCCTCTGTGAGGTATCAAACTTTGTCAGGACTGAGCAGCTTCACGTTTAATTTCCTGAAAGGACACAAGGAACAGCAGGATTGTGGTGACAGTGTGCTCCCTGAGAGAAAGCTCCCCAAGGCCTTGGCAGAGCTAGCCATAAGGCTGAGAGGGCAGCCGAGTGGCTTCTCTGAGCGCCTGTGTGCAGAGCCCACCCAGCCTGACAGCCTCGTCCACTCTTCCCTCCCCACCTTCCCCACCCTGGACGAGGGCTCTGACCCAAAGACACCTTCTGCGCCTCCTCATCTCTTTTCTTAGTGCTTTTCTCTAAGTTCTTCTTTGAACATACTTGATGGGACTTGCTCTCTCCCCTGCTGGAGACTAAGCAAAATTGATGTCCCCTCAAGGAATGTCCCTGCCATTCCTATTTGCCACAAAATGTCCTTTCCCTCTTCTACAATCTAGCTCCACTTCATCTCCTTCTGGAGCTTGGATCACGCTTTACCGTGCATCCATGGAGGACTCCATTTGTTATAGGATATGACATAGCACAACAAGCCAAGCCTGGGGTGGCCTCAAGAGAAGGCCCCAGTGCCTTCTGTTCCTTTGGGGAAACTGGGGCCCTGAATGGGAAGGGAGCTTGTACAAGTGACGCCTCGAGGGACTGGTAGAACCCTCGTTACAAGTCAAAGTTGGCACCTCCTGCTCCAGAGCTCCCTCCTGTGTGCTCACTTGTCTGGCCTCGCATTTGACCCACCTTCCTTGTTAACCTGTAAACTTTCCGAGGACAGCAACCTCTCTTTCTCCTTTTACAATATTCACCTACCACAGCCTACCACAGCCAACATCTCATGCTTCTGGCACATTATACGCTTTTAGAAGTTATTTATACTATTTTATTCCATCTCATAGAAAATACTTTTTAGTAGCAGCAGTTGAGGTATCATTGATCCCCTTTTACAGATGATGAAACTTTAGCGCAGGGAATTCAATGGCTGGCCTGAAGATACCATGGGATCGTGTGGGAAAACCGAAGACCCTGGCACAAAATAATGATGCCGACAGTGAAACTGATTGGTACCTAACGAGACCTGTAGCCAAGGGAACTCTGAGGCCCGGAGAAGATGATGGGACGCTCATGGATCAGTGCGCTGTCCAGTCTTTCCCTGAGGTTCTCTGCTGGCCAGATGCCTGATTCTCTTGTACTGTGCATTAAAAACAGCAATGCTCAGAGGCACAGTGGCATCAGGAACAGGGGGCCTGCCATCAGCACTGATTGTTTAAGCAAACCCCAGCTCTCCTTCCTGTACCCTCTCACCCATCTCTCTCAGTGTGTTTGCTACTTGCAGGGGTCCTGTGGTTTTCTAGGAAAATGCTGTGATCTGGACAGCAGGACTGGTCTCCCCTCAACCCCCCCCCATTCGTGCCGGGGGAAATGTAGTCACATCATTTGCATTTATCACGGAGAATATACCTTCTTGTCTGTAGCCTTTAGTCTGACTGAATTGCTTTTCTGCTTCATGAGACACACAGCGCGGCAGCCCTGCGCTCCCCTCTCCTCCTCACTCCACCGGCGTCGGGCCGTAACCCACTTTGCTCTCCGGCGCATTTATCATATTGATCGTATAAGAAATAGATCATAAGCAGAATGAAATTACCGAATGCAATGATCTGGGGCATCCTATGGACCAGATCAATCTTGGGGCAGCCAGGAAAAAATGTCCCTTGCTGTGACGTTTTCCAAAGTTGATTTTCATTGCAAATAGAAATTTCCATCAGCTGAGGCACCCTGGAGGGAAAAGTCTGCTGTGCTGACAAGGGGTGTGTGTGTGTGTGTGTGTGTATGTGTGGTGTGAACAGTGTGTGTGACTGAGAAAATGAAAGGGTTGGAAAGACAGACAGAGAGACAGAAAGACAGAGAGACAGAGACAGAGCAAGGGTCCTTGAGAAGATTTGTTCGTTAGGAAGGAGACTTCCTTAGCTAAAACTCATTTAAAATGGATGTTTGAGGCTTTAGCCATAACAAAACCCACTTCTTCTTGCCTATCCCAGATTTTCCAGATTGTTCTTGTAATGTGTGTGTGTGTGTGTTAGTACGGAAAAAGGTAAGAATCTCACTGATTTAGAAGAACGCTCCAGGACCTTTTCTAATCTAGTGTGAACTCCTGGGCTGAGAGCCACCTGTCTTTGTCACCCTGGATGAGTCTGTGAATTTGCAGTGTCACCAGGAGGCCGGAGTTTTCACAACGCAGTTGGTATAGGACAGTGCAGGATTTGTTTATAAATGGTTCCTTGAGAACACAAGCTGAAAGCCCCTCCTCTCCTAGACCTGAGGCTCCAGACATGACCTCCGCCATCATAAGAATGTTCTCCCTGTCTGGAGACAAGGCTGGTGAGTTCAGCCGAGACTGGAAACCCAAGTGAACAAGGTCCCTGGCAGCCTGCCACCACCTCAGACTGAGGCAGAAACCCACAGTGGGAATGTGGTCCGAGGCTCCAGTCACCCCCTTCCCACTGTGAAATCCATCCCCAGACACTGAGACTCAGTGTTATTGGCTTTGGCAACATTCGTCATGCCAATAAACTCATTGAAATTGAAGAAACCAGAGGGGGGAAGGAGAGCAGGGAACAGAAGGGGGTGACAGGGGGCTAGAAGGGGGAGGGTGTCCAAAGAACAGCAGGGAAGGGGAGCTGCCCTCAGACTCTCCACTGAGCTTAAAGGGGGAGACGTCACGGATGCCAAGTAGCTGAGTTCATGGAGCAGAGACGTCGCAGGCATGAACAGATCTCCTCCCAACCCCCGAAGCTGTCTCTGCCTGCTCCCTGTCACCACTGTAGCATCTACGCTTATGGAAATAGCTCTGGAAACCTTCCCCTGGGCAAATGGCCAAGGAAACACACATGTGTGCGTGTGCACACACACATTGCTGTCAATGAGACAGTGAGAAACGAAACACCAGGAAATGTGTCCAGCAGGGCTGTGGGAAGTACACCAGCCACTCAGGACGTGTTTAAGCAGAGGGAACCAGGCTGGCTTGACAAGCTGAGCCACTGGCTGGAGCCGGGCTCCTGCCCGCACTGCTTACGCCATCCCAGCCTCGCTCTAGTGTGACATTCTGCCCTCGCATATGCTCCTAGATTTCTTAGTTTTCCACAGTTAGAAATGTTCCTAAGAATTTATCCAGGATAGCTCAATATTCTTTTCCCCAGATAGAAAGTTTGTTGTCCTAATCTTGAAGACCTCTAGAAATGGCGAAAGTTGTGTTTCACAGCCCTGGACCTCAGGAAGTCCTCTTGTTACCAGGTATTATAGGCTTGGCTGTTTCCCTCCCCTCTGTCACGACTAGGCACAGCTCTGTAGCAAAGGCACCTCAGGGCCCTACAAGCATTTGATAAGGGGAAACCATCAGGCTGCTCTCTGGCATCTGTGGACAAAAGAACTCCTCCTTCTGTAACTTCGTCCTCAATTTGTCTATTTCTGGCTACTATTCTTGCATAGCTGAAGACTGTCTTTACTTCCTAGCAGTCCTGTGCCATTCTCCTGGCTCTTCCTGCCTTTTGCTTGAGATGTACTTCTGTGGTTCATTGAGAGCTGGTTTGTCTGTTATCTAAGCTGCCTCTTGCCCTCATCTACTTTTTTCTCTGTCCTATGGATCAAGTATGCAAAAATAATAGGAGCATCTTCTAAGTAAGAAGGGGAAAGAGGACAATTAGAGGAAACTGATGCTGATTTGAATTTAGCCAAAGAGAGAGGAGGATCAAGAGCTGTGATGGGAAGGAAAACCACACAGCTAGGATTGCAGCATCAGGTAATACAAGAGTCCAGAATCCAGTTGCAAGGACTTTCTCGGTTTTTTGAAAGCTGACTTTGGTTTGGTTGTCTTGAATTTGTAGAAGAGAGTTCTAATACAGCTATGAGCCATAATTTAAGTTTAGAAGGGGCCCGTTTATTTTCCAAAGAGAATGTATTTCATAATCACAGATTATTCTGTCGATTGTTGATCAATCACCTGATCTGTTGCTTCTTGTCACAGGCCTGGTTGAAAGTGTGGCTGTCTCAGTGCAACCACATCCTGGCCACTAATGAACATGGATAAGCAATGTCTTCTCGGCTAAGGGTGGGCTCCTAGACATAAATGATTGTAAATGGCAGCATTCTATGCAGGGACTTCTCGGGGAGTTGGAGAACATGTGTTGTGTGTAAGAGAACTGTGTTGTTTGCTGGGCTTGAGTCAGCTGAAAAACTACATGGACTCAGAGGTTAATAAACATGACGGGATGGGGGTGGGATTCAGGAATGCTTCCCCAGTGACTCCCCAGAAACGTTTTTTTATCAGCTAGGGGTTAATATGAGACAAAAGACTGGTGCTGTGAGCATGGGATTCCTGCCCTGTCCTGGCCTGATGGATCCATGCCCTTAATGAGATGCACACAGTTTATTTTACCAACTCTAATTAGTTGAAGAACGAGTGTCAGATTTCTTTATTCTTCTGAAGGTCCTGAATCCAGGCCAACAGCATGAGTCTTACGTGCACAAAGACTAATGGAGCTTTTATTCCAATGAGTTGAGAGCCAGCCCACCTTTGCAGAGAGAGGAATATTTACAAAAAAAAAAAAAGAACAAGAAGAAAGAAATACTTAATGTTCGTCTAGTGGATGAAAAATTTCACAAGATAAATTAAAGTGTTTTCTGGCTGAACGGAGAAACCAGGGCAGGACGGTGGAGATAATTTTTCCAGGACTCAAAATGATTTATCTTATCTCTGTGTTCTTTAGACAAGAGGTTCCATTTATTTAGTCATTTATTTTATTAGTTTTCTGAATATCCCCCTCCTCCCCTCCCATCCCCACTACCAACACAAAGACACAGCTCTTGGCACAGGGCAGGCAGGACTGGGAAAGGGGACTGCAATCCTTAGGTTCAGCCTGTCATTCATTCAGTCCCTGTGCCAGGCACCAGGCCCTGGGCTGGAGAGACAGCAGTGCTCAGATGGGGATAGTTCCTGTCCTCATAAATTACAATTGGATGGGACATACAGAATCATAAACAAGTGAACAGAATTCTCTGTGATAAATACCATTCTCTCACCACCCTGTCTGCCACCTGCACACCCCAGTGATGGGCTTTCATGCGGCTTCAAGAGAACATCTAGTCTAGTAGGTCTGAACAGGGGCAATTTTTGCCCACCGTTAAGTATTTTTCAATGTCTGGAGACATTTGTGATCGTCACAATCTGTGTGTGGTGGTTTCTCTCCCTACCCACATCTAGTGAGTGGAGACTTAGTGGGAACCCACCCCATGGTGTGGCAGAGGCCAGGGTGCTGCTAAATGTCCCACAGTGCGTGGGATAGCCCCTCTCAACAAAGAATGATCCAGTCCCAGATTTTAGTAGTGCCGCCGTTGACAAACTGTGTTAGTCTATTCTGTGCTTAAACCATCCTGGAGACCATGTTGCCTCTCTCAGATCTCCCTGTTCCGTGCTGCTGGACTCTGCTCAGGCTCTGCCATCTGGGTTTGGGAGAGGAAATTTCCTTCTGCTCTGTTCTAACAACTGGGTATTGAACTATATTTTAAAAGTAGCGTGAATGAATAAAACTATTTGTGGGAAGTGGTAGAAAAATCTTTAGGAGCACATCTCAAATGCAGAGTGGAGTAGATGAAAAAAATATGATCCTGCCAGGATGCCTCACATTTCTTTTTATATGGAACTTTCTGTCACACACAGAGCCCCACACTTGTAGAGTTCTTGGCAGTGGAAGTAATTTGGGACTAGGTTGAGTCTTTAAATAGTTTGCCTTTTGCATGCCCCAACCATTATCCTGAATGTCTGTAAAAAAATTATTGCCAAGGCATTTCCTTCAGATCTTCATGTAACTGTATGTTACATACCATGGAGTTATTTTTGAGCAATTAAGGCTCCCCATGCCAGGTTTTCTCATCCTCTACCAGAGCCATAAAGATGGGGCCTTGTGTCTGGCTTTCCCAGGGAAGCAGATGGCACTTTGGGTACTGGCAAGAGACAGGTGTGAAGTTTCAGGGGCCGGAGGGCTTGTCTGGCATGCTATGCAAATTTGGCTTCATTTTGCATCCCTCCTAGGAGCTACAACCAAATGGAGCCTGCTTTTACAACCCTTGCCTGTGTGTGTGTGTACGTGTGTGTATGTGTGTGAGAGAGAGATTGACCGTGACGGAGGTGTGTGAGTATCTATATTGGAGTAGTAACAAAAGTTGTTACTTTGTCCCTGGTCTAAATTATGCAAAAAATGATAACTAAATCCATCAGGGTAAGCTCTCTGGGAGGACGGTGTGTAATTCTCTCCTTACCTTCGTTAGCTTCTGAGTGTGTTCCTTGCCTGCAGGGTGCTGAGACCTCTGAGTGACTAGCTGAACTGCTCAGAGTCACCAAGAGGCTCAGCTGGGGAGTGCTGATAAATCCTTCTTACACATGGGCCATAGGTTAACAAAGTTGCAATTAGTGATTCGTGTTAATTGGCACATCCTGGATTAGATGTACTGTATTCCCCTTTGGGAAGGGGGCATTGTGTGAAGGTCAGCACATGCCAGAGATTTTTCGGGAGCAGACACAGTCCAAAATGCTTTTTTCCTATATCTCCTGAAGTACGTGTCAAACCATATGTCCAATTTTTAGATTTTAGCAAATATGTTCCTCGAAATTATCAGATTATTTACTTTGTCATGGAAACACTCTCTAGTCCATGATAGCCCAGAATCAAGAACAAAGTTTTGCTTCTACTGACTTCCCAGTTTCTGCTCTGTCTTCACCTGGTAACCCAGAGATTTCTGACTGGAGGAGCATTTGATGGTAATGAACTAGGTGCTATAAATTGCATTTCCTTCCTCTTCCGAGAGTGAGGCTGGCCACACCACTAGTCCTTCTTGCCTCTGA
>NW_003852450.1:1112344-1123166 GCF_000181295.1 Otolemur garnettii | reverse complement strand
TTGCTGGAGCTGAGACAGCCACAGCAGTGCACGTCAGTGGCTCACTTGTCAGTGCTCAGTGTCTGGTCTGGCATTTGGCATCAAAGGCTCCAGAAATACCTGCACCAACACCAGTTCCAGGCATTCTGACAGAATGTAGACTGCAGAGGTGGCAAAGGCTTTCCATACCTTCATGTCTTTTCGGAATAGAATGAGATGAAGGCTCAGGTTCCAAGAAAACCGGCAGAGACCTTATCAAATCATGTCACTTCTCAGCAGCCTTCCGTGGGCAATACTCAGGTCACACGAAATTCCACGGCTTGACACTCACAGCCCCACATGGTCTGATCCCCGAATCCTCGGCAACCCGGCCTCTGTTACCCTCACCCATGTGCTGTCTGTGTCAGCAGTGCGGAAGTATTTCCCACCCGCTGATGGGTCTCAAGTCCTCCTAGTCTCAAGGAATATGGCCTCCACATTTCCCTGATTTCTTAGTGAAGTCCCTGTATTTAGATGAGATACCAAGACTGGCAGCTGACACTGACACCGCAGGTCAAGTTTGAAAGCAAACTTTAAAGAGAATAAAATGTCCTGGGTAAGGAATCAAAAGGCACTGTCCAGGGCATTTTATGTACATGCTTTTATCTAATATCTTCAGTTGTCACTGTATCAGTTAGTATCATTCTCTGGCATGCATTAGTGGACCAACGCCTTCCCCGGGGAGGATGGAACAGGCAGGACCCTGAACCCCCATTCTCTGTTTTTGGCTTCCTGATTGACTTTTGCTGTTCTTGGGATAGCATAGTCCTGTCTGAGTTCTTTCCAGGACTGGGGATCATGACAATTACTGGGATTCTACCTAGAGACCTAAGTAACCATCCCTAAGTGACCCTAATGTCATTCTTCTGGGCCCAGCTGAAGGCATACCTACTCCCCTGGGGGTTCTGATACCTTTTACGTGGAATTAAGCTCACATTTAATCCCACAGCATCCTTTCATAGCCCTTGTTATAGCCTCCCTAACTTCATGTGGATTTGTGGGGTCCCCTTCTTTGAGCGCATACATGCTGGAGTCATGTTTATTCATGTTTGTGTGTCTGGGGGAGAGAGGGCCACATTGGAAGAGGGGTTTTGAGTCAGCTTTGTGGAGGTGCACCCCACTACGGCTGTTCCCCTTCTCAAGGTGCTTGAACTTCTGTACTTGGAGAAGAAGTTCCAGATCGCAGTTCTCTGTCTCTTCCATCTCTCTCCTTCCCATGGCCCTGAGCACAGCGACCTCCTTGAATCTCCACAGTAAGGGCACAGCTGAAGAGGAGTTGTGCTCCACCTGCCATCCTCCGTCCCTCCACACTTTTGACAGCCCTTCTTCCCTCCATTCCTGGGTTTCAGTCCCTATCATCTCTGGCAACTTCTGTATTCTCTGTGCTGAGTTTCTCCCTGGGCTTTTGGAGCAGCAATACTGTGGGAACTCTAGACACTGACATGAGGGGACACCCCTGCACCATAACTCCCCATGTGCCTCGCCCTGGTGGGCTCTGGAGGGGTCTATATGGCAGTGATGGTGCGAGAGGGCTGGGATCTTCTCTTGGGGATAGTCATCATTCATCCACCTTCTCAAAATTTATTTATCTTCATTGCAAACTTCCCTATCAAGGGTTGTGCTAAAATCTGGGGTAGTAGAGCTGAGTGAGACAGAACCCTTGTTCTGGAGGAGCCCTTAGAAGGTGAGAGATGCACAAGCAAGAAACTGTGACCTGATATACTAAGTGCAATAGTCCAAGCGGAGAGCAAGAGCACAAAGGTGGAAGGAGAGGTTGTGCAGAGAATGCACGCCTGGTGTCTGAACCTGAAATAAATGGAGTGGTATTGATAAGGGGTTATGATAGGGAAAAGCTTGTTGGGAGCATGAAAACAGTCTATCCACAGAAGCATCAGCTGGAGAGCTGAACAGCACTGGGACTGAGGGTCGGCCAAACCCTGGATGTGGCATCCAAGGGTCTGAATTTGAGCCTAACTTACTACAGACCAGCTGTGTAGCCTCTCATAAGTCCCTTACATTTCCAAAACGTCAGTCTCTACTTTCAGGAAATATGGAAAGTAATACCCCTCCCAACTGTGTTGATATAGGGGCAAGATTAGGTTATGGCTGTAAATGTGCTCAGTATTCTATAAAGTGACATGCACACATTAGGTATTATTTTCACACTGTGGGAAGGGAGGACAGAGAATAAAGCTACGAGGTTTAATCCAGGAAGGTCCTACACAGTAGGGGATGGAGGGGATGAGTGGGAGGGGCTGATGATGAATGTGGACGCTGACATTTCACAGATGCGATGGGCTAGGGCAGAGCTCAGCAGGACACATACACAACAGCCCTGCCTTGGTCTGGGGAGCTCAGAGTTTCCATGCTATAAAGTTGGCTGTATGGCTGTTGACAGTTTAAAAAATGGCTGCCCAGCTTAGAGATTGAGTAGCTGTTGAAAAATAAAATATCATTTGATTTTTACTGTCAGAAAGAGTTAGACCAGGAGAAATTTTCTGTAAAACACATGTGCAATTTGGGGACAGTTTGTCATCATTGTGGCTTTTGGTTTTTACATGTGTTGCTCTTGTCACGTTGATGTACAAATTCAAGGTTAGTTCTGACATTCAGAACAAAGAGAGGCATAATTGTGCGTCATACTCTTTATTAGACTTGTTTCCTGGTGGAGCTGAGAGCTCCTTGCTATTGATTTCAATGTGTTCAGATATTATTGATAACAGTGAGTGGAGATATATTTGGAAGCTTGACTTTCTCCCAGGTCTGTGTTCCACTAGAAGGTTCTCTGTGAGGGCTGTTTGCAAGCAGGGGGGCCTAGTATCCAAGCAGACCCAGGGGCCCAGAGCCAGAGTGGGAAGGGAACCTCAATTGGAGGCAAGTAAAGAAGCAAAATGAGGGGGTGTGGGCACAGAGATTATAATGGGAAATGAGCAGGAGCTAAGAAGCTGGGAGGGCTCACTTGAAGGTTTGGTACAGAGCATGAAATACACATGTGCTAGGGGAAATAGACCTAAGGTGTCTAAGGATCAACGCTGTAATGAATACAAGGGACATGTGGGCCTGCTCAGCATGTGTCGAGGTGGACCTGACCCCCCAGGGCATGGGTAGGAGTGGACAGCCAGTTCTAGAGTGTATGTGACATTCCTCCATTAGAGGTGTCCTCCTTTCATTCAGCGTTCATTCAGCTGACATTTCTTGAGAGTCTATTGTGTGGCAGGCATGATCCTACACATCTGAGATCCATCAGTGATGAGGGAACCGAAAAATCTCTGCCCTCACAGAGTTTACTTTGTAGCAGGCTGTGAAGATAAAGGAAAATAAACCATAAACAACATAAATAAGTTATGTTCCATGTTATAAAACAATGAGTGCTACAGAAAAGGAAAAACTGTGCCCGGGGAAGTGTTTTGGGGAGAGCGTAGAGGCGAGTCTGTATTTCTATTAGAATGTTTAGGGAAGAGGAAAGCTCTCCTTGCAAGGTGGTATTTGAGAAAAGGCTTGATGGAGTGAGCCAAGGAGATTTTGGAGGAAATATTACTCTCGTCAAAAATAATAGCCAGGGGAAAGACCCTGAGATGGGAGATGCAGGCAAGAGGCCATGCTGGCTGGAGTGGAGTGAGAAGAGAAGAAAGGAACCACCAGGAAGAAATGAGGTCAGAGAACTGGGGGTGGCAAATGGCTAAGAGGCTTGTAGTGTCCTACAACAAGGACTTTGGTTTTTACTCTGAGGTTGTGCATTGTCCAGGTTTAACATCCTTTCTTTAGTGCAGTTGCCTCTGTTGCTGTCGTTGAGACAGTAGAGTGGAGTGGCACCATCATAGCTCACTACAGCCTCAGACTCCTGGGCTCCAGAAATCCTCCTGCCTCAGCCTCCTGAATAGCTGGGACTACGGGCATGTGACACAGGGGTTAGCTAATTTTTCTATTTTTAGTAAAGACCAGGTCTCTGGCCCAGGCTGGTCTCAAACTCCTGAGCTCAAGCGATCCACTTACCTCAGCCTCCCAGAGTGCTAGGATGGCAGGCATGCAAATTCCCTTGGACAAAAACACACCTTGGGTCACTAATAAGTAATTGTGAGTGCATTTGTCTATCTTTGTTGATAGTACGGAAGTAGAATATTCCGGGCTCCCTGTCTGTACTAAAATGCTGAAGAGGACCTGGAAGGAAAACCCTAAGACATCTCAACCTGTATTCATCCAGCTCTCTTTTTACATTTCGGGAATGAAGCTCTGTTTACCCTCACTTTCATTTTTGATTTGCATAGGGCAGGATCTGGAATGGATAATGGACTGTTACCTGGGTTTTCCTCCTGCGGCTGTTGACTGCCTTCCTCTCCCCTTAGGTAGAGCAGCCTTGGTGTCCTCTGGGAGTGCAGGGAGAGGAGAGGGGGATGACCTGAGAGAGGAACTGGCCTCCTAGCTTCTGCCAGTCCCAGGAGCGGGAAGATCACCATCATTTTTGTCTCTTCCTCTGGAGAAGACCTCTCGCTACATAGCAGGAGGGGAGAGACAGATAAAAGCGGTGGGTTTGCTGTTTGCTTTCAAGGGATTGTAGTTGATAGCTTATTGAGAAATGATTTTCTATGAGGGTTAGTTCAGGACAACAGAAAGCCAACTTGGGTTGTAATTAGAGACCCCCTCTAGAGAGATCTGGAAGCCTAGGGTGGCAATTGAATCCCCAAGCATTGTTGGCCGGACAACTCGTTCTTGACTTAAGTCTGGGGGGAAAATGTTATTCTTTTCAAAGAATGTGTTGGAAGTCTCTAGCTTTGCTTATGTAATACTGTTTCAATAGCACAGAAAGTACCAACTACGTGTGGATCTTTAGGAAGTCCTAGGAAATAGAACGAGATACTTTGAGTCAAGGATAAGGGTTCCAAGTTGAGTCTAAAGTTTTCTCGGGAAATCACCTTGTTCATTTCTCTGTGACCAGGAAAACTAAGCATCTCCCAGGTTGGAGCACGAGAGCTGAGCGTGTGTGTATGTGTGTGTGTGTGTGTGTGTGTGTGTGTTATAGTCATCTACAGACTTCATAGACTTGCTCACCGGGAAGACTTTCCTATATCCAAATAAAATTTCTCTTTGTTGTGAACACCTAACGAGCACAGTTTCTATTGAAAGAAACACCAAGCAGGGGCTTCCATTCCTTCAGACGAGCTTGGCTTCATTACATGGAGTGGAGATAGACACTGTTATTTGAGACACCCTGACCCCATGTATTTCTTCTGTGACCTATTACAGTGCCCCAAATAGCATTACAAGCAATTCATTTCTTTGCTCATTGAAGCCTCCTTAGGAGACAGGCTATTAAAATGTAAATATCTCCAAGGTAGAGAGCTTCAGGTAATGCTTTTTGGCTCTGTTATGACAGCTAGCTGAGGTTGAAGAGATCCTTTAGGGATAAAGCATTTTAAATCCTGTAGGCCTGGGTTTGGATCTTGGCTCCCCCATGTAAGAGCTGTGTGATCTTGGCAGCTTTCTTAACATCTTTGTTTTCTTTTCTAAGAAATGGGGGAAATAATACTAGCCTTCATTTTTTGCCTGAGGGTTAAATGAGAAAATAAGTATAAAACATTTCATCCAGTGCATGGAACATAATAAATATCAATAAATAACTGTAATTTTGGTTAATTAAGGAATCTGGGATGGAATCTAGAATGACTAGGGGAAGGGTTTTTTTTTTTTTTTTTTTGGGTCTCAAGCTGTCCCCTTGGGTAGAGTGCCTTGGAGTCACAGCTCACAGCAACCTCTACCTCTTGGGCTTAAGAGATTCTCTTGCCTCAGCCTCCCAAGCAGCTGTAGGGGGAAGGTGTATTGAAGAGTATCGAGAGCAGTACAAAAACTCTGAAGGGAGAGAGGCTCAAAATAATCTTTCTTACACTTTCTTAGCTGGCACTACCCAAGTCCTCCCTCTGGAAGTTGTACGCAGGCAAATAAACTAGTAAAGAGGGATGTACGCAAGGCTGCTTCCTCCAAGCTCTTCAACTGCTTCCCCCTGATCATTTTCTTATTTTCTTTCCCCCTATTTTATCAGGGATTTCCTTACCTATGAGTTGGGTCCACTAAATAGAGAAATTCAGTTTTCCACGCTGGGCCCCCCACACATGGGCAGTGGGGCAACCAGATGACATTTGAAGTGCTGCATCAGAGCGGGTGAGACTCGGGCAGCACGGCCCTGGCACAGCCCAGATTCCAGCATGCCAAGGCCCATGCTGTGCGATCACGCCGCTTCCTCTTCTGAAGTCTGCTGCATCCACAGATTTAGGAACCAGCTTGATGGAAGGGAGTGGGCACCGGGGAGTTTTGGAGCATCAATCCGTGTGTGCCATCTGTAGCTAGCTTTATATAGTGCAGGGGAAAGGGACAGATCAGGATGGAATGGTTTGCTTTGTTTGACTTCGATGGGAGGGAGGGCGACAGGAGGAGTGGGGTTGCTAAAATTGTCTGAAAGCAGGTGAGGCCAATTCTCTCACCCCCCTTCTCTCCGCCACTATTTTGGAATAAAATTAACCTGTGGTTTCTTTGGAGCTGAGAGCTGAGCAGAGTCACATCTGGTGATCTGATGGTCATAAAAGATAGAGATGCCAGTTTGAACTTGTGGGTTCTGAGACAATAGAAGAGATCGCTATTGTTGTCAAATAATAGGGAGAAAGATAAGAGGCAGGATGCTATTGCTGGAGGTTATCAGTTCATCCTCTGTCTCCACAGGTATGAAATAAATCCAGATAGGTGGAGACCATTGGGAAGATCTGCATTCTTCATGCACTGCAGAAAAAGGAGTGCAATCTGTAGGGAGGCCTTTCAAGGTGATAGATTTGCTCCTTAGTCTTAGGGCCATCTAATCTCAGCTCTACAAATGAAAGTGTTAATTCTCTGTCTCACAGGCGATAACTTCTCTGCCTCTTTGGTCAAGAGATAGCCAAAGACAAAGAGTTCCAGAAACATGTTTGCGATTGCACAGATAGAACCGAGCATTACACTCATCCTTAAAACTCGGCTCTTGTTTCCTCTGCTGTATGGTTTTCTCCACTAGGGAGAGTATTAATCACACTGTCCCTCTTCTGTGGGATTGACTGCATGCTTCTGTCATTGCACCTAGTTCCTGGTATCTGCCTATTTCTAAATATGCCTTCCCCTCTAGACTGTGAGGTTTTGAGTGCAGGATCTATCTTATTCATTATGGCACCTTCTCTGTCCAGTTCTGAGTCTGAGGAAGGCAAGTGCTCTTCACCTAGGACTTCCCAGAATTAAAGGTCTAGGGCAGAGGGAGGCAGCTTCCACTAAAGCTTGGACATACTTGTGCTAACGACTTCTCAGTCTTTGGAGAACATACCAAAGACTCTGGTATGTTAGAGAAAATTTCTCTAAACAGACATGAAATCAGAACTGTATTTCTGTATATGATCCAGTGATGCTTCTCCAGGGGACTATTCTGAAGTTGGGCGGTTCTCCTGGTCTCTACAGTATATATACCTTAGCAGAACCCAGCATCAGATGAAGCCAACTGTGAATAGAAAAATTCAAATTCAATTTTTTTATAAAAGGCAATCTGTTTATTCTCTTAACCTTTCAAAGGAGAAGGGTATCATATTAAAACATTGTGGAGAGAGTTCCACTCTCTGTCACTATTTCCAGGAAGGGTGTTACTTTTCCCTGGAAGTAACTGCTTTTCTAACATTGCTCTCCTTTCCAGAAAGATTAGTGAATCTCTAATTTCTGGTGTGTGCCTTCTGTTTTAACAGGCTTCCAAAGGAGACAATTATACTCAGAGTTTGCCCCAATGTCTATGGGGATATTCAGTTTCCAGATCAAAGGGGTAAAACCATTCCCTCTCTTCCCAAACATACCCCTTCTGCAGTCAACTTCTCTGTCTGTATGTGAAGGGACATGTGATTCTAACTAGGAAGAATAATTTATGGCAGTTTGCAATGACTCCTCTTAGGGCCTTTCATCCGAACTTCGTTGCCTTTCTATTTCCAAAATGACCCTTTCCTTTGGATGCTCAGTGGAATAAGGCACTGGTGGTAGCACCAAGAGGCAATGTTCATACCTCACTGCCCTCATTTACTACCCAGGTGATCTTGGGTTAAGTGCTCTAATTTCTCTGGACCTCAGCTTCCTTATCTGTAGAATAGCAAGAGCAAGGACTATAACCACCTGTGGAAGTTTTGGGGGTTAAATTAGTTGCCTCCCATGGAGCTAGTCAGTGCTCTACAAAGAGAAGACCCTTGATAAGTATTATTTGGGAGGCAGTGTCCTATAGTGTACTGCACATGGGTTTTAGAGTCAGTTATTCAACCATAAATACAAATGCCAGTTCTCTTACTTATTAGCTTGTGAAGCCAATTACCTTTCCTGTGCTTTATTTTCCTTGCCTATACAATGGGGATAATAATATACACATCTAAAAATCAGCATGAGGATTAATTAGGGCAGTGTATGCCTTCAACTTTTTATTTCAAGTATTATCCCAGTTGCAACTATCTCTTGAATTGGAATTTTACTAACATCTTAGATTATCATTTACTTTATTAGGAACAGAATATCCCCATCTTTGGTTTTTGAAAATAATTTGTTAAAAATATCACTCAACTGAGTTCTTCCTACAGTTTTCTAGAAAGTACCTTTGCTTGAAACCATTATTCTTCTGAAAGTCTAAATTCATAGACTTTATGGAATCACAGAGATCTCAAACCCAGGCAGATAATATAAATGTGTGAATTAGCCCACGCACAAACAGTGGGGGGCAGTGGGGCCTAGAATAGACTGAAGAACATCTGTCTTGTTCTTGAAAGGCAATTGAAAGGCAATTGAAAGGCAATTGAAAGGCAAATCTAAATTTAAAAAAAAAAAACTAGTAAAATTATCTAGAAGATAAATAGCCTAATTTAGCCCAAAGTTTGCTAGATTATCACCTACTCATTTGTACCAATGTTATTTCTGGAAAGGATACAGAGAAACGTGTGCTTCCATGCATTGCTGGCAAGCATGCAATTTGGTACCACCATTTTAGAAAACAGTTTGACATTGGTTTTGAAGTTAATCATTCGCTCTCTTTGTCACCTGGCAATTGTCTGCTAGGTGAATCCCTAAGAGATACTCCTGCTCACATGTGGAAGGACACACAGGCAAGAATGCTCAGGGAAGCACTTTCAACACAAAAATGTAAACAGCTCAAGTACCCGGTGATGAGAAGTGAGTGAGTAAATTGTTGCACAATTGGTCATATAATGGAATATTACCTACCAGGCAAAATCAGCAATAATATGGAAGGAACCTAGCCATATATTAATCTTTTAAAAAGTAAGGCCCAGATATCTCATGTGGCATAATGCCTGTTTTCATAAAGTTAGACACACTAAAATAAAAAAAAAAATAAGCTTTTTAGAAAAACATATAAAGGAGATCAGGTGGGTTCCTTTGGCGTGGTATTAGGAGATGTGGGATGGAGGAGAGGATGGAATGGGAGAAGACTGCAACATACATGGACACAGCTTTTTGTCAAGGTCCCAGTTTTTGTACTTTTTGTAGGTACATCACTGCTTATTACATTATTTAAAGATAAAACAAGGAAAGATATTCTTTATACCTTTCTGAACATTATGAGAAAAAACAAGTATGTCAAAGTGCTTTGTAAACTCTAGCATGCAACCTAATAAGAGGGTATTATCATTATAAAGGGATCGTGAACAGCTTGTTGTTAAATTCCTGGGCTGCAGGCTCCTGGGTTATCCATGTGATAGATTGCCTACACAATTGTCTACAATCAGTTGACAATACCAGACTCGTTTCTTCCAACTTTTTGCCACCTTTTCTTCTTCACTCTCTTGGTTGGTGAGTATGATTTCAGGAAATAGGCACGTACACAGTCTCAGCTAGAACAAAGGTCAAATTGTAAAGCTAACCCTCACACACAATTGCACAAGTCCATTTCTGTTTCATATGCACGTGCATTCCTGCACCGTAACGTCAGGCACCCAAATCACCGAGAGATGACTTCCGGATCATCATCGATTTGGGTTGGCAATGCTACTCTTTTTCTCAGAGGAAGTGATTGATTGTCACTTTCAGAGTAATCGGCAGCCAGCTCTGTGCTCCTGGTTTTTCCCCCAGGTTTAGTAAAATAGATGTGCAAATAGTCATATGTAAAATTACTAAAGATAAATGGGACCAACTGTAGGTGAGAGAGAGGCGTTTGTTAACTATCTATTAGACAGTGAGCGGGCACTGTACTTGGAGCAGGGAATACAGACGTGTCCATTCCCAGCCTCTTCCCCTGGGGAGCTCACAGGAAGCCCAGCAAGAGGAAAACTTTAAAGTGGTGAAATGTCCTGGTAAGGGCTCCCTCGGTGTCCTGCAAGAACACTCACAGCAGAACATTCAGACTGAAGGAGGGGAAGGCACCCTGAAGGAGGTAATATCTAGCTACAGAGGAATTGAAGTTAGAAGGCTGGAAGGGAAGGATGGGCAGGTGCATATTCAGCACCTCCGTGAGAGGAGGGAGAGGACACTTGCTGGGGCCTGTGGGCAGGTGCCCACGGGTGGGTTGCAGGCTGTGAGTGTCGGGGGTGGGGAGGAGCTGAAGCTGGCGGGGGGAGGCTGGAGCCTGCTCGTGAGAGGCTTTTTGAATTTTACCGTGAGGTCAAGGGGGAGTCTTGAGAGATTTAACCAGCACAGCGGACATGAGCATATTTAAGTTTTAGAAAATCACTCTGGCAACTGTATTGAATTTGAGGACAAGGAACCAGAGAAAAGAGGCCCATCTGGGGGCTGGTTTCCAAAACATTTCACTGTCTCACATTAG
>NW_003852450.1:1107553-1112017 GCF_000181295.1 Otolemur garnettii | reverse complement strand
GCCTTAGCCACTTGAGCCACAGGCGCTGAGCCCACAGCAGAGTTCTTGTTCAAGCCTTTCTACTTTCTTACAACCTCAGATAAGTTCTGGATCTCAGTTTCCCATTAAATAAGGAAAGGCATCTGTAGCGCTGCTCATTTCTTCCAGAATGAGGAAGATGGGCAGTTGCTCTAGCAGATCCTTGAGTTTCTTAAATCACAGGATCACCCATGTGCCATTTATTACTCATATTTTGGAGAAACATTCACAATTTCACTAAGGCAGGGAAGACTTCTGGGTGGTCTTTAGCTCCCTAAGTCAGGTCATGAAGTCACCATTCTCTCCCTGCCTGTCCCAATAGCCTCCGCTCCTGGCTCTGGGAACTGTGCGTCCCCAGTGCTTTGTGAAGTTGTATCTCTGATTTTTAATGACACATAGTAAATTAGTGAACTTTGGCCTTTGGCTCTTCAGGAAGAGGTTATTCTGTTTCCTGCGTTGCCAAGACATGGATGGGGGAGATGAGAGCTTGAGCCATCTCTTTAGGTAACTGTCGGTGCTTGAAAACAGCTCATAATTGACCTTTTCCCAAAAGAGTTTTAACATTGGCCTCAATTAAGGTGGTGTGGGGACCATCTTCCTAATCAAAGGGGACCTCCTTGTCACATCCAAGTCCACCACCTTTTAGGGTGCCCATAGAAACCTGACACCTCAGGGTGCTTTCTCAAATTATAGGATGTGGCACAAACTCCTATCTCTTTGGGGTAGTTTAGACAAAGTTTCTGTGGAAGCAGGAGAATGGACAGGGTGACTCCAAATCATCTTGGAAACCTGAGACTGAATTCTTTTTTTGTTTTTTTTTTGTTTTGTTTTTTTGAGACTGAATTCTTAAACTGAATTCTTTTTCTTTTTTTGAGACAGAGCCTCACTATGAGGCTCTCGGTAGAATGTGTAGAGTTACAGCTCACAGCAACCTCAAACTCTTGGGCTTAAGCATTCTCTTGCCTCAGCCTCCCAAGTAGCTGGGACTACAGGTTCCCTCCACAACACCCAGGTATTTTTTGTTGCAGTTGTCATTGTTTAACTGGCCGGGGCTGGGTTTGAACCCGCCAGCCTCGGTGCATGTGGCCAATGCCGAAATCACTGTGCTACAGGCGTTGAGCCTAAACTGAATTCTTTGAAGCTGAAATAATAGGGCGATTGGTACAGAAGACTTGTTTTCAGAGAAAACACATGTAATATTTAGGGAGCAATAGCCATGCTCCAGACACTGTTCCGAGTGACTTACTTGTATTAACCTATTCACACAACAACAACCTTATCATGATCTGAACTTCATAAATTAGGAAATTAACATACACAGAAGATAAGTAACTTGTCCAAGTACTCAGACACAGAAGAGTTGGCGTGTAAACTTGATGGCTACCCTGCACCCTTTATCATTGCATGTACAGCCTCCTGTGTGGAATTACAGGCCTCAGAGCTGCAAACGACCTCTTGATCATTTGTTCCAGTCCCCTGTCTCCAGGCAATTAAGATTTTATTATGTGTTTTCCTCTAGCATCTTCGTTTACAAAGCAATGAAGTCCCAAGGGGTGAAATAATTATCAAAAGATGGGGACATGTATTAAAGGCTTGGTGGGGGGGGGAACCCTCTGTCTGAAGGGTTAGAGGGGAACCACTCGTCTTACTGGCTCTCTTCCTTTTACCCACATGCCAAACAAAGCTCACAAACTATTTCTTCCTCAGTGCTCCTGTTTTGCTCCCTCTTAAGATTCTACTTTATTTTCCCTGGTTTTGTAAGACCCATCAGTAAAGCCTGGCTCTGGGTATGTATGTATGTATGTACACATACACATACATATACATATACATACACAAATACACATGTACCATACATATACATGTATATGTAGGGGTTTATGTTTTACTTTAAAGGAAGGATTTAAAAGGCCTTTATATTCCCCTCTTTCTGGCTAATTGGCTTTGGTGAGGACATAAGGGATAGCATTTCTACAGATTCCTTGTGGCCCATGACCCACCCTTTGTGAAGTGGTACCTGGCTTCCGCATGCCAGCGTCCAGACAGACAGAGGTGCCGTCTTGGAAAGGGAGCTTGTGGTATAGGGGACAGGGTGAACTTAGGTTATGCAGCAATGCTTTGGCCAAATTTTTATAGCTCCCCTCACCCAATTGGTATTCAATTGGTATTGAACATCAGACATAAGCTCAGACATCCAGGATTTAGATATAATTATTTTTCTTTGCTGTTTATCTGTCATAGCCCCGAAGCTGATCGTGCTGAGAGGCTGTAGGCTCAGGCGGTCGGTGGTCCAGTTCCTTGGCTCTCTCTCTTTCCCTCACCCCTATGGCCTGCCTTTGGGCTTGGACATCAGATGGAGAGAAAAGCTGGAGGAAAGCAGACTGGTCACTTGTGCTTCACACATGGGGACATCTTTATTGTATGGAGCTGAACCAAAAGCACAGAGGAGAGATTCAAGCACAGAAAAATTGTGATATCGGTGCACAGATTTGCCCTCGTACTCACCCCATAGCTAGTCCATCAGCAAATCCTGTCAGTTCCCTCTCCAGATAGCTCTTAAATCCATCCACTTTTTGTCATGCCTCCTGCCCCCATCTTAATCCGAGTCACCTTCAACTCCCACTTGGACAACTGCAGTCGTCTTCTCGTTGGTCTCCCTGCCACTGCTCTGGATCACCCACAATTCATTCCTCTCCCTGTAGCAGAGGGATCTTTTTCATAAAGCGAACCAAGACATTTCTCTGCTGAAAATGTTTCACTTGCTCATAGAATAAAACCTGCCTCCTTCGCGCAGCCCATGGAACCCTGCCTGATGTGCTCCTGCCCTGGTGCACCGGTCCCTTTCCTGCCACACCTTATCCCCAGGCCCCTTCCACTCTACACTCCAGCCACCAGAAGCCTCTGTGGGTTTCCAAACAGTCTCCCTTTGCTCTTGTTACAGAAGCCTGTGTTCTTGCTTTTCCCTCCTTCTTCCTGGAGCTTTTCCCCCACTGTTTTTCACATGGATTCCTTTTCATCCTTCCAGTCTGAGGTCCAGGGTTGCCTCCTAACAGAGCTCTTCCCTCACTGTGTATCTAAGACAGTGCCCCGCTCCACCACTCTCTATCAGATCATCCTAGGTGTGCCCTTCACAACAGTTATCACCACCCCAAATCATCTTGTCTAATTATTATGTTATCTACAGTCATCAGACTCTTCAATTATTTTCTGTATCTAGAAATAAGCTTGATAAGGACAGGGTCCATTTTTGTTTTGTTCTTGGCTAAATCCTTTAGGCCTGGAACTTAGTAGACATTCACTAAATATTGATTGAATGAATGATTGAAATATTTTGACTCTGCCTACCTTAAAGCTGTCACATTTTTAAGCATCTGTTAAATTTGGGGTTATCTGTTACGTAACCCAAAAGAGTGCACATGGTCTGCGGATACCTTTTTCACAGAAGTTCTACAGAGTCTGAAGATGCTCTTATTCTAGTGCCCACAGGGGCACCTCTGTCATTGCCCTCAGACACCTCCCCACCTCCCTCACCTGCGGACCTGATTTTCTGCTTGATGACACTCTTCGCAGAAAAAATGAATTTGTTTCTGACTCCAGCAATGAGCATGATTAATGTGTTCTCTTCGCAGTTCAGGACCTCAATTTAAATCCTTTCCTGTTCATCTCGATCAGGAAAGGTTTCTGGATTTGTGGTTAAGCAAATCCCTGCATTCTCAAAGAGTCAGTTCTTTCTTGCACTCTGGGGTCTCTGAGCGGATCAGAACATCTGCATACTACCAGGTTTGAGTCCAGGGGGGCACAGCCCATCTTGTGCCATCAGCCACGGGTGGGGGAGCTTGCATTTTCTCTTCACCATCATTACACACAGAGGTCAAATGGATTTTTTTTTTTTCCTCATCACAACTTGTCTTTAAGTGGTGCTCCGTTCTTCACCCTATCCCGTGGGGTTTATTAGCTCATATAGCTGGTTCAAGAATATCTAGGCTATAAACTATATGACATTTCAGGAACTCACAGGAGTGTGAGCTCAGAGATTAATTAGTCCAATGTCCTAATATACAGTCCTGTTACATCTTACTCAGTCAGACTGCGTGGGTTTAAATCTCTTCAGACTCTTTGAAGCTTAGTTTCCTCATCTGTTTAATGGGGATGATAATTACCTCTTAGGGTTATTGTGAGGATGAAATGGGATATTCTGTCTGAGCCAGAGCAAGCTCCTAACTTTTTTAGCTATGATTTTCATGGATATAGGAGAGAGAGAGAGAGAGAGAGAGAGAGAAAGAAAACAAGCTGAAAAGTCACCAAAGCCATTCTGTTATTTGGGAACATACTGTTAGAATACACGTCCTTCATATTCACATGGATGGAGCTGGAAAATGTTCTTCTTAGCAAAGTATCACAGGAATGGAAGAAAAAGTATCCAATGTACACACACCTATTATGAAA
>NW_003852450.1:1037968-1107255 GCF_000181295.1 Otolemur garnettii | reverse complement strand
AAAAAAGAAAAAAAAAACTGTTAAGAAAAAAATAAAACTAAATTAAAACAAACAAACAAAAAAAAAGAATACAAGTCCTGTTAAAGCAGAAAAAGTTTGTCTTATTATTTCTTCACCTTAGTTTCTACATCTGAAGAAAGTGGGTGCAGAACACTATTCACCTCAATAGATAGTTCTGATATTTGAAGTATCTGATAAATATAATAGTAAACGTGGACAGTACTTGGTACAAATTAATCACTCAAAATGTTATTAACATTATCATTATATCATTTTCTGTTATTTCATTATTATTTTAAATTCTCCAGAACTTGCCACTTAAGCGTAGAATCTGGTAGACATTCTATAAATTTGTAATGAATGAATAAACGAACCAGAACGAGAAGCCAGTTCTCCTGAAGCCCAGGTCCATAGTCTTTTCCTTCAGATCACACTGCCTCAGGCTTTCCAAAATGGTGCTGATCCCATCGTTAAGTTAGCTTTACCGAGGTTTAAAATATTAATTAGCCACCCTGGACCTTCCAGGCATGTTTTTTTACTCCCACTCTCTAGCTCAAAATCAAACCGTTGCCTTCAAGATCTACCACTGTTGGGCTTCTAGTGGGAAACTAAATTGGTGGCCGTCTCCCTTATCAACTTGACTGCTGTCCTCAAGTTTCGCCTAGAAAGGTACATTTGTTCTCTAATCTCTTTTGTGCATTTGGTCAGAGACTCCTGGTTGATTCTGATCTATAATTGTTAAAACTCCTGTCTCTTTTATCTCTTTCCTCCTCCCTCTGGCTGATGGGGTACCAGCATGCTCTGTGCTCTGTCTCTCCTTTAGGTCCTGCTAAAGGGAGGGTCTCCCTCTGCCCAGGCTATTCCAGCTGGCCCTGACCAAGCTTTAGCTGCCCAGACACTCCCCAGTGCCCTCACTTTCCCCTCTGTGTGCCCTTATGTTTCTAACTGTGTGCCTGTTAACTTCACATCATCCCTGATGCACCCCACCTTCAGGTATCACACACTCTCCTAATCAAACCCGTCTCTTTTCCAAAGCCTAAACATCATTTTCTCCCCCAGTTTGAAAGATGCTAGGTGGGGGAGGGGAAGCTATCCCCATCTGGCATTCAGAAAGTTTCTAGAGGTTTTCACTTAAAATATTTAAATTACTTAACGTCCTCTGATTCACAGTCACTTTGGGTAGGGAGAGCCCTTTCCTTTGGGGGCCTTTCTGTCTTTTCTATCTCCTGCTCTTGCCATTGGAGGTGTGCCCAGGCCCAGCAGCAAGGACATCACCCAGCTGCTTGTTTGAGATGCACAATCCTACAATCTGAGGCCTTTCTCCAGACTGGCTGAGTCAGGACCTGAGTTCCAACAGCGCCTCACTGAGTCTCGTGGATGTTACATCCTTGCAGGTGGTGCACCAGCTGGGTTCTCAAACTGCAGTGTCAATGACATCCTCTTGGGTTTTTGGTAAAACACAGATCACCAGTTTCCGCACTTCGATAGTTTGACCCAATGGGTCTGAAAGGGCACCCAGAAACTTGCCTTTCATCGAAGTCTGCTGCTGACTCTCTTTCAGCTGAAGACCACACTTTGAGAAACCCTGCTCTAGTCTGCAAGGGTTCTGCATCTCATCCTCAGCTTTTTAGAATGACATGAACAAAAAGTAGGCTTTTGATAAATCTTTATTGAATTGAACTGAATTTCTTTTGTTGATCCTTCCTTTATCTTGGAACTAAAAAAGGGGGGGATGTGGAGGTGACCATTTTAGTACTTTGGCTGCTGAGTATATTAATCCTATAGGTCTGCATTAATGAGCTAAACTACTGGGGCTTCCCTGACATCTTTATAAAACACCTATTTTGTATGGGTTCAATGCTCTGCTGAGCTTTTGTGTTTTCTGCAAGACAGATTATATCAAATAATCTGACCGAATCCTTCCCTCATTTTTTCAAATCTTACCACAAAGCCAAAGGGCATAAAGAAGCTTCTATTCCCAGATTTCTGTGTGTAGCAGATAGATCGTAGAGCACCTTCCATACTTTCTGCCTCCTGGTATTCACACCCTTCTGTGATTCCCTTAACCTTGGGCATAGGCAGGACCCACAATTTGCTTCTATCCAGTAGAATATAGCAAAAAAAAAAAAAAGGCTATCCCAGTGATAATCCCACATCACATTCTATAGTTACATTCTTTATATAGGACACCATCGTCACATCAGATGCTAGAATACCCACCCTCCTGGCTGACATGATAAAGTAAGTGCTTGTGTTGGGGAAGCCATGTGGCGAGGGATTGAAGGTGGCCTTTAGGAACCACAGCTGACAGCCAGCACAAACCAGCTTCGGGAAACCAAATGCTGCCAACGCCACATAGGTTCTTCCTCAGCTAAAGCTCCAGATGAGGACCTAGCCCTGGTCAACACCTTGACTGCAGCCTTGTAAGACCTTAAGCAGTGGCCCCAGCTAAGTCATGCTTGGAGTCCTAACCCACAGAAACTGAGATGACAAATATGTGTTGAACATTGAACTTGTGAGTTTGTAGTCATTTGTTATACAACCACAGGTAACCAATACTCTGGTAAGGACAATTAAGTTGACCTGTAAGGAGACAGGTCAACAATCATCAGGGTAGACAGAAATAAACAGAAGCTAGGGACTGATAGGAGTGAGGAGACCAAGATTAGAGTGCACTGTGTCCTCTGGCATTTCCAGGGGCGTTCTCATGAGATGAACGGTCATGAAACAGAGGGGAAACTTCCTCCCTGACTATTTTATCAGTCCTCCCAAACTGCCTCAGTTTCTCCACCTCTACCCATAATCAAACCTGATGTTTCCACTTGGCTTAATCAACCGTGGTGACAAATGATGCATGACAGCATTTAATTAATATCCGTAACCTGTTTAAGGACTGGGATAGAAACTGCTATATAAGTGAAAAGTGGTTTCTTTTTTTTCAATTAATTTCTTTTCATGTGGCACACATCATTTCTCTAAGCCTGTCAGATGTTGTAGCTTTCCTCTGAAACCTGCTGATTCAGGCTTTCTTGGAAAACCAAACAAAAGGAGACACACGGAGATGTAAACACATTTCCCATCTACCAAGTAAATAGAATTTAGAGCAAAGAGGTTATCTTTCTTAACCCTGTGCAGACCACCCCAGGTGCAATCTCTCCCAGCTGGGAATGCCAGACCCTCGAATGTCTATAAGTGTTTGAGAGAAATCTTGATCAATAATTCATCTTGAAATGCTGCTTCTTTCTTGGTCCTCCCCTTGCTCATCTTTTCAAGAATGCTGCAGTCACCATGGCATGTATATTTAATTGGTTTCAAGACAAGACTTGCTCACCTTAAAAGCAAGTGTGAGAGTGAAGGTCAAAGGATGGGGACCAGAGAGGTCTGTCTTCAGCTCTGCCTAGATTTGCCAGAATGAAATGATAGATGCTGGCTGCATTTCCTCCCTGCTCGGTCTGTGGAGCTGTGACCTGGCTTGACAAAAATAAATTAATTAATCAAGAATATGTTTTTCAAGTGGAAAATGTTAAGCAATTGTCTAATGCCCAGCAAAAGGCTTTGCGATGGGTACATTAGGCTGGAACCTACTGGTTCCTCTCCCATCTTTTGTCATTTCCTTCCAAGCTTTATGAAAACGACTGTTTCAGTGGGTCCTTCCTTCTCTGCCCTTTTCTACATGGAGTGTCTTGAAATGAGGAGAGGAGATAGCTTGAAAATCTAAGCTTTCCAAAAATAGTTTTATAGATCTCATAGTTACCTTAGGACTTCAGGGTAGAATTTTATAGCATGTGTAAAATTTTAATAATACATAGACATAAAGAGGGAAATTAGCTGGTAGATTTTAGGAAGGACACGTGGGAGAGAATGAGCAACTGACATGTTCATCCACGTACCTGCCTGCTTGAGAAATGTTTTCCGGTTGCAGACATGACCCACTTCCGGCCCAGTCTCCATCTCTTCACCATTCTGGAAGGCACAGTCAACCCCAATGTCCTGGCAGCTCCCATAACTGCAAACACACTCAGAACCCCCACTCGTCACTTTCAGACTCAGAGTTTCAATAAAACCAAATATAAAGGCAGTAAAAAGCAGCCACCTTTCACAGGCTCTGGGCAAATTTCTGCTTGTGTCACTGCTGGAGGCTGTCGAGGCCCTGGGCATATTTTGAACCCTGCTATATGACAAGGCTTTCCTAAGGTGGTATGTGGGATGAGAGAAAAGGGGGTGTCAGGGCAAAGGAGAAAGCATCATGGTGTGAAAGTGTTGATCAATACATACCAAATGACATGTCTCTGATAAGAAAGGACAATGGGGCCAGGTGCGGTGGCCCACGCCTGTAATCCTAGCACTCTGGGAGGCTGAGGTGGGAAGATAGCTTGAGCTTACACGTTCAAGACCAGCCTGAGCAAAAGCGAGACCCTGTCTCTACTAAAAATTGAAAAACTGAGGCAAGAGGATCGCTTGAGCCCATGCGTTGGAGGTTGCTATGTTCTATGATGCCATGGCACTCTACCCAGGGCGGCAGCTTGAGACTGTCTCAAAATAAGAAAGAAAAAAAAAGGGACAATAGTAAGATGCCATTGACTCTATCCCTCTCCACTTTTTAGGTTAGAAAACTGAGTCTCATTTTCTACCTTTGATTTTTTCCCTTCTCTAATTTCAGAATTTGCACCATGGGTTTTATAGTTTTCTCAAAGGTTAAGCAACAAGCAGGCATGTATTAAGCATAACTTGCTCATTCTAAATTGTGCTGGGCATTTTATTGAAGAGAAGCATATGGCATGGCACACTCCCCAGAATCCAGTTCCTACCCTAAAGGAGCTGGGGGGTTGAGAAATAAACCTTACATGGAATAGGGAGGGAATAAGATACGTTCTCACCCTATTTTAGAGGCTACAGGGAGGAAAGTGTGAGAGAGCATGGTCAGGGGAGCCTTGTGGAGGAGGGAGCCGGGGAGACATACAGGGTCAATCCCCACCCCCCTCCCAGTCCCCTTCCAGAGCTACCCCTTCTGGAGGGGTAACCCTCTTCCTTACTCATCCTGGCCATTGTGTCTCTGCTGCTTTTTCTCTTGTGTCCAAACACACATTATTTGCTAGAAATTTCAAGTAAGTTATTTCCTCTGTCTGGACAGTTTTTCTCATCTGTAATGAGAGAAAATACCTTGACTGATCTCTAAGTGGTCTTCCGACTCCAACAGGCTGCAAGTCTCACAAACAGAACCAGCTCAAGACAAAGGAGAGCGACCAGAATAACTCTGGGAAGTACACTTCTCCTAAACAATGAATTAATCCTCTTTCCCCTTCTTTCTTTTGTCCCCTCTTTCTCCTTCCTCTTCATTCAGGGTAGTAAGCACCACGGACTTCAAGCCTGGCTGGGCTTTGTAAGGTAGAGAGAGGTGTGGTTGAGTCCAGGGTTACAGAGAGTCAAGGAATCACACAGCCTCTGTCTCAGACTGTGTGGCTCTGCCACTCAATTGTTATGTTACTCTGGCCAAGTCTCTTAATGTCACTCTCTGGACTTTGTTCCTTGTAGAAACCAGCCATCCTTTAGTTCTTCAGTCTCCAAAGGTTCTCCAGACTTCCTTTATTATTACTCAAAATCAAGATCAGTACCCTTTTCTATCTCATTGCAGGAAGTCAAGCCTTGCACCAGGTTCTCCTGTGCATGATACTGTGTGTGTGTGTTTTGTTGTCTCTAGAAAGCTTACATATTCCACAGATTTATCCCAGTTGATTTTTATTATTTCCACCTATTTTGTTATTTCCATCTTGTTCTGGATGATCACTCCTCAACATTTTTTAACTGGTTTTTTTCTCTACATTGAGCAGATCTAAAGTTTTAGGGTAGCCGAAGGAAATTACAGCTGAGAATAGAAACTTTAAAGCAGGCTACTTAGCTTCTATTATTTCTAGAATAGGTCTCTCTCTCTCTCTCTCAATCTCGCCCTCTCTCATCATCTTCCATTATGTTACTGGGGTCACGTACCTGCCTCCTGAGTGAGTGCCTTTGTTCACTGAGGTCCAGTGCTCTCAGGTGTCTTTGAGGTTTTAAGGGGAGAAACATATACAAAATGAATTACTCCCTCAACCCCTGAGGAACACGGTAGTCATTTCCAGAAATACAAATATGCCCACAATAAAGGCAGAGCTTGACACTACTTTGCAGGACTGGGGAAATTGCCCTTGTCTTAGGCATCTCTCCTGGCTTCATCTGTACACAGTGCAAGTCAAGTGAGTGCAGTATTCACTCCCTATCAGTAAGGATCTCTCAGCCCCAAATATGAATATGTAAATATATAATTTTATCTAATATGAATAATTCCTACAGCTTTGAAATATTAATTTCATCTGCCTCTGGCCATCAGTCTGTCAAAATATCAGGCCCTTTTACAGAACACCACTTCAATTCATAGTTTTACATCATTTTCAAGGGTTCTTTCCTGCCCTGATAGCTTATAAACCCTGAGTTTATACGAGGTTATCCACTTGGAAGAGTCTCTCCTTTGGTCTGTTTGTAGGTGAGCTTCTTTTCCCAGCGCATGTAGGGAAGTGACAGGGGATGCTTGCTGGCGAGTCACTGCCATTTACTCGGCTTACATAGGATGCAAATGTTCAGGTTGCCACTGGTGACCATCTGTTCATGATCGTGGTGGGAGGATGGTCATTCAGAGGCCTTTGGGGCTCTCTTCTCCCTCAGTTGCCTCTCTCGTTTTCTTTACATCTTTACCTATTCTGGGAGCAGTCAATCTTAGCCTATTTCTGCAGCCCCAGCAGGGAGCCCATTTCCATTGAAGAGAGGACTCCTTTAATAAATCTAGCTCATTTGTGCAGGAGTAGTGCAGCCATTGATTAGAGGGCTGATTGGAGCTGCAACTTTCCTTAAGAAGAAAATTAAGAAAACAGATTAAAGGCAAATGATGGGAGGCTTTATCCTCTTGAGAAGTGGGTGAGGGGTGATTCTTCCTGTATTCCATGTCTCACCTATGCTGATGCAAGGTTTGAAATACCCTGCAAGATGAATTACCTCCCACAGGCCATGGTGGTACTTTCCTATGTAATGGCAGAGTATTTTACAAGGCAGGCATCCTACGTGACTGAGAAATCAGAATCTCGTGCTCACAGAGACCTGGGTGATCCTTTGGCTGGCGTCTTTTATTTTATAGATGCGGATGCTAGCGTCATTGGTCACATAGGTCTTCTGCGTGATTTCTAGGCTACAGCAAGTCACTGTCCATGATGCAGAAACAGGTGAAATAAAATCAAACTGGGTCTAAAGGGGAAATTTAAAGTTACTTTACAGGGTGCAAATCACCCTTGTCTACTCCCAACAGTAGGGAATAGATGGAGAAAAGTAGGTGAGTGGCTTTTGGCAAGGGAGGGGCATCCTTTCGAGCTGTGGGGAACACTTTGAATCTGGTTCTATGGTTGCTTCTTTCCTCGAACCTTCCCCTCGCGCCCTTCGTTCCATCATCAATGTGGTCCTGCTTCATCCTCTCCCTTGTTCGTTCTTTCTTTTGACACACACAACTGGAGCATCTTTTATTTTTTATCCAAGCATTTTGTAGGTGTTTCTAGCCTCAGCAACCTCCGAAGTTGCTCTGTAGCTGTCACGTGTTTGTACTGGATTTAACTATAAAGTAATGAAGTAAGGAAAATGTAAATACAGTAGAACTTCTCTAAGTTGACCACCCAAGGGACTACAACAAGCTGTTCAAGAGGTGGTCAATTGTACTGATACGTCTGTGTGGTCCCTGTCTATGAAAATTACATCAGCTTAAGAAGGTAAGAAAGTGGTCCACGTAGGGAGGTGATCAACTATGTAGGTTCTGCTCTATTAGATATGTGATCACAACCCACTGTAGGCTTTTGGAGGAAAGATGTTATTGTTGCACCTGACTTGCTGTCCCTTGATTCTAATAGCGTTTGGCACTTCTTGGTAGGCAGAGGATATTTGTTGAATGATTACATGAATGAACAAATGAATGTATACCTATGTGGGTCACTATGAAAGTTTTCGAGACAGGCTGTATTATGGTTCATTATTTCACTTCCAAGAAACACAGTTGGCAGCATTCTTTCTGATTCACCCGTGCAAGTTTCAACTTGCTCAGCTTATCAGTATTGCTGAGAGGGCTTCATTTGTTTCCACCCACATCGATTTTACTTTTCTTGACTTCTTTTGTGTATCTTGAAACTTTCTTAATGACCCACGTATGAGTCTGGCCATAGTAGGTCGTCTCATTGGGAGCTCTACAGCGATGTTACTATTCTTGTTTGTGTTGATCAATGACTTTTAAATTCTTTCATATAAACTGCCTTCAGATTTATTCTACTTCTCACTCCACATCTTTCATAAAAAATTTTTAAGTTGGTATTTAAAATTTATGGCCTATAGATATGACTACTCAGTTAATTGAATGTTTTAGTCGGTAAAATGTAAAAATTTAGACTTAATTGAGCTCTGACCTGTACTTTGTTTTATGGAATAGATAACGACCTAGGCATTGATTCAAATGCTCCTTGACGTATGTTAAGATAGAAACAAAAGTTTAAAACTTCAGCAATGCAAATGTCATCCAAACAAGTTGATATTCTTGTCTTTAAATAAGTTGTGTATCAGATTGAAACTTTTCAGGACTCATCTTGAATATTAAATAATTCATCATCTATAAACAAAAATTTATAGCCTAGAGAACCCTTTCACATACACGGGCTTGTGACCATTCTAAAAATCCTTTGAAAGAATTGTTATCATTCCCACTGATGACTGAGGAAACTGACACACAGAGAGATTATGGACTCATCTAGAGTCACAGAGCTGGTATGGACCTGAGCAGAGAATCACTCCAGATCTTCAGACTTAGAATTTTGAGCCCTTTGTAGCACACTACCCTCCCTCCCATACTCAAAATGGTACCATGGGCTTATTTCTCATTGTATTTCCAAAAAACTTCTGGCTAATACCAAAGATCAACTCAATGCACACTCAGAAAATGAAGACTGGCTATCTTCAAAGTTACAATGAATTTGTTAGAGCCCCTACTATCATTCTCAGGGATTGTTAATCCTAAACAAAAATAGTTTTCCAAAACTGGCAGCTCTATTGATATATGCATTATTTTTCATAGATATGAGCATAAAAGAAGTTGTACATGCTCTTGTGCATGTGAGTGTGTGTGTTTTGATTAGTATGGGAATTATTGGAAGGCACATAAGAGCGATTTTATTAACCTGTTTAATACATCACTTCATATAAGTGAACTAAGACTTGGAGAGGCTGTGAGAGAGCCCAGATTTTCCATCTCTCGGTCCACAGCCCTTTGCTCTTTGAGGAACGTCACATGTGATCAGTCAGCCTCTATTCCCACCGTAGGGTCGGTGGCGGGAGAAAAGGAAGGAGCAAATTTTACATGCATGTCCCTGCTTGTACTGATGTACATAATGCTCCCCGGTTTGGCCAGGATGCCTGAGTTCTATTTGCCTTCTGCTAATTATCCTAGTGCTGGCACAGAGCCTGTGTGTATGTGAGAGAGGAGTGAGAGGGAACAAGTTACCCTGATTCTGTTTATATTGGATAAAAGCTGCGATGCTTGAGAGTAATCTGTATTTCAGCTCTATTTACTTTGCAAATAGAATATAAGTCTTACTGCTTGTGTATAAGAGAGATGGGAACCGGGGTGGGGGAGGGAAAGGGAATGGGGAAGCAGAGGGAGGAGGATGAGTTTGGTGTGGTATAGGCAGGAAGGTGCTGGACCAAGAGTCCTGAATTCCAGCCTTGCTTCTGTCACCATGGATGTGTGACCCAGTGCAAGCCATGTTCCCTCTCTAGGCTTCAGTTTCACTATCTGTAAAATTTTGGACTAGGACCAGGGCTCCCATATTGGCAGCCAGCTGGCAGAATTCGACCTAAATTAAATTCTTTTTTTCTTCAGCAAAGTATAAAGAAAAAAAACAAAACAAACAACTTTAGGCTGCTCTCACACTCTACAATTCACAGGCCTCACTACATCTTGCTGTACTTGTATGCAGATATTACCTGCCCACTTATATACTGGCCCCACCTTACCCACTGTTTCACTTTTCTCAGTTTCTGTTATCTGACGTCAACCACAGTCTGAAAATAGTAAATGGAAAATTCTGGAAAAAAGCAATTCATAAGTTTTACATTGGTGCCATTCTGAGCAGTCTGATGTAATCTTGTGCTATCCCACTCTACCTGACATGGGACCAGAATCTTCCCTTTGCCCAGCGTATCCAGGCCGTCTACACCCCTTGCCCACTAGTCAGTTCAGAGCCCTCTCAGTGATGAAATCGACTATCATGGTATCATAGTGCTTGTGTCCAGGTAACTTATTTTACTTGATAATGGCTCCAAAGTGAAAGAGTGGGGAGGCTGGCAGTTCAGAGAAGCTGTAAAATGCTTCTTGAAAGTGAGAAGGTAAAAGTTCTCAATAAGGAAAGAAAAAAACCCCACATGTTGAGGTTTTTAAGATCTACAGTAAGAACAATATTTCGTTCACAAAATTGTGGAGAAGGAAAGAGATCCATGCATAGCATATGCAAGGTTTGGTAGTATCTGTGGTTCCAGACATCCTCGGGGGGGCTTAGAACATATCCCCCATGGATAAGGGGGGAACAGCAGTACAGCATTGGAGATAGAGCTGGACTAGTTACTAGTTACTGGTACCCTCATGTTATACTCAAGCCTAAGCTTATTCTTAATAGAACCTTGATGAATGTCAATTTAGGGGGTAGCACAGCATTGTGGGTAAGTGTCGAACTCCAGAGTTTGCCTGAGCTTGAATCCTTGTTCTACCACATGACTAATGTGCTCTGTTCCTCCAACTCCTCTTCTGCATAATGGGTGCGCTCCTGCGAGGATCAAAGGAATCAATGTCTCCAAAGAGCTCAGAACACTACCAGGTACATCTTAAATAGTCAGCGGTAGCTGTTGCTGTGATTATTATTAGGGCTTTTTACAAAATATTTACATAGACTTGACTTGAGTAGCAAATGATCTTAAGATGTTTGAGTGCCTGACATTATGAAATGTGTTCGTTAAAAAACACAAGGGCCAGACACAGAGGGCCATTTGAGAAAGGCTCTCTAAATTAGTTATGCAGATAAGTATCTGAAACCAGTTGGTCTCTATAAGTTCTTTTTATCCACAAACTTTCATTTGCCAGTGTTGTATCCAGTCACTAAGCCACTGGAAAAGACCGAGTAGATCCAATTCTGCTAGGCCTGCTGGCAGACTTCATGAGATCCCATTCCTGATTTCCACAAGGAGCCAGTACCTCCGTTTCTCCTGGGCTACAGGTGTTAGTTTTGTCTTTTTGGCTGGCCTGGCCAGATGTGAATGGAGTTGACCTGGCTCTGACTTCTCCGAAGAATACTCGCGTCCCTTCTCATTAAAGCAGCAGGTGGGAAAATAATATTCAAACTGAAAACGCATCAAAAAATACCAAGTAGTTTCCCATTCATTTTTCATGTGGCTTGAAATAAAAGTAGATAAGATTAGGAAATGAAGGTGAAAATGGTGTGTGCGGGTTCTCTCTGCATGTCACTGCATCCCTCTCAGGGCTTCAATAATAAGCATGTTTATTTCAGTAGTTTGCTGATCACACTCATCAGTTTTAAACTTCAGACTCCTACCTGACATATTTATGACCTGGTTAATATGGGCAGACACAGTGAAGTGTGCAGGATTAGGTGGCTGAGTAAAGATTCTGGAATACTAGCCTATGGTTTCTGGTCCCTTTAAAGATAACACTAAGGGGAGAATCGTCTTTCCTGAAGGCAGGAAAGGAGAAAGGGGGTGGGTATGTGAGTCTACGGCCTGTAGATATTCTCCTTTTGACACTTTTGGTCCTTAAAGAGAGGGAACTGACAGAGTGAGTCCTGGGCCCAATGACAGGTAAAAAAGTAATTAACCTTACAGAGAAAAGGAAAGAGAAGAGGGAAGAAAGAAAGGGAGGTGGGAACTCCCAGGTTGCTAACTGCAGCTTTCAGCAGAAATGACCTGCAGCTCACGGAGCTGTCTCTGCTATTTTGTGTTCCTCTCAGGAAAGGCCACAGGCCACCTGTCTTCTGATCTGATTCTGGAGTTAGGAGCTTGGCAATGTACATGGAACAATGCCTTGCTCTACAGGGGTCCATGTCCCCTGGGTTTTCAGAGGTTGTGAAAAAGGTGTTGCCTCTCCCTGATTGACTCTGCTGAGTGTCTTGTACTTGGCGATCTATCGGTAATCAATAATGTGTCCAGGAGGTGTGGAGCTCCGTGCTCCGTGGTCTTGTGAATTTCTGTGTAGAGGCACTCCTGTTTCCTACAGGGGTGCTGTTGGCACTGTGACGCCCCGTTCTTTGCTGTGTGTAGCCATCCCTCACCTTGTGAGATGCTTAGTGTTTCTCACTTCTGCCCTCTACATGCTACTGTAGCCCCTAGGTTGTCAAATGCCCACGCTGACACCCTGAAATTTCATAATGATCAAAAGAATTCAAATCACTGATAAAGTAACACTTTCTCCATCCTCTTTTTTTTCCTCCCAGGGAAGCAACAATGATTCTTTTCATTAGTGAATTTGGGCAAAGAAATTGGGTGAAAAAATTGGGTTAATGCTGAGCTCAGCCTTTTCTCTCACCCTTTCAGATCTGCCTGCTCATAACGATGACATGTCCTTTCTTGCCATCGACTGAATGGGAAACGTCACAAAACCTGGGGATGGTCCTTCACCGCCTTCCATTGGGTCTGTAAGGTCCAGGATGGAGCATTAGTAAACCATTTGGGAGAAAGGCCTTGTTTTCCATGGAGCACATCAGATGTGGAGTTGATAATTTGATCTCCATCTTTCTGTCTTCTAAGACTTCCTTCTCCCAGACTTGAGATGGAAAGCAGGGGCTATTACTGTTGGAAGAATGGGGACTGAAAATCCCATTCTTGGCAAAGGAAAGTGCCAGAATTCCATGATGGGCAATGGACCCCTGAGCTTCCATTTTTAATTGTACTCTGTCTCTTGTCTTTCTTTACCATTGCTCCTAACTTTATATTTCTTCAGTCGATCGCTGCCAGTTTCCATTGGTCTCAGTGGACAGATGCTGCTCTCGGGGCTGGACCCCAAGAGTTACTTCCTACATGCCTAGAACCTCAGTGACCATACATCTAATAATGTCCTGGGTCCCCTTTCCAGATTCTCTGCCTGAGTCTGCTTTGTCACCTGGTTCATAAGAGAATGGTAAGGAAGAGACCAGTTAATGGCAAGGAGTAATTCCCTGCTCTCATCTCAGCTGCTACTGAGGAGGGACTTCTTAAAGGAGATGCCAGGACAGTTTAGTGATGGCTAGTACAAATGATTCAGTCTGAGCTGCCCTCTGTCCTACATAGACTTGAGGCTCTCCTCTTCCCTGTAGACTCTTCTGACTATAGGAACATGAGGCAGTTTAGTCTGGTTCAAGATGCATTTTTCAACTCTGAAGATAAACTTGAGAGCAGGTTCATTTGTTCTATACACAGACCTGATGGAGTAAAAGAAAAGCAAGTCTCCTCTGGGAGACACTCACCAGGGGCAGAGTGCTGGTCACCCCACTCTGTTCATAGGACATATAGGTAGGTAGGGCAGGGCGGGCTCAGTAGGGCTGGAGAGGTATTGCGTGTTGCCTATGACCAGCCTCTGGCCTTCTGTAGCTCTGGAGGGGAAGGAAGAGAGCAGTCCCAGAGCTAAGGAGGCTTCTGCCTCATCAAAGGAGATTGTACAGAGAAGGGATTTGTGGTGTCATGATACTGGGCAAACACGCTGCAGTAGGGGTGGCTGTGTACATAGGTAGAGGAGTCTAGGTGGGCATGGGCAGCATCCTGTCCATGGGGGCTGTGGCAGTATTAACAGCAATGTCTCAGACCAGAGTGTCTGTTTACATCAGGCAGTTCCAGGAAGAGGGCCAACGAGTTCCTCTTGTGGAGGCTGTAAACTGGATATGAACATGGCTCTTATCAAGAGCTTCCAGACATTCGTGCCTGGGCTACACATGCACACATAACCCATCAATACTCCCATTTTTCATTCAAGCATAGCACTTCCATCTAAACTCAAATTATGACACCTACAAGTAAATTCTATTGTCTTGCTTGTAACTTGAAGCCTGTGGTCTCTAATCAAGACAAGAAGGATCTGGTGACTCCCAGGAGAAAATCCTTAAAAGTTAGCATTTGCCTGGAGGTTCCACACAAAAGATCCCCCCTGGACTCCTCACTAATATGAGAAGATCATTTGTGTGTTCACCTACCCAGTGTAGGTGCCAGGCCTATGTTGTGTGAGAAACCCAAGCAACGGTGTCTGCTCGTGGTAGATTCATGCTGTTTCCTATATATTTTTTGTGTATGCAACCTGATTAGGGTCAGAGAGTGTCCCAGATCCTTTGTGATCAATGACATGTCCTAGAAGGATTTCACCCCAATTATATCTTTCTCTTGTTCTCTCTTTTTTAAAAAGATAAGTTAATGATAATGGCATTTTCGAAATAGACTAAACAAAAATTTGTAGTTCACTATTCATCTCTTTAAACAATATGTTCACTACCTCATTTGGTTCCCTCCTCTCTTTTAGGGTCCAGGGCTCCCGAAGCTCTCTTGCTGTTTCAATTCCACCTCTCTCTCCTGTAGCTGTGCCTCCCACTCATCCACTCGTGTCTACCACAAACCATGCCTCATGCGTAGTTTCTACTGATCCTCTGGAAGCGAGTGTGCCTTATGTCCTATCTCCCTAGGGTCCTACTTTCTGCTAATGTGATGATATGAGACAATGTATTTGCATTTGAACAAGACCAGGTCCTAAGTAAAGTGCTCCCTTAGCCCCATGCTTAGGACTTTTGCCTTGGTTAACATTCTGTGAAATGTGACTGTGGAAAAGAGATATGCAAATGTAGCTGCTCTGTAAATGTAAATAGCATAAATATACGTATACACATCAGTTTACATGGGACAAACCATGACTCAAGAAAGAGAAGGGGGAAACAAAGTTATTTTTTGGGGGATGGAAATAGAACCCAGCGTCCAGATGGAGATGCCTGATGGGAGAACCTCTATAAGAATAGGGAAAGGAGAATAAACAGAAGACTGAGAAATGTGGTGTGAGAAGGCTTACGAGGCAAACCAGAAAGATGTGGGGTTTGGGATGTAATGTGTCTACAGGAAAAAGCATGTTTCTGGGATCAAAGGAAAATAGGAATGGAATTTACAGTCCACCCCATAGTCACTGTGATCTTGAGCACATTATTTAACCTTTCTGAGGCTCTGGTTAGCTTGAATATTAAGGGGATTCTAATAGCCCCTTAATGGGGTATTAGGCAATTGGATGAGATGACATATGTGAAACACTTAGATTAGTGGCTGACACACAGGGACTAAATGCAGTAATGCTATTAAGTAATACATTAAGTTCAAGAGTCACCGTGACCTTGGTAAGCTTGATCTTGGTTACAAAGAGATAGAGAGAGAGACAGAGTTATTGAAATCTAGTTAAGAAGATACTAATATGAGAACCAGAGAGGAAAGACTGGTCAGTCCACAGTATCAGAGTGTTAAAAAGAAATACCTTTTTCCTGAATTTGGGATTGTTTTGGAAATCACCATTAATAATTTGCTCCTTAAGAAAATGACTTAGGTAGAGAAGGAGGTAGCAGTGGAGAGCTATGATCAGAAAACAGACAATTAGCAAAGCTGGCACCTAAGGCTGAGACAGACAGAATACTCCAGAATTTAGGTCCATGAGTGTTGGCATCAACACAAGTTCCTTTCAAATCTCCTGCCAGTGCTAAGCTGCTCTATGGCCTCAGACAAATTACCTAGTCTAGGTCTCAATCGCACACTTGCAAAATAAGGACTGGTGTGAAGCATAAATGAGATAATACACGTCATAGTTCCCAACATATTTCAAATTCTAAAACTATTAGCTAGTGTTATTTTAATTTGCTATATCCTTGTACATTGATGAACCCTGTGTAACTCTTCCCTCAGCTGCACCATCAGGCCACAGAATAATCTATCCATTTTAACCTGCTGGATGGGGTTAGGGCCTGCTGAAGAATGATCAAACAGAAGAAGTTCTACATACGAGTGTTTGGAAGTGGAAAAGAGAGGGAATCAGAAAACATGATGGCAGAAAGGTGGATGAGTAGTAAATTCTACTTTGGACAGCCAGCGTCTCTCTGCTCATTTACTTAGGCCTTGATTCAACAAACATTGTTGCATATATATTATGTGGAAGGTCCTGGAGAGGCATCAAAGACAAGGGAGTTGTGATCTGGAGAGAAAAAGAAACAGTACTATCTTGATCAGGGCCATATGGGCAAGAAGGAAAAGTCAGGGTGATGTGAAAACAAAAGATGAGGAAAATCCTTCTGTAGAAGTGACAACTAAGCAGAGACCTCAAGGATAAGTAGGAGTTAGCCAGACTAAGTTTGGGACAAGGAGAAACAGCATATGTCAAAACTCTGAAGCAGGAAAGCTTTTGGCATGATTGGAGGCATGGAGTTGAGACCAACCTGCCTGGCGCCGAGTGAAGGAGAGAGGGTGATGAACGTACAGCTGGTGAGGCAGGAAAGGGCCAGATCATACGGGATTGTGAAGACAATGTTAAGGATTTTAGATTCTTTTCTAAGGCCCATTGGAAGCTAACAAAAGATTAACAGGGAAAGAGGATGCCCTCTGTTTAACTTTATTTACATGGTCAGATTGTCTTCAGCCAAGCTTTGGAGTGTTGCTCCAGAAGGTTCAGCCAGCTGTGGTGTTAAAGAGAGGGAGTGTTGGGTCTTTGCCGCTGCTTCCTCCACACTCTCATCTCTAGGGCTTGGGCTCCGTGGGTGATGTGGTCAGTAAAATAGCTGGTGGGAGATTCTTATTCTCAGGACTGGATTCAGATGGTCCCTTATGGCAGTTGGCAGTGTCCAGACGCAGAGCAGAGAGCAGATGGAAGTTGATCTGAGTTGGGAAATCCTCCTATTTTTGTTCAAAAAGGTCTAAAACAATCCCAGAGAATATTTTGGACGTAGGCAGATAAATACATCACAAGGGAAGCCAGCTATTATTGTACAGTTTCTTTTTGTGTCATAATTTGTTTTTAAATGACCACTTCTGTGATAAAAGGCATGTAATTATTTAAAGAGACACTAGCCATGATCTGTTCTTGTCATACTTCTTTTGACAGACAGAAAAAACAATTCAAAGTTTATTGAATGCTTACTTTATCCCAGGCCTGGTAATAAATAATTTACACACATCATTTTATTTAATCCTCCCAGCAATCTTGCATATTAATCATTATCTAGCTCTTTTTACAGATGAGAAAACTAAGGATTAGTGTGGTTAAAGAACTCACTCAGGGGGAAGTAGCCATAAATGGTAGAGCTTGTTTTCTGAGTCTCTTCCTATGCAGCTCCCCAGATGAAGAGGAGAGACTATGAGGTTAAGGCAGGTGTCCTCAAACTATGGCCTGCAGGCCACATGTGTCCCACCTAGGACATTTATACAACCCATCGGGTGTTTTTGCCACCGCTACCTGTCCTGCTTAGCAGCCAACTTGTCCTGGGGCCCGCAGTCTGGCCCTCCAATGGTCTGAGGGACAGTGAACTGGCCCCCTGTTTAAAAAGTTTGAGGACCCCTGGGTTAAGGTCCTCAAGGTCCTTTAGGGCACGTGGGGACTTGCAGCTTAGGCCACATTAGAACAATAGCCAACATCACCACAACGAACAAAAGAGGTGAAATTGATTTTAATCATATATAGTATGTGACTCTTATTTCCAAAATATTATTTCACCTGTGGGTGATATAAAAAAGTATCAATAAGACAGCTTGTATTCTTTTTTCATACATACTCTTCAAAATCCAATGTCTATTTGCACCCTTACAACACATCACATTTGGCCTAGTCACATTTCAAGTGCTCAGTGGTCGCATGTGACTAAATCTTGGGCAGATTTAACTTATAACCCTGGCTAAAGTAACTTTAACTTTCCTCGAATTTAATGAGTTGTGAAAATTAAGTGAGAAAATACCCGGTAGGCTTTTTGTAAATTCTCTTTCTGATTCCTGCCCTTAAGTCACAAAATATTGGAGATATCTACTTAAAATGTTGGTCTTTCAATTATCCACATTAAATTCAGGAAATTGAGCACGTAGAATTTGCAAGCATTTCCATTTTCCTTTGTTATGCATTATATAGTTATGGGGCAGCACATTTTCTTATCTAATCATGCTCCGTAGACCATAATTCAGAAGTTAATTTTCCTTTTTTGACTCATGGGCATAAGACCTAAGGCAGCCTGGACGGCAGGGTGAATCCAGACTGGGGAAATAGATGGGCTTAATCACTGCTATTCAGAGTTGACGGCACATCCACCAGTGAGGACAGGGGCAGATAGCCACTCAGTTCCATGTGTATCAAGGGGAGAACTAATTGGTTGTCTGGGTCTTATTGACAGAACAATTGGAAAGAAGCAGCTGTTTTCTTTCTGGTTTTTATGTGGAAGATATAGTGAATAGGTAAATGTCACCTCCTTGGTTACATGGTTAGTTTTTTAAAAAAAATTATAGCCTAAAATCAAGATGGGAGTTGGCTTAGATTGGAAACTGGGCTTGGAAAAGCTTGGTAACCTTGCTCTGGCTTTTCTACTCCCACTTCCCTGTGTGTGGCTGCTCACCACCCTTCAATCCTCTTTCCTCTTTCATTTCTCTCCTGTGGAAACACCTCCACTTCATTTGTGAGCTGATTTCATGATGGAGCAGAAATGCCAATCAATCATTTGGCCATCAGTAGGAGAGCATCCCCAATCTGCATTAGCCCGCTGGGCTGACTTCCAGAACATCATCTACCATACATGAATTATTACAGAAACATTATTGCTGTCAGCATATTCTACTCTATACAACTTCCTATTATTATTTTTTTGGCAGACAACATCGAAATTTTAAACAGCTCAATCTTGCTTAAGTAATGTGAATTTGGTGGCTCTAGAAACAACTTTTTTTCCTAATCAGTGAGAACCCACCCACAAAAGTAGTTGGGCTTAGATGCAGGGTAAGAGGTAGAAATCTCTCATATAAATGGAGACCAGAGACAGCTTTGACTTGTTTTCTCCTCTCTGATTTCACCCCCTTCCCAGTATTACTTCTCTTCTCTTTTGTTGTCAATGGCAAATGAAGCTCTTGGCCTCCTGATGTTTGGGTAACCTAGGATAGGGTGCTGGGGATAAATCAGCTTGGCACCAGCAGAATCAGAAGGTCTACATAGGTCTTTTCTCACCAAAAAACACACGTGCTAAGCAGCACCGAGTATAGCTTGGCTGTCTCTGTGATTCATGTGGGCCTACACTGTGATGGGGATAATAGATTTAGCTAGGAAACTCATGAACAGAATGAGATGGGTTTTGTCTCTTTTAAAACTCTGTCACTAAACGGGTCATTTGTCTTTCTGGACTGTGTGTATGTGGGAGGGAGTTCGGGGAGCATAGGGTCAGCGTGGAAATTCAGGTGCTGATACCTAGTAGGAGAAGGCTGTTAAATCAGGGGATCAGCCAAGGTCAGGCTATACCTGACAAAAGAGAGCAAGGAAAGCTGGGGCCAAATCCAGTCATATAGAAAACAACTGAGATATCAAAGATAGAAGAAGAAAGTTTCAATTTCAGAAACCAGTGAATGTGCTAAAGCTCAAAAGTAGAACCTGGAAGGAAAAGTCAGAAACACAGGTGCATGGTGCCAGTAATTACCAGTAATAAGGACTTTGATTGCTGAAGACCCTTGGCCTTGACATTGGGCTCTCTCTACCCTTCCTGTGTGGGTGAGAGCCAGTATAAGACTGGTGTCAGGAAGGTCAAGTAGGAAGATGCAGTGAACAGGCAGACTGGGGTGGGGGTGGGGGACAGAGAATTAATCCTTGTTGCCGGCATTTGCTCCCACATGCATACTGCTACTACCACCAGAGGACGGTGGATTTTAACATTAGACAACACCCTGGGAACCACGGTCTTCCCATTCACTTCTCTACAGAATCTCACATATTTAGTGTTTTACTATGAGGATGCTTAGCCATTTGGGCTGCAGAGTCATTTTCTAGAGGGTCGGGTGATTTCACGGTGTACAAATTCTGTCTAAGAATCTAACCCTCAGTTGCTTCTCCTCCCATTCCCAGATAGGGTCATCTAGCAAAACCAATGCCAATTTTAGGAACGGAGGCCCGACCTACTTTAATAGCCTTTGCTCTGCATTGAGTTGGGATCAGAAATAATCCACTTCATGCAATCTTGGATCAAGAGGTTTAGCTGTGCAGAGTCTCCTGCTTTTCCATGGGCTTTCCTCTATTTCCTGGGTGGACCTTGGGTTCCATGATCGAGTAGTAATCCCTGGGGGCTCCTGTAAATCCCCAGATAATGGAGCTTCTCACTCCTTCCAGTGTAGACTTGATTCACTGGGCAGGCTTCTACCCAAAGTCTCTGGGGCTTCCTTGAAACCAGCCTCATTCTTGCCAATCACCTCCAGGGCTGCATCAGGGCAAAATCCTTCTTCATCTTGAACTGGACTTTTCCTTCTGGCTCTAGAAGTTTTCACTGCTGGTATGAGGTAAGGAGGGTGGTGGTGGCTATTCCTCAAACGGGGCCCTACTTTAAGCTTCCAGTCCAAGGTAAATTGCCACTTCTCACCTGGGATAATTGTTCAGATTATCAATGATAGCTATTTGTTTTCTACTCAAAAGCATAATGACACTCTTTGCTATTTTAGCTGGTTACTGCCTTGGTAATCTTAGAGTCTTTAGCAGCTTCCCTGGAAAATGGACCTTGAGTTAAAACTTATGGCAAATGCTGTCTTATGTGTTTGTGGAAAGCATCTCAGGGGTGTGAGATTGAGGTAAAAAGGGACTGAGTCGAGGCAGGCAGAAAAGCAAATGCAAGACACTGTGTCATCAGGTTGGCCACAGTTTCAGTAGACAACACAGCTACATGTGCTAACCCAGATCCTAAAAACGAAGAGTACATTTGCCTAAAAGAATTTTCATTGTTTGAATACAAAGCATAACCCAGGTATCATTCCCTATCCTTTATGTGTACAACCTCATCTGATCTCCACAGATCTCTATCTGTGGCTCTGTTTCATGGCAGAGGAAATGATGTATGGAGATCCTTGGAGGTGGTAGAGGCAGTATTTGAGCCCAACGAGTTTGGCTTTAGAGTATGAAAACTCGACCACATCATCATATAGGCTTTCAGCGTAGTGAATTATTATTGTGTGTGTTAAATATTCCTTAGGTATTTATCAAAATTGGTAGCAACCATGATAAGGTGCTACAGGGCCCCATCAAACCTAGTGCACATCTGCATCAGAGATTGTTCCAGATAAAAATGCTCAGGAACTAGGTCCCACCTAAAGGGTAGGTCTAAATTTTGGTTAGATATATGCAGGTCAAAAATGCCCTACAGGCTGTTTTAACAGCATTAGGATTGAGAGTCATTGTTAAATCTTTCTATCTAGACCTAGAATAGGGTAGCAAAAGTAAAATAGATAATCTCAAATTTCTTTTTGATGAGATAGAGGGCATACTTCCTAGCCTTTTAGGCTAAATGCTGTAGACTCTCTCTTAATATTCTCCTTGGCAATAGCCTTTTGGTTATGCAAGTAGTGTGTATATGGAGTGTGCGTGAGAGAGATAGGAATATAGATGTGTGGTGTTTTTTTTTACCCAAAGAAGTCAGTAGCTTGTTGACCATGCCATGTCTGAAGTTATAGAGGAAAAAGTCAGTGGGCCTGTCAGGAGAAACTGGGTCTAAAGTCTGAGTACTTTGGAAGATCAGAATAGTGACCTTGTCAGTCTAGGTCAGATCTGAGGCTTAACAAACTGATCATCGGTCTCCCGGGACACCAAAAATATGCTTCAGAAGGTCAGAGTCATGAGGCGAAGGAAGTCCTGAACATCCCTTATCAACTCTGAAAGGATCTATCAACCACAGGTTGATTAAGTATGATCCTGGGATTATGTTTAAGTAAAAATTCTGAAGAACGAGGAACTTAACGTTCTACTTTTGGTGCTATACATTTATTTTCACTTTCTCTACATCAGAAAATGAGGACAGGTCTGCTCTGTCTTCTTTCTCAAGTGTCTTTCTGGCTTCCTTGTGTTTTTCTCATTGCAGTCCTTGCTGGATAAATGGATAATGCCCTGGGATGTGTCAGGAAACATAAATGGGGTACGTTGGAGTTCACAGAATATCACGAAATATTTCTGTTCACACTGAGCTTCATTATTCTTCTTAAAAATATACACGTATGTTAATATATACACAAACCCCTCAAATCTTACTTTGTGTGAAGTTATTTGACAATGTTTCTAATATTTTATAAATGTTATCTAGGCCCAGTGTTGTTCTCTAGTAACATATTCCAAAAAAACTGTTTTAGAAGGCAGTAGTAATACATTCTGGACAGATGATGCTGTACCACGCTGCTTCTAGAGCAGATTCATTATAACATAGAGGTAATATTGAAACAATGGACTTTATTCTCATCAAATGGAGAGCGGAAAGAGAACTCATGATCATGGGTGCTGATTGTGTGGGTGAAAATCTCACAACTATGTAAACCCTCAAGAAGGGGTGGTAGAATCAGATCAAGTATGTATGATCAGCCACCCTCAGCAACTATCTTCTTATGTCACTAAAACTTAGAACTAGAATGGAACCTCTCACTTTATAAATGGGGAAACTCAGACCCAAGTCAGAGATAGAGGCAGAATTCTACCTTTATCCTCAGTCTTCCAACAGCTATTTGGGGCTGGATAGATTGTAAATCCTTATGGTATTTAGGAGAATGCTTTGAGGCTTCGGCTCTGCTTCTCTCTCTAGTTGAGAAATATTTGATATGTTTAAAAAATGTAGACTCCTCAATTATTTGAGTACTGAATTTAATATTTGGCTATATACTATTGAGTAGTCTTGATATTGTCCTCTGTATTCATCAGACTGATGAGCAAATGGTGTCCTCAGTTTTACAAAGTAGGAAATGTGAATTATCAAAAGTATAGATTAGTGATCTTGGTGCTTGCTTTTGGAAAAATGTGAGAGCATATTATTAAGCAGATGGTCTGTGAACACATAAGAAACAAAGAGGTGATCACTAGAAGCATCCATGATTTCTTAAAAGCCAATCGCTCCAAATAACCTCAGTTTCTTTTTTGACATCTTTCCTAGCCTGGCAGATGGAGCGTGGTGGTGGGGGGTGGGTAGTGTAGATCTAGAGAGTGGTGATATATATAAGACCTATGACAGAGTTTTCCCTGGTAGTTTCTCAATGGCCTAGAAAATACAGGCTGTGTATGTGTATTTGCAGCACATAAGACAATGTCAGAGACAGTTGAGCTCTGGAATGACATCCATGGGGAAGGAGATACCTAATATCAACTTAAAGGGCTTTCTCCCTGTCCCTGCCACGTTCCAGGTATTCATCAATGTTTCAAACAGAGCATCGGCCATGTGCTTATTGAATTTATGATGACACAAAGCAGAGGTCAGCTAATGTGACAGAGGATATAAACAAGTTCCAAAAGATCTTGATAACTGGAAAGATGGATTGAAACTAACAAGATAAATTTAACAAGGATAAAAGTAGAGTCTTCAGGTTTGAAGGAAAGTTTGATTTCATAAATAGAGGATGAGAAAGAATGATTTGGAGTGTAGTTCATAGAAGAAATCTCTGGGTGAGTTTAGCTCACCATACATTCTATCAGGTTAGCAGGGTAGCCAAAAAGGTTATACACATAAATATGTATGTCTGTATCTATAGGCATACTGAATGTCTGCAAGGGCTGCCCAGAAAGGATCCAGCCATGTGACATGAAAAATAGGGGCATATATTGCTGGATGCTTGCAGGACGGCTCTTGTATGTGTACCCATCCATCTATCTTTATATCTCTCTCTCTGTATCTATATCTCTCTATCATCTGTCTATCAGTCAAGACGGTTTTATCTACAGACTAGTTTGTCCTCCTCTATAGGATCAGGAGTGGAGAGATCCCTAAGAGCCCTATCATCAGTTCTGTATTTTACACTAACAAACAGAAGAATGAAGACCACTCTGGACACCTTGTCAATCAAAGAGTGGTTGGGAAAGCTGGTGATGACCATAGCAAGGGACTGTGTGGAGAGATAATAACAACTGTCCTCAACATTTGAAAGAGTCTCTTGGAGAAGATGAATTAGGTAATTTTATTGTGTTCCAGAGGGTAGAACTGGGACCTATGAAGGGTGTGGCAGGAAAGCAGATACCAAACCAAGTAATAAAGGGTTTTTATTTTCCAACAGTTATAGGTACCTGTCTGTGGATAAGGTGACACTTGAATTAGCCAGTTCCTGATCACTGGTAGGTTTAAAAGTAGAGATTAAATGATCACCTGAGAATCAGGATGCTACTGGAAAGGGTGGGTAGACCAGAGGATCACCGTGATCACTTTGGACTCTGAGCATCTGGTCCCATTCCCTGGCCAGACTGACTTTATGGACCCCTAAACAGCACTTGGCCTTGATTACAGTAACTGCTGTTCACATTGCCACCTTTTCCTTCCTCGCTTCCTGCAACTCTGGAGGATCAGATGGAGAAAAGGAAAATAAACCGCTGTAGGGAGGATTGGGGCTGTCAGAAAGTTCTGTTTGTTCCAGGGTCTCAGCTCCGAGACCTACGGAAAGCAATTGCCCCTCCAGACAGCCTAGATGCCAGAAAAGATTTCTGTACTTCAAATGAAAAGGAGAACGGCCACTCCTTTGAAGTACATGTATCAAAGCTTTAATAAGAGCTAATAAAATTGTTATGTTGGGTTCACATCTCCTGAGAACATCAAGTCAAAGTCTCCCTGGGGAAAGAAACTGTTATATAACTATTCTTATGACTTTTATTCCTTCGAAATGAATCTCTAATTAAAGTACCACAATAATTATTTTGGATTAACTGTAAAGCACTAATTAAATCTCAATTGATCTGTTCAGATTTCATTTGTGGAGGAGAAGCTATCAAATAGTGGCTAAAAACCGAACACAGACAGAGCCACTGAGTGAATGAGCTGGCCGTGGGTGGATGGCTTTGTATCCTGGGCTCCTCGGCATTCTTGCTGTCCTGAAGCTTCTAACAATGACAAGAGTGACTTCTTTTATCAGTGAAGGGTTAAAATTTCCAGAATGATTTTATACAGACAAGGACAGGTTGCTTCTTGCACTGAGCATTAGACTTTGGAACAAAGGGCCGCCTTTGGACGTAGACGAGCTAAGGGTAAGACGTGACATGTGCACACCCAGAAGCAGTGACAGGGAATCTGGTACCCAGCACCTGATCAACCAGGAGGAGTGTGGGGGAAGGAGGAGAAACCTAGGAAAACTTACAGATTATATGCCCAGTATCAAGTTAGGAAGTGGCTATTCTTATCCCCAATTCTTGGCTGAAGAATCCAAAGGAAAAAAGTGCATCAAATTGTGGCTCAAGACCACACAAATATTAAATGGCAGCCCTGGGACCTGAACTCCAGCCAGTGTAATAGATTCTTACTACACTGTATACATGAAGTCTCTAAAGGGACATATTTTCAGTCCATGTAGGGGTGGCCGACGGGATTCTTTTCAATTTGGGCCATATGTACTCACCTGTAAAGACGTCTCCAACCCCAAGCTGCCACCTGCCATTTCTGGTTCCCTGAGGAGAGAAGGAGGTGTGTGCAGCCAGGCAAAAGAGGGGTTAAAGCCAGTGCAGTGCTGGGGCGTGTGAGCACTCATGGTGACAGTAGAATGTGCCCATAGACAGCTCAGAGCCCTGGAGGGGCCTCGGGCAGGAAAAAGGCAATGGGAGGGAAGCACATGGCAAGGAGGAGCCCATATCTAAAGGCCATCTGGAGAGATGGACACAGGGAGGACTCCGTCTTGTTCCAAACCACTCAACCAGACTGTCAGAAGCACAGAGACCCTCTGCCTGGTGTGCCACGTTTCCTTGCCAGCAACTTTTCTGGCACTTTTCTGGCAACTTTTCTGGCAACTTTTCTGAGTCCAGGACGGGGGGAGCCAAAGGGAGAGGGAAAGTGTGGGGAAGATGGAGCTGAATGGGATGCTGTGAGAAAGGCAGAGAAAGAACAGAGAGACTGCCATCCTTTCCTTTGCTCGCTCCTCAAAGGAAAGAAGTCGTTCGTGGTTATACTTCTGATGCATGGGGGAACTGGAGTTTGTCTTACTTGTCTGCTGTCTGTGCCTAAGGATTTAAATGTGTTGTGTCCTTCAGGTAAAGCAGAAATCCAGGTTCTGCTGCTGTGCAGCTGGGGACCCATATTCAGAGCAGAGAGAAAAAGAGTCTCGGTGGGAAAATCCCGGGGAAGTTGGATCCACGTTAGTCCATCTCCTTGTCATTGGTGAGGATTGTCGTTATTATCCCAATCAGAGGAGCGTCTAGTGTCCCAGGCTTCAGCTAGGGTTTGAACCTCAGGGAATCTTGCACATTCTGAGGTGGGAGGCCCAGGGAGGGGCCTGCGATCCTGCATTCTCTACCCTCTCCAAGGTCATGCAGCTGCTGCTGGTTCTTGACCACAGTTTGAGTAATGAGGTGCCAGCCATTTCTACAAAAAGGAGCCTGCATTCCAGGGCCTCACTGTTTTCACAGTAAGGAATTTTGTCTGTCTGACCATCACACATCCAGGACAATTTGCTCTTTTCATTCTGCTTACAGAAAATGTGCCAAATAGCTGAAGAAACTTTGAATCTTTCAAATTTCCTAAGCACTCACAGAGTCATATGGGAAGCAGGGAAATACAATTATTATTATTATTTTTTTTATCTGAGACAGAGTCTCACTCAGCTACCCAGGCTAGAGTATCATGGCATCAGCCAAGCTCACAGAAGCATCAAACTCCTGGGTTTAAGAGAGCCTCCTGTTTCAGCCTCCTGAGTAGCTGGAACTATAGGCTCCTGCCATAACACCCAGCTAGTTTTTCATTTTTACTAGAGACAGGGTCTCACTTTTACTCAAGTCGGTCTCAAATCCAGAGCTCAAGTGATCCTCCTGCCTCAGCCTCTCAGAGTGCTAGGATCACAGGTATGAGCCACCATACCTGGCCTGGAAATACAATTCTTGACAGGCTAGAAAAGGTTGGTCGCTAAGCTACCCCTCTATGCCTGGCCTGATGCCCCTCTAGAAATGACTGCCTGGAAAGACCAATGAAATGATCACTGCTTCCCAGAATCCCCATGGAGAATCTGAAAGGACAGAGTCTAGTAGAAGTCTCCAAGTTGGGTCAGGTTTTTGACGACATTTGCTTCATCTGAGTATGTCGTATTTTCTCTCTAGCGCTGAGTCCTGTGTTGCTGTTGGGGGACTGTTAACAACTGTGCACATCTGTGTCTTCAGCTATTCTTTGTGCTCAGTTGCCTGCTAGTCAGAGCACATTCTTCTCAGGCAGTTTCCTTGCTAAGAGTGCAGCCACTTCAGTGCTGTTAGATGGAACTATGAACTCAGGGCCCATCTGCCCAGGTGAAACCACACTGTGCCAGTTTGGAGAAGAGGTTGCACCCACAGTGCAGTCCCTGCTTTCTAAGTGTCTTTGGAGGACTGCAGCAGGGCCCCTCCCCTTCATTCTGCCCCATCCCCGCCCCATCCCAGGTCTTGGGCATTTTCTCTTAGCCTGATGAAACCAGGTATCTTCTTTCATAGGTCTTAGTCAGACTCTAACTGGTCTCCCTTAAAACTTGGCTTATATGTCTCGTGAACAAGACAGATTCTGCAAAGAAGAAATGCCTTTCTGCTTTCCTGAAACAGAAGGGTTTCTTGGATGTCATTCCCCAGGATGGGCAGACCATGAAAACCCAGGCAGACTGGGAGTATGAATGAGTTGGGTAGTGAGCACGTCACGGCCCTTTCTCCGGCGGGTGCTCTCCCCAACTTTCTTTGACACTTACAGTGTGGGAGCTACTCTGCACATAATACCTTGCCCTTGCTGCCCTGGAAGTCTAAACAATCCTAGAAAGCAGGTAGAATAATAAGGATTTGACTAGAGAGCCCTAGAGACATGGATTGTAGACGTGGCTAGTTGTGAGGTTTTAGGTAAGGAAATGACTTAAGTATGCTCAGTTAGATTTTCTATAAATTTAAGGATTTGGGATGTGTTCATTCATTTATGCATTCGTGTAATACAGGGTGTCCATTAAGTTCACGCACAATGTAAAATAGTTGTAAATTTTAAATTGCATACAAATTTTGTGGACACCCTCTATATGCTAATGTAATATATATTTTCCATCCACCATAGAGGTATTTTTTCGGACTCTGTAGCAAATACAAAGAAAAATAGAAATGACATTTTAAAACATCCATTCAAAATATGCCTTTCTACTGAAACTACGCCAACAACCAGCGGCACTGGCATCATTTGAAAGCTTGTTGGAAATGCAGAATCTTGGGGCCCACTCTAAACCATGCATCGGAAACTGCATTTTAACAAGATCCCCCGGGTGATTTATGTGCTCATTAAAGCTTGAGAAGTACTGACGTCGTGGGGAATACTGTATCTTCTGCTTTAGCACACTTCGTCTTCACGACACACATAAGGATCTCTTTAAGGAGATGATCATCAAGGACGAGAGAAAGAGATTTTGACAAATCCCTGCTCTACCATGTGCCGAATGTCTTAACAGAGACGGAAACGGGATGCTATGGAGATTTAGATGAGTCAATCACTGATGATGCCATTCATTCATCTGAGAACTTGAACATTAGCTATGTGCCAGGTGCTGTCCTGTATGTTGAGGAAATGTAAATGAAGGCAAAAGAAAAGTCTTTATTTTTATGCTGCTTATCATCCAGTGAGGGAAGACATGGCATAAACAACTAGAGAAAATCTGTAATTCCCGCTAGTGAAGCATCATAAGGGTGATGGATAGGGTGATGTGACAGTCCCTGGGGAAGTGAGGTGGGAGGTACTTGTGGTACATTGGTCTAGATAGGCCTCTTTGAGGAGCTGAGACCTAAAAGATGAAGAAATAATCGTGCACTTAGCAGCTCATCTTTGTTGCCTTGAAAATCTAAATCTCCATCCCAGGAAGCAGCTAGAGTGAGGAGGATTGGACTGAAGAGCACTAGAGATAATGATTCTAGACATGGGTAGATTTGTGGGGATAGGGAGAAGAGGATTACAGGGAGGGGAGACAGCATATCCAGTAGACCCTTTGTAAGGTGGCCACCTGAGGGATGGTAACAAACTGGTCAACATATAGAGGTGGTCAACATCAAGAACTAGGCCTACTGTACTGATACATACATGTGGTGCATGTCTGGTCTATGAAAAATAGGTCAACTTAAGGAGCTGGTCACGTAGGGAGATGGTTAGCTATAGAGGGTCTACTGCGTCTGGGTCTGTGGAATGAGTAAGTCTAACCTCTTCTTGGTGTAGCAGGAGCTCAGGTGCATTGGATAAGAGATGAAAGTATAGCAGGCAACGGGAGCTGGCTTATGTGGGGCCGTGCAGGCCATGGGAAGCATCAGACTGAATTTTACTCAGAGCACAATTGTAGTGATATGTACTGACATATGCTGAAAATAATTAACACTGGTTTTGGGGTGGAAACCAGACTGTAGACAGGAAGGATGTAAGAGGGAGGCCAGGCAGGCGGCCCTGCACTTGTGAAAATGAGTAGTAATGGTGACTTGGGTGGAAAAGGTAGGCTTGACATGGACAGAGGTGGATGCATTGAGGGTGTCCAGTGTGGGCTGGGGCTCAAAGCACCTGTGGAAGGTCTTCAGAGGAGGAGACAAGGTGATAAGATGGTCTTTGAAGAAGAAGCAGTAATTCATTAGGTAGATATTTGAAATCCTAGTTTTACAAGACCAAAAGAGTCAAGCCAAAAAAGAAAGAATAGCATAAAGTGCCTATCTCTCATAGAGATGTGGGTGCTCCCACTCTCAACGGAAGCCCTCCAATGTGTGGTCACTTTCCTGATTTCTGAGAAAGACTCTCCAAATTGTCCTAGCAAGCTCAGTATTACAGAGGTCTAATCACCCGGGAGACTAGAAAGGACCCTCCGTTTTTATTTTTTTCCATTAGATAGACATTGGCCCCAAATCTGCTTCTGTATACCCACTCTTAGAGAAGAGACTATTTTGGTCTTCTGAACAGTATGTTTCAGCCCCAAATTCCAGAGCTGCCCCAGAAACCATTCAATCCAAGCAGGAAAATAAACGTGAATATTACTAACTCAGCAGCTTGGCAGCTGCAGACGATCCCATTATGTCAATCACCATCAACAGTTCACTGTAACTGGCAGCTGTCGTCTTCCTAGAGATTAATTGCTGGAAACCTGTTGTATGTATTAATAGCTCATTTATTCAGATTGATCTTTCACTCATTGATCTTCAATGCCTGCACGTGGCCAGGTAGCTACTGTTTTTGTGATCTGACTTCTGGGGCTAATCTTTACTCTAAAGACCCTCCTGGGATCTCCTAGCAAGCAAAGTGGCTCCCACGCAGGTTCCAAGTCCACAAACCACAGCTGCAATCAATCGCTTTCCATCTGCAGGGAGCCAAGGTATGCTGCTGTTTCCTACCCTCCTACAATTTGATTTTTAATATCTTACCTTCCAAATCTGCAATCAAAGCAGTACTGTCAGGCTGGGATCTAAATTCTTACTTGAATAGCTTCAGCACCTTTCCCCAGGAAATTTGAGTTTCTTTCTCATTTTCCTGCCTTTTCGGTGCCAATTCTCATTATTGGACCAAGGAGAGAACTTGATGTTTGCCTTAACCCTTCAAGTGGCTTTTCTGTTATGGGCTGAATTTTGTCCCCTTAAAACTCACATGTTTAAGTCCTGAATCCACAATGCCTCAGAAAGTGATTATATTGGGATATGGGCCCTTTAAAGAGGTAATTTATGGTAAAATGAGGTGATACAGGTGGACCCTAATCCAATATGATAGGTATCCTCCCAAGGAAAGGAGATGAGGGCACAGATGTGTATAGAGAGAAGACATTAGAGGGAGATGGCCATCTACAAGCTGGAGAGGGAGGCCTCTGATTAAATAAACCTTGTCAACACTTTAATTTTGTTTTTTTTTGAGATAGGGTCTCACTCTGTTGCCCATGCCAGAGTGCCATGGAGTTATTATAGTTTGCAACAACCTTAGATTCCTGGATTCAAGCCATCCTTCTGCCTCACCCTCTCAAGTAGATGGAACTACAGGCACCTAGCACAACACCTGGCTAATTTCTCTATTTTTAGTACAGATGGGTTCTCACTCTTCCTCTGGTTGGTCTCAAATTCTTGAGATCAAGAGATCCTCCTGCCGTGACCTCCCAGAGTGCTAGGATTACAGGTATGATCATGAACTTTACTTCTCCAGGACTGTGAAAAAGGATGTTTCTTGTGTTTAAGCCGCTCAGTCTGTGATAGTTTGTTGTAGCAACCTGAGCTGACTGATACACTGTCCTTTAGGTCTCACATAAATGCAGCTTTTTGAGAGGATGTCTCTAACTCTTAGATTAGTTTACATCAGTGGTTCTCAACCTTCCTAGTGCTGCGATCCTTTAATATGGTTCTTCATGTTGTGGTGACCCCCAACCATAAAATTATTTTCAGACACCTGTATTTGTATGGGGTGTATGTGATGGTTTTAGGTGACCCCTGTGAAAGGGTCATTCCACCCCCAAAGAGGTCGTGACCCACAGGTTGAGAACCACTGGCTTACATCATGCTGCTATCTGCTCCTATTTTCTTTTCTGTCTTTGTACTGCCTTAACATTGATTGTGTTACATTATGATTACTTATTTAGTTGCTTATTTTATTTTGTTTTATTTATTTATTTTTTAAGACAGAATCTTAACTTACACTGTTGCCCTTAGTAGAGTGCCATGGCATCACAGTATTACAGTAGGTCTAATCACTCGGGAGAATAGAAAGGCCCCTACCTTTTTTGAGCTCACAGCAAACTAAAACTCTTGGGCTTGAGCGATTCTCTTGCTTCAGCCTCCCCAGTAGCTGGGGACTACTGGCACCTGCCACAACGCCAGGCTATTTTTTGGTTGTAGTTGTCATTGATGTTTGGCAGGCCCAGGCTGGGTTCGAATCCACCATCTCTGGTGTATATGGCTGGCGGCCTATCTGCTGAGTTATAGGCACTGAGCCTTATTGCTCATTTTAAAGAGTTTGTTAGCTTCTCAAAGCAAAGGATGTCTGTTTTGTTCACAGCTTTATTGACTATGGAAAATAATGCTAATTATTATAACAGATAAGCCTACAAACCTCAATGACTTAGCGTAGTAAGTGTCTCATTCATTTCACAGTCCAATGTGGATCTAGAATTCAAGTCTCTATCTGTGGCTACATCTTCTTCTGGTTCTCTGAAGCGCCCTCAGTGTAGCTGGTGGATGTGGAATAAGAAAGTGATCGTTGGTGCAAGTTTCTGTGAGCCAGATCTGAGAGTGAAGGGCTTCCCCTTTTGGCCACATTCCATTGGCCCAAACCCAAGCCATGTAATCTCACCTAACTGCAAGGGAAGTTGGCAAATGTAGTCTAGTCATGTGCCCAGAGAGCAAAGGAGAACATGGATTTTGGAGAACACTACCAATTTATAGTACAACTATGATGTATATCTCTAGCACTGATCATAGCGCTTGACTCTTAATAAGTGCTTAATAAATCAACTCATTCATTTTCACAGGTCATATACTTAGCCTTAGGTAGAACTGGGCTGTCTTTGAAGTAGTTCTTACAAGTCTATCCAGGAGCCTTTCCTTAAACAATGTTGTCTCATTTGTGCACGCTTGGCGGCTAAAATCTCCCAGTCTTAAAAATCTCCTCCCAAGAAACAATCCCAACCAAGGAAGTTACTTCATTTATAACATCTGAACAAAAATAGGCAGCTCAGTGTGTGGTTTTGCCATCTTGCTATCGTTATTTGCCCCTATTAGACTCTAAGTATCTGGAAAGCAATGCATGCATTAACCATCTGGGTGTCCCAGCTTCAAACCCAGTGCCTGGTGCATCTGTAACTTCCATTCAGCCCACATTTATTGAGCATTTTCTATATGTTGTGGTAAGTGTTTCATAACCATGAACTCTTTAAATTGTTTCAATGAAGAGGCAACAGTAATTGTTTGGTTTTATAAATTGCAACCCAATTTTCAGAGAGCTTGAGCTAACTTTCCAAGGGTAACAGAAATACTAAGGAGTCAAAGTAGGATGAAAGTCAACTAGGATTCCAAAGCCCATGCTTAACCACTATTCCAGCTGCCTTTCTTGTGCAGGCTCTTAAAGTCAAATTGAAATTAGCTGTGGGCATCAGAGCTAAGTTGGCTGCTTTTATGAGGTAGCCCAGGCTGAACTAACTGGTCCTGTTCTTGACTGTGAGAGTGTAATGCTCTCATTTCCTTGAGAGCGGGGATGAGCCACCTTTGCACCCCAGAGAGCACCTAGTACAGAGCCTGCTAGATCTTCAGTAGATGTGTCTTTATTCTCTGCAAGTTAATGGACCAGGACCTGAGGAAGGAAAGGAATGGTCCAGCTGCCTCTACTGGTCAGAGCAGCCTTCCCCCAGCACCCACCCACATTACTGTCTTCAACCCCTGCCCAGCCACTCTGTGCAGAGCTGTTCTTGGTGGGTCCTAGCGTCCACTGTGGGTGAAGGACATCTGTTTCCCTTTCCTATATTACTGGTGGCAGCGAGGGAGGGAACTAGAGGTTTCTGATGGAATTTTCATCTTGAGAGCAAGATAGAAAGAGAGAGCAATTCCTGGTGATTCCAGTCTTGTCAGGAAATAAGACAGAAGTATCTCCCTCAGTCCATCTCTTCCATTCTCCTGAGCCCAGTTGCACCCCAATGTGCTGGGTCCCTCTTCTTCCAGGAAGTGGGGCCTGTAAATAACAGTGCTCAGATCCCAATCCTGCTGTTCCAGTCCCAGAGAAGCAGAGGCTGAGGCCTGTCCTTCCAAGTCTTTCTTAGATTTGTCTCAAGGGTTGCTCTGCAATGAACATAAAAATTATTTGAATGCGTGTAAATTTCCCTTAGTTCATCATTTCAGTTTTGCTCAGGTTATGTTGTCAGTGGCATTCTCTGGCAAATAATCCACTAAAAACAACAAATAATGTTCTTTTAGCACACATGTTACAGTGAAGAAGCCCTCCCGTGTGAGTGCTTGGCTGAACTTTTTCTGTCTGCTGTCCTTGCTGTCCCTGCCTTGAGCATGGCTGCACAGCTCAGTGACTGTGGGGAGGTCAGGCTCTACCATCTTGTAGAGAAGCGCAGGGCGGTCTCTTATCCCTCAGGTGGATGAGCTATAACTTACAGAATAAATAATGGGGGCGTTCTAGGCAATGTGATGGAGCCATGTTTAGAAGAAGGGGGATTTTCAGCACCTCTGAAGGAAACCTGAGGACTGACCCCGTCATCCTCAGAAAAGTTTCAGAGGCTTCAAGAATTCGAGCTTTGCCAGTTGTCTGCTGCAACTGGCAGGAGCCTCTTGGGGCTAGCAAGTACAGAGGGGGCTGAAGAAAGACATATTCCAGTCACCCCCAAGTTCATTTCCACTTCAGGCTGAGGGCCTGGCTGCCGAAGGGAAGCTCTGTCTCTTCCAATTTGGTTTGAATCGAGGGCATCCATCCCGAGTGAGCTGCATTTCAGGCTTTTTTCATGCTGATGTCAAAAGGCTGAATGTGGACTTAGGACGGCTTGAGGGCTGTCTTGCCTGCTAACACTGATTTTATGATATGCTAAACATAACATTCAATAGCTATTACTTCCACTGTCAGAGAAACAACTTGAGCCATCTATCTTCCTCCTCAGACTATATTACATTTCTCCCTGCCAATGACAACGCATTATAATATCTTTTATTATAATATTACTTATTTATCGCTAAAGGTTTTCCAGCATTAATGCTGAGGGCTCTCATCCTTTATCTGCTTTTTGGTTTGTTTGTTATGAATGTCACATTTTATTTGTCGAGATGGGCTCTGTTCAGAATTTGTGGAGCCGGACTCTTCTGATTTACTTCTTATGCAAACTGGGCTTTTATCTCATCAGATTTCTGAGCACGTAATAAGGACAAGATGGACAAGATGATTTGCTTTCTTGCTTTTTTAAAGGACCCACAGGAGAAGAATCAAGATTTAGGATCATGATACTTGAGCCTTGGAAGTGAGCTCCTGGGGTCATCTGTGCCAGTGTCCCCATCTTTAGGCAGGTCTTTGACCTTGGCAGTCCCATTTCAGCAGGAACTCTGAACAACTGACCTCTGTACTTGTTCCAAAGTTCAGCATCCGTCCTTTCGAGAAGCTCTTCCTTCCTCTCCCCAAAGTAAACCTATTCCCCTAAGTTCAATCAAAATATGATATTCTGCTGAGATCTTATTTCTCTGAGAAGGGTATTGGAAAACCCAATGCAAAAAACCTTTTAAATGGCATACTCACTTGGAGGGAGTTGTTTTACGAAAAAAATCAAAAATCTAAAACCTTGCTTCCTTGAAGAATGACTCCTCTCGTTCTCTTAAGTGACTGTGTATACATCATTAATGACTAGACTGAAAAGCTTTTTTTTCTTCTCCCCGTTGGGGGTAGGTAAATGTACATGCAGAAAAGATAAAATTGAAGTGCCAGCAAACCAATGTTTACTGAAAGTCTGACAGAATTGCTGATATGGTCCTTGGCAAAAATAGAGATGTCTTTACATTGATACATTAGTATTAAAAACATTAATTCATATTCCACTCTGTTGGAAAGAAATAGACTTCAATACTTGAGAGGGAACTTATATGTCACTAGAAATTTCTTTAGCACCTAAAATCTAGTGGAGTTCTGACCCCCTGGTCAATTCTGGTCTCGAACAAGTGGATAAGTGTGGGATATGGGAGTTGCTTACTCTCTCAATTAATGCTCCTTTTCCATTATAAAGTGACCCTACTCTGTCCCATCTTTCCTGGTCTGGGCACCTGATGCCAAAATAACGGTAACTTTTGAAAAATTATTGTTTGGATTCATTGAGGGTACAAAGAATTAGGTTACACTGATTGGGGTTGTTAGGTAAAGTCCCTCTTGTAATTGTGTCCTCCCCCTAAGAGGTGTGCCATACACCATGACCCTCCACCCCCTCCTACCTCCCCTCTCCCTGATCCCTCATCCTTCTATCCCCCACCTTGTTTTAGCTCATCTACTACCTTCATATTAGAACTGAGTACATGGGATTCTTGCTTCTCAGTGGTAACTTTTTCCATCCTGCTTCATATTCCCAGCTTTGCTAGGTGAATACCGACTAGACAGGTTCATGACTGGTCAAAGGCAGCAACATTACTTCCTCTCAGGCTAGTTTACATTTTAAAAGCAAACTATTGGAGGCAACATTATTATTCAAAGAACCGTAGTATCCTGGTGGAAATTCAGACAGAGAGAAGCAAAGGGGACTCTTAGGAAAGGACCCCAAATCCTTCCAGCTCAGGAACTCAAATCCTGTCGATGAGACCAGATCAAACAGTCCAGTTGGGCAATCCTACCACCTCTCCTACGTCCTAAGACCCTCCTTCCCCAGCAACATGCCAAACATAAGAAGAAGGTAAAATGCAACACCTTGGCCACCCAGAGGAGTATATTGAATATCCACATAAAGGAAGACTCTGCGTACTTCCAGATTTTTCTTCTAAACCAGGTGATGGTGAGATGAGTGGCTTGCCTCTGCATGGAAGAATATCTGGGAGGCTTATAGCCCCCATTCTGGTACCTTTGCCCACCCACCATCCTAAGAGGAAGAGCGAATGGTGCAGCTGAGCAGTTCTGCCCGGTCACGGTGGTCACAGGGTGGCTGGGCTGGTTATGATTCCTTAGGTATCATGGGGAACTCACATTCCAATCTCAGAGTCCTGTACTCTCCACTGAGCCCTTGAGCTAGTAGGCAGGCACTGAGGATGTTAGCAGGCTCTGTGAATTATTTACAAGGCAGAGGGACTCTTCCTGGAACAGTGTGGGCTTGTTTCTGAAACACAAAGTATGAGCTTGGCAAAGTGGAAACAAGGATGTCAAGACTGAATATTCTGTTCGACTTCTCTGCCTGCCCTACATCCCACTTTTCTGTGTTGTTTTTCCCAAATGAGAAAACAAAGATGGTGAAACAAGGGCTCTATGTCCAGAAGAATGAAGTTTCGTTGAATTTCTTCCTCTCTCCCATTTTCTAATAGTTCAGCTTCCATCCTTTTTTCCTCCCGCCTTTGATAATAAGTATGGCTTTTAGGTCGTTTTGTTAGGTAATTCTGTTTAGGTAGTTTTGTTATCTCAAAGTGGCTCCGAGGCTCCTTTCTGATCCCGGAGGAAGAGAACAGATCTAGTCATTTTGCTGTTTATGGGCCTTGGGTGCCTTCCATGGTCACCGCAGCCCCCAGATGTGTCAGCTGTTCACCTCTGAAGCTGCTATTGTCTCATCCATGGGCCGAGTCCAAGATGTTTTGGAAAGACTACGGTGCTGAAGGCTCATCATCATTTTAGTACATTGTTTAAGACAAAAGCAATCATTATTTATAGGTCATGGTTCCTGAAATGTTGCAATAATTTTATTTTCACATTGTTTTCAATTGACATGTAGACTCATAACCTGAGCTCTCTGAAGATATTGGTGTGCTCTGAGGGCATGGAAAGAAGGATCCCCTAAATGCTTTACCCTCTGAACATCAAAGTTCATTGTGGGTATAGTACACCTGAATTTTTTGTTTTGGACCAGATAAATTATTTACTCCTCTTATTATTTTTTTGCAGTGCTGAATGTGCTGCTTCAAAACCAAGTAACCAATGGCTTCTAGGGAAGTGAGGTTGACAAGGTATAAGGGACTTGATCACCAATTGGCTTAACCCTCTTAATATCCTAGTTTCCAGCAAACCTTGTTTTTTTGTTTTTTTTGTAGCAAGGCCTACTGATGAAAATGAATAGAGTGGTGTCTCTACTTTGCTTCAAAGAATTCCAGGTCCCGTGAATTTCCTTTTTCAAATGCCTGCTTCCCGTAAGTACTAATTAGGACTGGGATCCCCATCTCTATCTGTCCCTCACCTGGAATTATATCTATGTGCTCCCTCCTCCCTAGGGTATCCTCTCTGCAGTCACATCTTCTTGTTTGACTAGCTTCTATTTGTTCATTGGCATTCATCTCAGAGATTCCCTTCATCTTGAGGCCATTCATGGCTGACCATCCTGGATCAGGTGTGAGCTCGCTCTCCATTCTTGGGGTGCCTGGTAATCTTCGGACTTGCTTCTGATATGTTTTCTGTTTGCTTGCCTGTTTGCCTACAGACATTAAGTTTTTGAGGCAAGAATTATATCTTAATCACCTTATTAACTTTGGTACTTGATAAAGTTCTTAGCAAATACTGGGCGAATACTTGTCTGACTTATGTCAATATAGGCTAACTGCACCCAACAATTAAACTTGGTCCTTCCTTCTATCCCTTCTTCCCTCCTTCTGTCCTTCCTCCCTCCCCTTCTTCCTGCCCCCACCTACTTTTTCCTTCTCTCTCTCTCTTTCCTTGTTTAAGAGGTTTTTATCTGGTGCTACATCTGATACTACATTGGGCTTATCAGAGGACCAACTTTTGGATGAGGTTCACCCTTCTTGTCTCTCCCAGGTAACCTGATCAGAGAGTTATAGCCCTTCCATTGTCTCCCTCCCAGACTTTTCTACTCTTATCACTAATCAAACACACACACACACACACACACACACACACACACACACACACATCCCATGTCATGGCTGTGATCACTCTTGCATTTGGCTCTGATGAAGAGGAACCTGGTGGTGAGGTTGGGAAATAGAGGAGTAGAGGTGAACCTGAAGTGCTATGTTTGCTGGGTAGAGTGGGGTAGGGCTCCCTTATTTCCTATCTCCACCACCTTCCTTCTGAGGCTGGGAAATCTTCAGTCTTTAGTTGTCACTAGTGTTGTTTGTTAAGTATTTCCCAGACACATGAGAGGATTGCACTTACTTGCCTAAATAGAAAAGAAAGGTTTGTGTCCAAATGAAAGTTCCTAAATCTGACATGTGATCCCCCCCCCACTCCATCAGAAGGTGCCTGCTCCACCAGCTTGGTTCCAGAGCGAGGACAATGCTGAGCAGATCCCCTCCCCCACACACATACCTGCACCTCCTACTGTCCATGTACCAGAGCTGAGAGATCTGGCTTCATTGTGTTAGCTATTGAGATTTATAGGTTATCGGGTGCCAGAGCATAACCCAGTCTTCTCTGACTGATACAGTGTCCTCCTGGGGGAATTCCTGCTGGTAGGGAGCTTGAAGGGAGAAGGTGGGGGTCTGTGACTATGCACCATGGCACTGCCATACCTCCAGCTCTCCCCTGCGGCTGGGGAGGCATCACTCCTCACTCTCACCTGATTTGTCTGTGACGTGTTCTCCAGGGGAGCTTAAGCCATTGCTTTGCTACAGCTGGTATCCCTTGTTAGGTCCTCCTAGCATCCTTCCTTCCCTTCTTCTGCTAAGCCTAGTTCACACTGCTTCCTTGGGGCCTGTTCTTGCCCTACCAGCCCGAATGCAGGGTGTGCTTCTGCTGCACAGAGAACGTGCACTGCAGTAGAAGGAGCCTCTTCACACACAGCAGCAGACACAAGAGCTGTGGAGGGAGAGAAACCTGCCAGTGTGCCAGCTTATACATCTCTCCTGCTTCTTAAACTAATGTGAGTTTTTTATCTGACAGTTGCACCAGAAGAAATTTTTATTAATTCAGCCCACAGGATTAAATCTTTTCTTTCTGCATCATCCTGTTTCCCAGTGTTTCTGCTCTCCAGACTATGGGGGCAAATACACAAGTGACCCCAGGTGTTGGTCATGATCTTCCTGATAATCAGGCCGTCAGCTCTGAGAGCTTCAGAGCTGTGCACCCAGTAACTTCTCTTAGCCAGAGGCCAGACCCAGACATACCTCCACTTCCTGGAGACAGCTGACACCCAAGAAACTGTTGGGTGACTGTTGGATGACTGTTACTCTAAGGCTCATCAGTTCCCAAAACCTCAGAGTTAATTTCCTCTCATTGTACTTACAATTATGATACTTTCTCAATGTTCTGCTACCTTAGAATAGAAGGAGTAAATTAGAAAGGGTGAGAGTTTTTATCTTTATGGCAGGAAGTGACATTTGCTATCGATCAAAGAGGAGTCAGACAAACTACAAATGGCTGGTAAAATGCCTCAAAATTAGACCAGAAGATGTTAGGAAAAATAGCCTTTTGGAGAACTGGAGCCCTCAGCGCGTCACTGCACCACTACTTCTACAGCTCTGGATACAAGCAGATGCTTCTTATGATGACCCTAAGTCAATACAATGTCAAATTACGTTCAAGATCCTTGGTGCATTAAGGTGAGGGCTGCGTAATTCATTTCAAAACTACTGATATGGCTAATTGTTTCAAATGCTTGGCATCCAAAGGGCTCAATCTGCATTTTTCCAGCAAATTTGTTTTTGTAGAACATCATTTCTCTGATAGTGCTGAGTCGATGAGGTGAACTATATTGTTTATCAATATAAATAATTTACAATATGGACATATTTATTTTGTTTGCATGAACATTCTTTAGTATAAGATAACATTTACGAAAGCATTTTGTAAACAGTAAAAAATAATACAAATGTTCATTTTCATCTCACCCCCGGGAATTCCGGAATGACATTAATATCCACTGGCTTCTTCCTTCCTAGGAATCCCTTTGATGAGCCTTTCTCCAAGTCTAGTGTATATGAAGTTCTGTGAACAGTGCAGACTATCAGGTCCCATTTACAGATCTGCTGATTTAGTGGATCTAAAGTAGAATCAGAAAACCTGGATGTTAAATAAGGACTCCCCAGTTTCAGGTGATTCTAACACTGGTAGTCCAAAATCTACCTTTTATGAAATACTGTTTTCTGCTGCCCCAGAGCTCCCAAATGTCCTGGGATTATTTCCATTTTCATGCTGGGCCTGAGAAGAAATATTTCCTCCTCTACCCAGACCGGACTCCTTGAACAGAGGCTGAAGTCATAAAATAAAATAGAATCTGGTTGAGGTAACTGAAATAAGTTGGAGGAAAAAACTAAAGACTTCCTAAGCCGAGTTTTAGATGGTGGTATAATTAGAATTACTTCCATTATTTATGTGGCAGATGATGTTCACAAGGTGTTTGATGACTCTGTGTTAACAGGCGGGGATTCTGTTGGCGGGGAAGGTGACATTGGTCTGCCTTTCTCTCTCCTGACTCCCTCCTGCTACCTCTATGCTTCTCCCGAGCTCAGCTAGTTCCAATGGCTCTTTTGGTTGGGCACCTTGTAGGAGTTTGTGATAGAAAGGTGAAGGACAAAACTAAAAGTCTTTGACTTAGGAACTGGTGGCCATCTATCTATAGTTGGTGATATTCATGGGTGTTCTGCTGATGCCTTGACCGTCCTCTCTGTATTGGATGATGTTTGTCATATTATTACTATAAATTCTCATGACAGCCTTGCAAATAGATTTTTATCTCTTTAAAGATGAGGAAACTCAGGTTCAAAGAAGTTAAATGAGGAGTCCATGGCAGCTTAGCCAAAAAATGGTGGAACCAGGTGATCCTGAGACCAGCACACGGGATCTCTCCACTCTTTGTCCCCGAGGGCTCTCAAAGGGAAGAACAAGTGAGGGATCTTTTGCCTTAGGAACTCATCCAGGGTCTTGTTGGTACTTTGCCCTCACTAGGCTTAACTAGGCTTAACAGTAAACTTGGCCCTCTATTATAGATTTATTTGGTCTTCTCTGCTTTCTTCCAGTGTCAAGGCCTGAACGACTGACTAAAGGGGCACTTTTGGTGGAGTAGGGATAAGTTTGAACCTGTAGGTTTCTAAGAATGTAAATCACTTGGTACATGCCATGCAAGCTCTGTTGACGAACCATGTCAACTTCACTGTTGCCTTTGCTGTGACAAATTATTTTTTTCTTCCTTCATCTGGATATAACCTTTCAAAAAGTCAAGACCTATCATGTGAGGTTGGCATGTCCTGGGAGAAAGAGAAAGTGCCATGGTAAGCATCGTCTGTCAAAACAAGGGGCAATTGGGCTTGAAAAATCCTTCCTCTTCAGGGGCAGTGTGATATCCTGGTTTAGTGTAATGAAAGTCCTCGTGCCCAGTGTCCTCTAACAATCTAACTTTAATGGGGTTACTATAGCTGGGGTAAAGCATTTTATATGGAACCAGGTTTACATTATCCTACTCTTTAGAGATCTTGCTTGCAATGCTGTTCAAATCCTTTAATCCATAAATAGGATTCCAGACAGCACTGGGCTGCCTTCCAAAACTGTAATCTTCCAGTATATGAATTATTACCAAAAGATTAGGGTGTTTCTAGTAATAACATTTCAAATAAATCAGCTTTCATGGAGGAACAACAAACTAATATTGGAAATAACAATATAAAGACATTTATATAGCCACTTGCTAGAATAACTTCCCTAACCAGGGGCTTCTTTTCTCATTTACATTCATTCTGTTTGAAAAGTCTTTTTTCATTTATCATCAGCTGCTGGCTTTCGCCTTGAAGCACGGCACATGTTTGCATGTCCTGGGACTCTCTGGAGCCTATGGAAACACCAGCTCTGCTCACCTAGGGATGGTCAGATATTAACTATTGTCCCCAGAAGCTCTGCATCCCTTTAGACTTTCCCTTTGGCTCTGGGGAAGTGCATAGGAGGAAGGGATGAGTAAATTTCAAGATTCATCTCAAAGATCATAGAGGAGATTGTGGAGTAGAGGAAAGTTCCTTGCATGGCCCTAGAGATTGAGCCCTTTTTGGAGGCACAAAGAGTTCTGCTGACAGTAGAGATTTACTCTGCAAATGTGCACCATGGTGATGACCCCAAGGTGCTTTGCAAGGTAAGAGCATTCGCTTTGTACCTCATCACCCACCAATGTTAGGGATGTTGGGTAAATTCCTTTATGCCTTTTTTACTTTGTTTTCTCATCTATAAAGTGGAGACACTTACTACCCTATGAGATTACTGACATCAGATGAGGCACCAGTGTTAAAATGAGAATTCATAAACCTGAGTTCTTCTTCTCTTCGTGGCTGTTCTTTTATACCATTTGAGTTCATGCTGAGGGGGCTGATAGAAAGTAAGGCCGAAGAGGTGTTCCTTTTCTTAGCCACAGGTGGTTACTTTGAAAAATGCCCCCAGGCTAGAAGCAAAGGCATCTGTGCAACACCCATTTCTGTGGCCGACCTCCTGTAACCTTGAGTGGGTTGTTGCACTTCCGGACCGCCACTGTGTCTTCTGTTAGAAGAAGAGTGTCTGGCTCCTCTCTACCTTACAGGGTGAGAAGGTGATAAAGCCAATATACTTATATGAGATCACATTTTATGCAGTCATTTCATAGTTAGAGAGCTTTAATGCTAGAAGAGGTGATCCAGGAAGGGAAGGAATTAACACTTATTAAAAGTGCTCACCATGTTCTAAGTACTTCGTATGCTTTGCCATATTTAATCCTGACAACCCCATCAGGGATGTGCAGCTATACCCAATTTAGAGAAGTGGAAGCTGAGGCTCAAAGCGTCACTTTTAGTTATTCCACGTCACACAGCCAAAATGTGGCAGAGGCAGAACTCAAGCTCAGCTCTGTAGAGCTCCACAGCCTCTGGAGTCTTCCTTATAGCACTGTGTTTTTGCCATCCATAATTCTCATTTTACAGGTGACCAACAGAGCGAGGACTTAAGAGATGTTAAATCATTCATCCATGAACTTATATAGTTAGTGAAAAATCTAATAAGACTAGAACATGAGTTTCCTCCCTGCGATTCCTCAGCATCCCCCTCCCCCAAATTGGTAAAATGGCTTAACCTAACCTTCTATCTCACATGTATTATTTCAAAAACGGTTTGCTTTCATTTTCATTTCTGATGAATTTTCAACAAACAGAGGCTCCTGACATTTGCGTTCTCAGACTTTCTTTTTCTATGAATAGGTTGGAATTGTTGATTCCCTTCGTTCCTTCTAGCTCAAAAATTCTATTATTCCCATGACCCTCCATTCCCCGTAGTAGTTAATGACCTGTAAAGAAACACTTAAATGCTCGGGTTTACTACCTTCTCGCTCCGCAAGCTAGAGGAAAGCTAGCTGTTATTTTTCTTCTTCAAAAGGAATATCCGAGAGCCACATTGCTTGAGCAACTAACTCAAGGACATAGCTGGTCAGCGACTGAGCCAAACTTGGAATGCTCAAAGGAGATTGTGTTTTATTCACCTTTTGACCTTAACCCTTGGCAGAGGGACTGGGACACAGTACGGGAGAGTTTACAGTAGAATCAAGGCACTAATGCAGTAATGAGTCCCGAGTGGGGTTCAACTCAGGCTTCCAGCTTCCATCTGTAGCTTTCACTTTCCCCAGACCGTTTATAATGGGGGGTTTTACCTGCGTGCTATGTGCTTCCCGTATTGGGCTTTCTTAAAGCCAAGTAGACCCACAGAGAATGCTTTTAAAGGAGGAGGTCTTAATTTGCGGATCTCTGGGGTGGCAGGTCTGAATTCAGATCCGGGAGGATGGATGAGCAAATTTGCACACACCGCCCCGATCTACTCTTAACTCTTTCAATTGAAGGCAGCATTAGTATATTATTAATGGGATGGGAGAGGGGACGCCTGGAGAAGAGATGTTTGTGAAATGCCTCCTCAGATTAAAGGAGCTTTGAAATGGAAAGCATTAGCCCTCTGATTAACTGAGCCCTGCACTTTACATTTTGGGCTTTTAAATAAAAAGGAAAAGAAAAGAGAAAATAAAAACACCACTGTGTTTTTGGAATCTTGCGTCATGTTTTTTTCTCTTTCCAGCCCTCCACTTAGCTGCCCCCAAAGGCAGGCGATGATGAATGGGGCGAACTACAAAGGCGAGCCGCAGGCACCCACCGGCCCAGCGCTACTTCTGTCAGGGTGGCTCCAAAGGAAGGCTGCGCCACACCATGAGTCCCCGCTTTCTCCCTAAACAAATGTTGTTTTTACTGAAGTGGTGACCGTCTGATTTAATTACAGGGGGCAGAGGGAGGCTGAAGAGAAAGAGAACTGTCTGTTCTTTTGCTCCATGGAGAATTGGAATTAATTGAAAGGCTTGGGTAGGATGAGAAGCAGAACTCACCAGCCCTTAGAGTCCCTTGCTCAATTAGTCTTTCTGCCTCGGTTTCCCCATCTGTCAAAACCAAAACAAAGCTTTCCTAGCTGTCTCTGGATACGTGTGGAGGGACTGTTTTTACAAATTAATCTGATGACAAAAAGTGTGGGAAAGGGGAGCAAAGGGCACGAGAGGGGCTGTGCCGACCAGTGGTGGCAACTTCATACATTTGTTTGCTGTCAGTGTGAGAGGTGGGGATGGGGCTGGGGCTGGGGAAATGAGAAGGGTGGAGGTATATGTTTCCTTGGGGAGTTTTCGGAGTACACCAGGTGCCACTTGCCATTTTCCCAATCAGGTGCATTGATGCGATTGTGTAGACAATATTTATTATAAAATCATGAGGGCAGAGGATTGGGCTTGACCTCTAGAAGACCTTTCTCAGATCAGGATTCTGGGACATGGATTTCTGCAAGCAGGTCTTTGCTTTGGGCCTTGAAGACAATGCATCTTCTCTGAAAGGCGCCCCATCCTTCTCCCAGCTGGCCGCATAGGGATGGTTCCACTCATTAGCGGGCAGGCCTGTTTCTCAGGGGCTGGCTTGCTCTTCTTAAGCAACTATTGTCTCCTTTCCTATTGAGCTGTCAGCTCATTCCCCATGATGCTGCTGACTTTCAGCCTGAAAGGGCCTTTTCCCTGCCAGGCAGTGAGGCAAATTCCATCCAAAAGGGGTTGCATCCCCTCCTTTCTGCTGCAGAAAAAGCACCAGAGCCCTCCTAATGCCATCCAGAGATCTTAGCTGGCCCTGACCCCATGAAAATAAGGAGATACAAAGATATCTTATCCATATTTTTAGATCCCTCCAGTCAAGAAGGTTATATGGAGGCAAAATATGTCAGCCTAGGAGTAGAAAAATACAAGACATGAAGGTACATCTACTAAATACCAATGGACAAGGCAAATTTTTAGAAATTAGGCAAAACCCCACAAACTATCATGTAATGTGGTATCTAGGGGAGGTACTAGGATGAGAAAACCAGAAACCAGCTACTTAGGCTCTGGTTTCAATTCTGGAGCTAGCCCATTAGCTTAGTTGAATCCAACATGTTGCAAGGTTAGTGATGGTTAGTAAAGTGCTTGACCAGAGGGTGAGCCCAGCTGACTCTCTTGAAAAGAGATCTACTCACTGACATCTGGTGTTTCATGATACGTGAAGGAGCAGCAGCCTGAAATTTGGGGAACTGTGACATTCTCGTGACACATCTCTCAAGGGTGTAAAATGCCTTCAAAGTTTGCTTTTTTTGGATTCCAATGTATATCAAAATAGATTAGGACAAGAGGAAGTAGGAAAAATTACTGTAATTCTATAAGAAATATTTCAGAAAAATGAAAAAGGTTGTACAGCACCCCCAAACACCAGTCTCGCTTTCTCTTTACTCCCAGGGCACCTCGGTGAAGGTCCCGGGCAGGACAGGCCACTCTAGCTTTGCTGTGGCATCTGCCCTGGGCTTGCTGGTGATGGAGATAGGTGGAAATCCTGGCTGGGGGAAGATGGAAAGGTGAAAAGTTCATGAGATATCTGAAGATGAAACAATGAAAATCGTATACCCATTAGAGGGAAGACAGGAGGGAATTTCTAAAATTGCTAATGGGACTAATTGACCTGCTTTCCCTGGAGAGGCAGGCCTCACCCCACACTTCAGGATGTCACGGATCTCTTGCATTTTCCTGCTGTCTTATTGCATTTTCCTTCTGTCACGTGGCATCTCTTTTCTCTCTTGCTTTATTCTTTGTCTTCCCTTTTCTTCCACTTCAGGCTTGCGTATAACCTCCCGATGCCAGGTGACTGGGCCCCCTTCAGCGCTGACCAAGCTTGGTAATTAAAATGTCCCCTTCATCTTTAATTGCTTCATTTAACATCTAGTGCAATGGTTTAGGAGCATTCGTGCCCTCTGCAATGAACCCTGGTGCCCCAGATAACTTACAAACAGTGCCTCTCCCCCTGGGCTCGGGAAGATTAGTGTGTTTGGAGGATGAGTATTTTCAAGTTCTGGCCATCCTTAGACCCACTGTGCTTTGCTCACTTGCTTGGGAAATGCAATTTTAATTTTCTCTGTGTTGAGGAGTGTCAAGGGAAGCCATTTCCCCGCACCACCCTTCACACCCAGAGGGTATATCATCTCCCAGAAAACCTCATCATCACACAAGTCACCTGCCCTTACCTGAGCCAGGTGTAGGGGAGAGAGGAGAAACCTGGAGCTAAGAAGGGTGAAATTTGAGTTTGAGACTCAGAGCTACCAGTTTCTAATGGGGATGTTGTACACGCCCCATCCTGAGCTCCCTCCAGCTCATTTTCCTCACTTGCAAATGGTGTAGTGACACCGACACAGCAAAGCTACGTGTGGCCTAAAAGAGGCAAGGGAGGGAAGTTTGGGAATGCCTTATAGCCCTCAGGGCAGCAAAGGGAGACTCTGTCTCCAAAACAAACAAACAAAAAAAAGATTTTAGGTTAAAATTGTGGCTTAGAGGCCATCTGGGATCTTGAATGTGACTATGAATAAAAGAGATGGTCTCTCATATCCTATAAGTGTGGCTGTGGGAGAGGGTAGTGACTGAATACCCCTAGACACGAGTTGGGCATGGGGAGGGGGTGGCGATGCTTAAGGGGCAGATGTTGCCATAAGAACCTCAGGGTCATGACTCTTTGCCACCTCTTCCCTGTGTTGCTCATCTTAAAGAAAGGCTGATTGAGTGGCGGGTGTGGGCCCTTCCTGCTGGAGGGATTCCATGATGTCATAGGTGCACTACTAAGGGAGGGTGGGTAGCATATCTTCTGCTCATCATTTAAAAATCTGGCCAACGGAAGAATAGGGCTACCTTTTCTGAAATAATTTCATATGTTAAGTCCCTTAGGAAAAGTCTAGCAAAGTGGTTTTGAGGATCTCATGAGGGCAAAGTAAGGTGCATTGGTGATACTAAGACTCCTCTAATGGAAAGTAAAGAAAGAAAAGGTCATAATATTTTCATAACCATCTGACTTTGTAAAATAAGCTTAAACATTCTTCTATTCCTTAGATATTAAGAAATATTAGAGCTTCCTTTTGTAAGATGTGTGTGTGTGTGTGTGTGTGTGTGTGTTTGTATGCATTTGTGCATTTTTGGGTGGATGAGACCCAAGAAAGGGGCATCTTGAACTGGTCTGACTATTAGGGGCAAAAATTGGCCTTTGGTGATTATCAGATTTTGCAAATAAAAATATAGGATGCCCAGTTAATTTGAATTTTAGATCAACAATGAATTTTTTTTAGCATACCTATGTACCATAAAATATTTGGGATATACTTATAGTAAACAGTTATTTATTGTTTATCTGAAAATCAGATTTGGCTGGGCATCCTGTGTTTTATCTGGCAACTCTCCCTGGAGTGAGGTAATGGGCAACAATAGGGTCTTTTTGGACTATGAAGGACGCAGACTTCTATTTTGTTTTTCCATGGTTTATGTTGTCTATAAGAACCAGAAACTTGGGGGGAGAGGATATAAGTCCTTGTTGTTAATCAAGTGTTTGGAAAATATTTGCTGTATATCTTAGAATAAATGCATTGAGAAACCACTTGGTTATTCAGTATAGAATGACAGGCTTTTCTATCTATGCAACATTGATCTTTCTTGTCTTTTGATTAGAAAAGCATATAGTGTGCACCTACTGTATCCCAGATGTTGTGTTTGGTGCTTGGGTAACCGCGATACAAAGCCAATGGCAATTCTGTGTCAGCTGCATCACTTAGAGGACAAGGAAAAAGGAGACACACACTCAAGAAAGCTCAAGGAAATCAAAGTCTTTTTCTTCAGATATTGCATGTTTATCTATGAGCTTCTCTAAATTTCTGTTCTGTTCTCTTTTCTGCCAGGCAGCTTTTTCTGCTTACTCATTTTCTACACCATCTTAAATGTCTACCGTGGTAGCTAAAATTATTATAGCCTTCCAGTTTCAACACCCACCCTCGGTATTGGCAACTATCTCTACTCAGCTTCGTTTCAATCCCTGGAGAGAGTTGGATGGGCCAGACTGCCTGGTGGATACCAGGTCATAGTGTGCTCACTGGCCTCTGGGCTTGTGGGACCTGTGCCAAGCGTCCACCCGTGATTCGGTCAGCTCAGGGGAATGGGTGAGATGGCCCTGCAGATTTCTAGTATATTCTCATCCTTGCTTTCTCGTCTCATACACATAGTTCCAAAAATGTCTTTGCCTCAATAAGCCATTATTTTGAAAGCTTTGCTGTGAAGAGTGCAGAGGCAGAAGTCAGACTGACTCAGTTTGGAACTTGGTTTTACTATTTTGGTTTTATTCTATCCCCACAAAAATTACTTAAGCCTTCCCGTGCTTCCATGTCCTCAACCAGAATATGAGGATAACGAGAGCCACCACCTCCCAGGGTTGCTGTTACAAATACACATAAAGCACTTAGACTGGATAGGAAGGTGAGCACGTAAGAAACGTGGCGACTGTCATTAGCATTTTCACGAACACAGGCTCACTGCTACTCAGCTTCTTCCCATTAGGAGAAAATATGATGTTGACCCGTACTGCTTTCAGAGCTGACGTCCACGGGGCCCCTTCAGATGTTTATTTTTGATCTCCAGATGATCTCCATTCCTCCTCTGGTTGCATTCCAAAAGACTAAAGTGGCACACTTCACCAATATAAAATAGCGGATTACAAAACTGCAAAAGTAAGATAATGAAGAAATCAAATAGAAAAAGTGAAATGCAGTACTGATTCCTACTTTAAAAAGGAGGAAGAAACATATTCTAGAACGTGCACCCATGTCTGCAGGATATGTCCACAGCCTGGCAATATGGAGTGTCCTTTCTGCTTCTCTAAGTACAGCCATTTGTTGGTGATAAAATATTGGGAGAGGTGTGAGCAGCCCATCCCTCTTTCTGGAACCCATTCCGTCTGTGCATACAAAGGCCAACATTTGCGAAGATAGGCCTGAGCCTTTTAAGAACAGACTGGCATCTTTAACAAAAACCAGTCACTTGCCTGTGGACAGAGCTACAAAAAGATGTGCTGTCCTACAAAGGTCAAATCCCATGTGGCCCATGGAAGCCTGGAGCCTCTGCCCTTGCTGCATGCAAGCATCAGCCTCTCCACGTGTTACTTTCCTTTCCAAATGTCAGTCTTTGTGCCTATATCAAGATTTCTCAATCAATGCTTCAACTGTTGGAGTTTTCCAGCTGGTAATTGCTCTTACCCTTAAGTCTCCACTTGTCTAATTGGAAGTAGACAGAAGAATAAAATATGGAGGTAAAACCCTGGCACTACTGAAGTTGAGCATGTGTGGTTTGTATTTGTGGTCAGATTTGTTTCAAATCACTCTTGCTTGCCCGCTCATTCCTAACAGTAGAAAGAGAGGGACAGGAGCCTGCAGGCCTACTGCTGTGAGGCCACCTGAGACCCCAACGCTCTCTTGGAATTCAGAAGTAGAGCCATGAGCATCCCTCTGTGGGCAGGCAGTTCCCGTAACCTAGAGGTGCTGGGCCAAGCGTGTCCAGTTTTTTTAAAACCACTGTCACTCCTCAGGCGGTCCGTTGCTTTTGCCTTGGAAGGAAATCAGGTAAAGATACAGAAGGAAGAACAGAAGTAATTTAGGCCAAAACTTCAAAATAACGAGCCTCCTGTTTTTATGAACAGATTGAAACCTGGGGATAGGGAGAAGATGTTTGCTGGCTTCCTCTGAAGTGGAATGAGTGGCACATCCACGGAGGACTGCTTGAGTTTACATGACTGTCTTAGTTTGTTTCTGTTGCTAAAACGGAATACTCAAGATTGGGCAATTTATAAAGAAAATAAATTTATTTTTGTAGTCCTGGAGGAGCCCCATCTGATCGAGTTCTGGGAAGGTCATGTGTGGTTTCATAATATAGCAGGTGGCATCTCAGGACGAGAGGGACACACTGAGGCTAGGCTGGCTTTACTAATACACCCACTGCTGTGATAAGCCATGTTAATTCACTAACCCATGAATAGATTAACCCACTGCCCTCATGACCTACCCACCTCTTAAGGACCCCCCCCCCGTTAATATTATTACATTGGGAATTAAGTTTCAACAATGGTATTTTGGAGGGGACAACATTCAAACCACAACAGTCTTTGAGACATTTAGAAGAACTTTGTCCTTGGTTTGGTATGGATGGAAAACGGCATTTATTCCATGCCTGAATCAGCAAAATGAGCAAATGCCCAGGACGAGACAAGGCTGGATATTAGGATAAAAAAAGAGAACTCAGAAAACACTTCTTGGCTTTCCTAAACCCCATAGTCACTGATGAAGGAAAATAAGAATGCAATCTCTTAGTTCCTCCCATCTTTCTAATGTTCCACAGTAGACAGTGGTGGGGAGTTACTACAGCCCCTGAGTTTGATCCAATGTTCACCTGCTCAGCTAGGTTTTCTTGGCATCTATTGTATATTTAAAGAATCTTCTTGCCTAGACCTGAAGAACTTTTGGTTCCAATAGGCCTAGCACACACATGTGCTCCCAACCAACCTCCCCCTTCCACACACAACATACATGGGCTAGGCAACAAAGAACAGAATTTTAATGCAGTGGGAGTTCAGAGAGGAGATAATTCTGTTTTTTTCCAGAGACATCAGGGAAGGTTTAATGGGGATGATAAGATCATAGCATAACATCAAATTTCTGGTAGGTTTTCAATAATTTGGAAGAAGGGAATGAGCATTACAGGCTCATGTGTGGACATTTTGGAGAGGAAGCAAAAACATAAGTTGTTGGAGAGAGAATGAATTCTGTGTGTGTGTGTGTGTGTTTGGTGAAGAGTATGAGAACAGGTAGGTGAAGACACCAGCCTAGAAAAATCCTTATTTTTTTATAGCTATAAAATTAAGGCCTTTGTGTCTTTCCTACCTGGCCTCATTTGAACATGTATGGTGCTGGTAATTTAATTTCCATACTTAGGAAGAAAATAAATTCCATAGATGCCTTTAAAAAAACAAAACAAAACAAAACACAGAGACTATCCATATCCATTTCCAACCACAGAAAATGCCTTATTAATTTGATTCAGAAGCACCTTTCATGATAGCATCTTTTTAAAACCACACAAACACAGGGCCCCTCTCCTCTTTCTCCCTTTGATGTATGGACCTCATGGGACTTGTGGGAAAGCAGACCCTTCTGTGGGCTCAAGGGCCTGCTTTCCATTCCTCTGCCCCATTCCCATTCAATGCCTCCCTTCCTTACTCTAAGCAGCAATTCAACTCCTGTCCCTACTCTGGGAAATACGCCGTTCTGTCCTTATCTGGAGAAAAGAAGGGTTATCAGGATATTATGTCATAGGGTCATAGTGTCTGTGCAGCAGACATTCAAGGAGGCTACACATCCCACTCCTTCACCTGCCTTGTCCTGACATATCCTAATAACTGGCTTTAGGGAGGCAACTTCAGCAGCACCTCTAAGCTGACCAACCAAGGGACTATAACAAACTGGTCAGCATATAGAGGTGGTCAACATAAAGAACAAGGCCTACTGTACTCATAGGTACCTGTGGTGCATGTTTGGTCTATGAAAATTAGGTCAACATAAGCAGATGGTCCACCTAGGGAGGTGGTCAACTGGGGAGGTTCTCCTGTTATCAATCTTAGAAGCTTCCACAACTTTTAAAGTCTGCTCTGGAGCTGAATACTGGAACACTGTCACATGCTAAGGAGAATCTGGACCTTGTGGTAGTGACCATAGCGAAAATAAACTTTTAGAAAAGGAGAGACAAGGGCCAAAGTGGCTAAGGAAAGCTTCCCCGGGGGAATGGGATCTGAACGACATTGTTCAGGCTGAGGAGAATTTTGGTTAGTTGTTAAAAGGGAGAGAATGGTGTGCGTGATGGAAACTTCGATAGTGCTGGGGCCACTGATGATACACTATTGGCAGAGGTCAGTAGCGGTCAGGAATGAATTTCCCCACAAAGTGCTGGGCTCAGATACTTTGAGTTTGAAGGCTGTGTTAAGTGGGTTTCTTTCTTCTGTTTCCCATTCCTGACTGGCTAGCCATATCACCAACATCAAGCTGTAAAGAGATTTCTTTCAGCAAAGAAAATGCATTACTAATTCTAGTCCTTTTTCAAAGGCTGCTGGTGATGGGCCAGCCACCCCCAACCCTCAACCTCCCCTCTTCTTGCCTGCCTAGGGCTTTTTGTCCCTTCTCCCTCCCTCTCTCCAGGTTGATGGATTCCCTTGATGTGAGAGGGAAAGGGAACGCTAAAGAGTTGTGTGCTGTATATCTTCATCAATGTCCGGGCAGGCAAAAGTGAGAGCCTGAGTCAATTAAGTGGAACACCAGCGGGGGAAGGGGGCGTGGCTGCCATGGTTTTCGGAGAGGCCCTCGCTAAATCAAGCACATAATTTCCTAAGTGCCACCAATCAAAATCAGCTCTAAACAAGTCTGTGGTAAATTTTTAAAAGAACATTTTGATGATGAAATGACCATCTTTGAGATTATTTTGCAAGTAATTGAGTAAAATTCCCTAGCGAAAAATATTTGGCATCAATTTCTTAGAAATGCTTCCTTCTCTTTGTCCCTAATGGACAGTAGCGCAAACAGTCTCTAATCACATGAAACACAACTCTCCTTTCCAGCCTGTAATTATTGTGGAGACCCAGAGAGATGCTAGTTAAGGACGCTGTCAGCTTGTCCGTTGAAAGAGCCAGAGTTATGTGGAGGTTGTGTGTATTTTCTTTCATTTTTCTTTCTTTTTTTTTCTTTTTCTTTTCTCTGAGAGAGTTCAGATCACAACCATTTCCAGAGAGGCTGAAACTTTATTAACATAGATTGTCAGTGGAGGAGTAGATTATCATGGACTAACTTTGGAGTTTTAGACTAATGCTTAAAAACAAAACAAATGCTCCTTTGATTTGGAGCAGGGGATATAATTGTGTCTCTGATCCTTACTATTTTCAAGGTTTCTGCTGATTTGGAGACTGGGCTTGTGTTTGCCTTAGAATTTCCAGGAAAAACAGAGGAGCTGGATGTCTTGCTTTGAGGAGGCGAGGAGATCCACTAAGGACTCGTTCCCGTCTATGGAGTCAATTTGTCCCCTGCCACCTTTTTCATTGCCCTCCTGGTTGGTTCTCTTACTGGACCAACAGACCTCAAGGTGGGGCAATGCCAGACTTTCTATTGAAATGTTCCCTGTTTGAACATTAGTGCCTAAAGGCTAAGGCACTTCTGCTGGCTACCTCTCAAGCACCAGTGCCTCTGGGTTTTGAGGTATACAATTTGTGCTTAGAAGACTGCTGGGCAAGATATTGTCATCACTTTTCTCCATGATAGTTGATTTTAATATTTTAAGTGACAATGGCAAGACGGACCCACAATTGAGATATATTTTGCCCTTTTATTTTCATTGTTTCCTTAATATATCTGGAAATATTCATGCTCATGAATAAGTTACATTGGTTGGAAAATGTATATTTTTACTGTTACAACTTTATAAATATTCACTTATACTATGAGCTGTTTAAATTTATCAAAACATATGTAGAATGCCTACCATATCTTGGTTCCAGTTTTGAGCATTTTACATACATGTTAACTTATTTAACACTCATAACACATTTACAAAATAACCGTCATTATCCCCGTTTTCAACAAGAGAACATTGAGGCAAGAAAGGTTAAATAATCTTTCCAAGATTACAGTTACTAAGAGAGAGGGTAAGGGTTAAACCCAGGGAATTTAGTTTCAAAAAGTATAAAGTCTGAGGAGGTGGAAAGGGGCTGTGGGGGTTGTGGTGTATGGCACACCTCTTGGGGATGGGACACACACACACACACAAGCATTTCTCCTTTTGTTCTTTTCAATTACAACTGGTTTTGCTCTAGACCCAAATGAGGAACTTGTGCACTTCGTGGAGAAAATGACAGAGGCAGAGGGTTCGAATGGGCTTCACCAATAAATGAATCAGTTTCACTCAGGGCTTGAGACATCTACCCAGTCAGGAAGGCAAAGCTTACGGGGAAAGGAAAATCCAAAAAATTTCTGAAACATGTAATGAATTAAATAATTCCCTAGGAAAGAAATAGTGCTAGCTTGGGTCTTTTGATTATGTGATGTCTGGCTTGTTTTCCGTCTTAAACTTGGAGTCACCCTGTGTGTGACTAGATATAAACTTCTCATCCTGGTGGGCACTCAGGGCACTCCACGGGGTGGCCTGACCTACCTTTCCAGCCTAAGTTCCCTCAATTTCCCAGTTACCCCTGTGTACCTGCTAAACGAACTTCCTCATACCTCCTGGGGCTACCTTCCCTAACTCGAGGCCTTTGTTCGCGCTGCTCTGATGGTCTAAAATGCTTTTCCCTCAACCCCTAGAGTACTTTTGAAATCTAATCTACTTTTTACCAAATGTGATTCTGTTATTTACCAAATACCACCTCTCTCACGTATCCTTTCTTAATTCAACCAACTCTACCCCAGCCCCCTGTCTCAGCACTTCGCTCCCCTTCCACCGCACGTGTGTATATTTATAGATTTGTGTATTTACTCCCTGTCTAGGGTAATGGCTAACATTTGTATAATCAGCAGTGATTAATTCCTAAGACTGTCTGATATCCTAGTGTGGTTGGCCAGTTCCCCCCTCCCCCCCATTGGAGGATTGCCCTTATTTCCTTTCACTTTTAATGGGGTTTCAGTAGTGATGGAGGATTGCTCATGATCAATCAGCCTCGTGATGGAGGGTGAGCAAACTGCCTCCTTTGTAGGATTTGCATGAATCTCTGCTGGAGAAAGAGCCTCTTATTTGTTTGTTTGTTTGTTTGTTTTAAATTCTTGACCAGAGAACCAAGCTTTGGGTTCCCCAATGACAGTCACAGCTTATATACAAATACAACTGGAAGAGGGATACCAAATGATGTAAATTTCTACTACGAAGTAAATGGCTCATGTGAATTATTTGTTCAGAACATATTGTGATGGAGACTGTGGCTCGGGCTGTCTAAAAACAATGAAAAGAGGCGTAGGAGAGAGGGTGCAGGATCTGGGAGCCACTGATAAACAGACTAGATTACTCACAATTGAGGCTTGGGCCAGGCTGAAATTAGAGATTGCTTAAGTCAGCAGGATTCCAAATCTGTCCCGCTCATTTCAGCTATCTAGGCAAGTCCTAAATTCTCTAGGCAGAGGTGGACTGGGGGCTTCTCCAGATGACGTAGAAGAGACCTCTGAGAGTTTACCTCCAATTCCGTTCATTTACTGGGAGGCTTTGATCTATATTAAATGCAAGCAGCTCAATTGTTTCTATGTATCATGAAAAATTTTAAAAATCCTGGAAAGGGAGGGGGGAAGAAGAGTGAAACTCCAAGGCCATCAGACACCCAAGAGGAGAGAGGAAACAAAACCTCATTTCACCTCGAGCTGACTGAATCCCCCCTCTCCCCACTCCCATGAAAGTCTCCTATGCCCATTTGTGACAACTGCGCAGTTTGTCTGTCCTGTAGCCCTCACTGGCACTGCTTCCGCCCTTCTGTCAAATTCCCACTCCCGATTCAATTTCAAATTGAACACCCTCCCTCTTTTTCTTCTTCTAACCCAGAGGAGATGGAGAACAGCTGGTCACCATCTTCCTTATGATAACCCTTCATATGGCGTCATTTTATTTCCTTAAATTAATGACAGTGTGTTGGGTGCCTTCCATCCCAGACACATTTTAATAGATGCTTTTAACATACGGACGGCCGGGAGAGAGAAAACAACGCCTCTGTGGTGTTTGGGCACATCCTGGATTTGAACACGGTTAAACCTCAACAAAGCTGGCGTCTTCTGATTGGAAGCAGAATCTGGGGGCATTTACACATCCTAGAGGCCCTGGGAGCACTCAGGAAGGCATAGCTCGGTGCCATGTGCCCTTGGGTGAGGTGGGGTGAGTTGTACAACTCCAAAGCCGCCTCATTCATATGAGATCAATTATTTACTAACTTAATAATATTTCAGCCATGATATATGAGCCTCACAGTGAAAAAAATTGTATCCCACTTTTCATTTGCCAGTACCATTTGCTTACAAGGCAGGAAGAAAATTGTGTTGGGTGTGTTTGGGTTACTCGGGGAGACTTGCTTGTAATCAGTGGCAGTACGTGGTATTACGTGGTATTAGGGAATGTGATAGTATGCAGAGGAAAATACAGACTTCTGAACTATTTTCTAAGTTGTCCCTTGAGCTTGAAATCTTAAAATTCTACTTCTCCCTCCATCTTACCGCATTTAGTTATCAGAGTCTTTTAATCTCCCTTACCAGACTTATCCATTCCTTTCCATTCTTGCAGCTGTCGCCCTGGACCAGGTTTCCATTACTTTGCTTCTGAGCTTTTGTAGTAGCTTCCTAAATGGTCTTCTCTCCTCTGGGATTTTAAAAAGGCTTTCTTTGAATTTAATTTACTTTCTCTCTCTCTCTCTCTCTCTTCCTTGCTCTCATTTTTCTTGCCCTCCCCCTTTCTCTATTTCTCTTTAGTTTTTGCCTGGACTCTGTCATTTCCTGGTCAGTGTGTGACCTCAGCTCTGCCAGTTACTACCGACGTGACCTTGGACAAGTTACTGGATTTCTCCCTTGATTTCCTCATTTGTGCAATAATGAAGTTGAGAGTTGACCGTCTAAGGTTCCTCGTAGCTTTAATGTTCTGAGAACGGCTTTCCTTGCATAAGGCCTGCCTTCGAAGTCTTTCAATTCTTCACTCCCCAACTCAAATGTCATCCCTTTCCCGAAGACTTTTCTGAAGCACCAGTTAATGAAACCACTCCCTTCTCTAAATTGCCATCTCACTTAGTGTTTATCTCCATAATCATTTTCTATCCAGCTCGTATCATATAATTTCTTCTTATAGGAGAGTCTCTATACTTTGCTCCTTGAGTATTTCATCAGTCTTCTTCACGATGCCTGGTCCTATGCCCTACTTATAGCTGGCACTCAAAATGTGATTTTCATGGGTGGCAGAGAGTAAGATTGGTTTTGGTGTAAACATCAGCAAGCTGAGGGAGAGTTCAAGGATGGATTCACTGGTTTGGTTCATGGCAGGAGGTAATGTGCAGGGCTGGAGAGAGGAAGACAGTGAGTTTGTCTGGGAAAGCTCCACAGAGGGGCTTCATCTGTACCAGCACAATGCCTAGCATACAAAATGCAGTCAGAAAATGCTGGGCGAATGAACAAGAAAGGCAGAGATGACATGTGAAATTTACTAAATGTAGACTATAAATGTCTTAACACAATAACTAAGAAAATGCCATGAAGGCTATGTGAACCAGTTTGATGAAAATATTTCAAATTGTATATAAAACCAGCACATTGTACCCCATGATTGCATTAATATACACAGCTATAATTTAATAAAAAAATTAAACACACACATACACACAAAGAAAGGCAGAGATGTGCAATGGCTAAGATTTATAATTCATCCACCACAGTGCATTTCCAAACAGTGTCCAGTTACGTTCTCAGGTTTGGTCTCAAAACAACAAACTGGAGCCTAGAATGGGGCAGGTATAGTGCCCACACTTTATAGATTTGGAAGTTGCATATCTCAGAAGCTTGACGGTACTGTGTCGTGACCACGTGGTGGATACTTAGGATTAAGAAGGAATATCCCTGGCTGCCTGTGAGGTCATAGCCTTGAAAGGGAGACAAACAGAAAGGCACACAAGAAAATGCACTCACCATGGCCATGTAGTATTACCCCGTACTGCAAAGCCTGCTGTAACTGGGGGTACAGGAGGAGACATCCCACGTGGCTGAGGGAAGGAGTCCAAGAGTGGGAACACTTAAGGTGAATATGAAAGGATAACTAGAAGCGAGAACAAGAACTCAGCCTAGTGCTGTTCTTCCTGGGCTTGGAAAGAACCAGTTGCAAAACCAGCTGGTCTACTCTTTGTGTAATAGCAAAAGGCCAAGGCCATATATTGAAATGTACAATGCACAGGTAACTTTTTCAGGGAATTTTCAGGATGAAACTAGAGACCCAAAGGTCCCTCCAAGGCTGGGCCCCCCTTTCTAACCCCAGCCGGACTTTGGTTGGAGCTGCCAGTTTGGAGACAGCCGGTGTAGGCTGGGCTCCAGCTGGTGTGTTTCTGTTTGCCGGTCTGGGTTGCTGCAGTCTGGGCTGGTGAGACAAAGGGATGAATGGTCTGAGGTCTGTAAAGGTGGGAAAAGGGAGGCGACAGAGGAGGGGCTGGGTGGCGGGTGACTGACTAATTGCTTTGTTCTGTGGCAGGAGGCCTTTCAGCAACAACAACAGCTACTTGAAGGCCCATTGCTTAAGTGCTTTTCATCATCATTACCTCCTGTCATTAGTCCCATCAGCTGCTGCCATCAGCTCATTGCTAGTCAGGGGCCGTGGCCTGTGATAGACTCATCCCTGCTTGCAGCCATCTCTCCCTGCCTTTCCCCGGAGCTGGGCCTTGTTCCTCTAAACTCTCTTTCTCTGGCCGTTGGTGCCCAGCCTGTTTCTACATTAGATGCGTCCATCTGTCAGGAGGCCTGCTGGTGGCTGTCTCTGGCCATTTGTGATTTACCTACTCAATTGAGCAGGTCAGTGGCTGTCCTCCCCCACTCTGTGGCCCCTGTGCTGGCGGTTTTGACTCATGTCCTGCCCTTTGGCCTACTGCTTCGTCTTTCAGGCTCCCACCAGGCCCCAGGCTCACAAGGACTCAGGAGAAGGCTGCTTTCTCCAGGATCTCAGAGAGAATGGATCGTTCTCTTTTCAGTCCAATATGCCTCAGGGTTAACAGTGCTGATACTGAAAGTATCATTTATTACATGCTGATAGTGCCAGGCAGAGTGCTAGTAACTAAGGACATTCAGTCAACAACAGACCGCATATGGCTGGTGGTACCATAAAGTCACAGGGAACTGCAATACCAATGTGTTTTGGGGGATGCTGGTGTGACAAACGTCCTGCGCTGCTAGTCATATAAAGTCTATAGTACAGTGTACAGTCACGTTCAGCACATAATACCTGATAATGACCATAAGTGTCTATGAAGTTGATTTATATATTTACTATACTATACTTTTTATCAGAGTGTATTTCTGCTTATTAAAAAAAAAGTTAACTGTAAAGTAGCTTCAGGCAGGTCCTTCAGAGGGTATCCAGAGGGCACTGTAATCATAGGAGGTGACAGATCCATACGCGTTATTGCCCCTGAAGACCTGAAGACTTTCCAGCGGGACAGATGTGGAGGGGAGACAAAGATACGGATGATCCTGACTCTGTGTAGGCCTAGGCTCATGCGTGCGCTTGTGTCTTAGCTTTTAACAAAACAGCTTAAAACATGAAAACAGGAAATTTTAAATAGAAAAATGCTTATAAGAATAAGCATATAAAGAGAAAAATATTTTCGTACTATTATACAATGTTTTCTGTTTTCAACTAAGGGTCATTATAAAAGAGTCAAAACATTTTTTTGAATGAAAATATTTATAAAGCAAAAAAAGTTACAGTAAGCTAAGGTTAATTTATGATTGAAGAAAATTAAAAAAAAATAAATTTAGCATAGCCTAAGGGTATAGCGTTTAGGAAGCTCACAGTAGTGGACTGTAACATCTGAGGCCTTCACGTTCACACACCACTCACTCCCTGACTCTCCCAGAACAACTTGTAGTCCAGCAAGGTCCATGCATAGGAAGTGCCATTTTTTATCTTTTATACCGTATTTTTACTATACCTTTTCTGTTTTAAATATGGCCAGATATATAACTATTTATTATCATCTTACAATTCCCTACAGTATTCAGTACAGTAGCATGCTGTACAGGTTTGTAGCCCAGGAGCAATGTGCTATACCATAGAGTATGGTGTGTCATAGGCTGGACCACTAGGTCTGTGTAAATAACTCTATGACTGCACAACTGCGAAAGTGCCTGATGATGTACTTCTCAGAATGATCCCTGTTGTTAAATGATGCATGACTCTAAATGTATATTTAATTCTCTAACAATGCTGGAGATGATGTTATCTCCATTTTACAGATGAAAAAACTAAGCCCTGAGGAGGCTAAATAATTTAATTCAGATCACATTAACATGACCCTAGTTTTTATGCCTTTAGAGTTGTAATCCGTGATCGTCTTGTGGGACCAATTAGTTTATTCCTTAATTAACCCTGTGGAAGAGTGGGTGGGAAGGCAGAAGTTGGAATCAAACAGAATAAGTGAAATTCTTGCTTTTAAACTTAAACCATGAATGACATTTGGCAATGACTTAAATTCTCTGGCTCTCAGTTTTTTAATCTGTAAAATAGAGACATACGTATCTACCTTATTACTGTTGTTGAAAGGATTAAATGACACAATGTAAGAAAATGCCTAGCACAGAGCCTTCAAAGAATAGTCACATTATATAGGCCCCAATTACTAGTAAGGATCATTTGGAAATACCACTGAGCTCATAAGAATTTGTTTTGTTTGAATTTCTGGCTACACAGTTTGTGTTTTCTTTCTCTTTATACTTGTGATCAATAAGAAAAAAGTGGGTTATATTGTGGAAACAAATGGCCTCCAGATCTTACTGGTTTGCAATAGCAAAGGTTTATTTCTGTCTCTGCACTCGGTCTGTTTGCTTTGCTATCCCAAAATACCATAGGTTAGTGGTTTGCACACACCAGAAATTTATTTCTCATGGTTCTGTGTCTATGATAAGGCACCAACAAATTTGGTATCAGATGGGAGCCCAGTTCCTGGTTCATAAAGGTCACTGCTTGTGTCCTGACATAGAAGAATAGGCAAACTAAATTTCTGGGGTCTCTGATATAAGGGTACTAACAAAGAATCCACCCTTATGACCTAATCACTTCCCAAATGTTCTACTTCCTCATACCCTGACCTTGGGTGTTAGGATTTCAGCATATGAATTCAGTACATTCAGCTCATGGATGTGTGTCCACATCCTGAATTGGTTAGCCTCTGCGCTGTGGTCAATTTTACTATAAGACTCAGGCTGAAAGAACACTACCTAGCTGGGCTGCTCTTGGCAGAGAAAATCACATAGGGATCATAGCTGGCTCTAAAGCCTCTACTTGGAAGTAACACCTATCACTTCTGCTCACACTTCACTGGTCAAGCAAGTCACCTGGCCACTCCTGAGTTCAACACTCACAGCCCTGTTTAATCCTCTCAGGGAGGGGGCCTGCAGGGAGTTGGAAACCAGAATACTTAGCAAAGGGTAAGACAATCTCCCCCAAATTGTGAATGGGGCTGCAACTGATTTTGATAGTCGAGAAATTTACTGATTTTGATCTGGTCTTGGGTATAGCTCAGATTAACCCAGGGAAGTTTAGGGTTTTTTTGGGTCAGTTTTGATGAACTGATGAATGGCCTAAAATAACAAAATACACTTAGGCCTAGTAAAAAATGTTTGTATTACAGAAATTCTTGGAAGAAAAATAGCCTTGCTTTTGTATGTTGAAAAGTCTCTAGCAACAAAAGCTTTTTCTCTCCTATTACAATAATTGTTTTTGTAACATTATTTTTGATAATGTGATATTTCTTAGGAATGGAATCATTATTTTACAGTAGAAAATAATGCTTTCTCTACTTTTTCACAAATCTGAACAGGAATAACTTCTGGCTGCCCCATGTTTCAGAAGAAGGAAGCTAAGAAACATTAGAAGGCTGCCTCTATAAATTTAATTGCTTATATTTCTTACATATTCATTTACTTTCATCTCTAATGCAGCATTTATCCTGGTTCTGCTTAATTTTCAAGTTATTTATTCATTCATTCATCACAATCTGCTACTAGATTATCAGTTTCTAGAGAACAGCAAATACTTCTCTCTGATCTCTATATCCCTTCTGCTACCTCGTCCTGCTTTAACTCAAGTTCCTTGAACTGAGTTGAGTAACGAGAAGAATTACCCTCCACTATAATGTACAAAAATAAACTATTCCCCTCTGCTTCAAGGGTTACAAATCAGTAAGAATATTTTCTATTTTACATAAAATAAACTAGGGGTTTTGCTAACTATTCCCAAGGGCTATATCTTTAATTGGCCTTCATTTGTTCTTTCTAAGCAAGTTGGATGCTAATATTTTTTTCTTCCGTTCTCACCCCACCAATCATTTCCTTATGCAGCTCACATTTAGAGACGTTCTACCTCTCTGTGCTTTGTAAGCGGGGTGGGGTGGGATGGGGTGGGGAGGGGAGGGGTAGAGCGAGAAGGAGGGAGGCTTGGGGGAAAATAAAAGGCAATCGAAAAAAAGGAAGGAATTGTATACCCAGCCATTTGAAAAAGAAGAAATGGAAATCTGAAGTCCTGATAGAGTCTGTTATATTAAATTGGGAGGAAAATATTCTTTCTCTGATTTTTCTGGCTAGAGTCTTAGGGTCAGCATAACAGAGCTGATATTAGCTGGTGGCTGATTCAATATTCAGCTTTTGCCTAAAGACAAGGGAAAGACACACAGGCTAGGAAGGTACCACACGAAATGATTCTATTACCTGTCTCTAAATGGCAGGACTTGAATAAGGAGAATTCTACTCACTTAGATGATAATGAGTTTGTTATAGCTCATTCAAGACTCTCATTGACTTCCTTGTTTACCACAGTGATACTTGGAGTGCAGCACAGATTTCTAAGGACTGAGTGTGCATACATAAGGTTTTTGGGTGCCTAACTCAAAAGCTTGCTTACTTTGGTTGTTTGGGGGTGCCTGGATGTTCAAAAGATGCCAGATTGTCTGCATACGTACAGATGATATGCCCGGCTCCCTGGATCCCTGGCTCTGCTAACACGAGTCTTCATTTTGCTTTCCATTGTTTGTGAGCACACACACATTCTTCTTTATATCTTGGGGTTTCTGGGCTACATAAAGAAGAGTAGCACCACTGATAAGCTTTCCTACATTCTAAAATTGTTATGGCAGCGGGAGGCAGGAGGGAGATAAGAGAGGAGCACTGAAAAGGGGATTTGGGCTGGCATCTTCTAGCCCCCATTCATGTGCCATCTTGTAGCTTGGCAAAACCCTTCTACATTCGTTTAGTCTTGATGAAATGATGGCAATGCCTTGCGATCAACAGAATTGAATTCTAGCCCTAATTTTGACTCTTTTAACTCATTTATTAAATATATTTTGAGTGCCTTCTACCCTATGCAAACCCATGGGGGACACAAAGATGCAGAAGTCATCATCTTTGCTTTTGAGAGAGTCATCAGAGGAGAATCATGTAAATATATAAAAATGTGATGAAAACACAACCTGATAACGTGTGTAAAAAGGCCTGGTAGGTGACTTTTATTTACCCAACAAATGTGAGCCATAGTGACTATTGTTGCTATTGTCATTACACTAACAAATCTGTGTTCAATACACTACAGGATCACTAGGGAAAGCATGTGTCTGGGGTATTAAGTGGGGATGCAGAGAAAGGCTTCCCAAGAGAATCTGCTTCTGCCCAGAAACTTCAAGGAAGAATAGACGACCCATGAGTGAGTGAGCTGGGTATGTGAAGCTGGGTGGAGGAGGGGGAAAGGCAGGAAGACAAGCTGCATAAAGGGAACTGTCTGGTCAATGTGGAATGCATGGGAGAGGGGCATGCATATGTGTGTGTAGTTTGGCTTGGATAGAGTGGAACCGTGAGGTTGGGTGATGAGAAGTGCATGAAGGGCCTTGGATGCTGGTTGAGGAATTTGGATTTTATCCTCTAAGCATTTCATATATAGTAGCATCTCCATAGTTGGCCACCTCCCTACATTGACCACTCCCTTGATTTGACCTAGTTTTCATCAAATGACCACGGGGAGTACTTTGAAGGGGACCATAGTGATACTCAGCAATGGGGTAGGTAGCACTTTTTCTAGGATGAGTTCATGTACTTAATTGTCAGTCCTCACAGATCAGACACGCACCACATGTCAGTGCAGTAAGCCTAGTTGACCTACCTTGACCACCTCTGCATGTTCACCAGTTTGTTACAGTCCCTTGGGTGGCTGACTTACAGAGGTCCTACCGTATGTTGATCAGATTTTCACTTCTGAAAAGTAAATCTGCCCCTGGTTAATCATCTGTTAATGCATAACTGACAGACATTCACAAACCTCAGTTTTATCATCCGTAACAAGTGTGTGATCATGACCTGCTCACTGAGTAAATATGTTACATGCATCAAAATGGGAGAATGAAGGCGTCTTTCTTCATGGTGTTATCTTAAACATATCCTAACATGCCTTATTACTACAGGCCCTTTGCTTACACAGGGTGGCCACAAAGTTAGTGTTAAATAGTTGTAACTATTTAAATTGCACAGGAACTTTATGCCCACTCTGTATTGTCTTTTGTTTACGTCTTTACTTCATAGCATAACTGCTTCCTATCTCTTTGTATTTCTTCTAATTGTCAACATCTTCTTCTGGGCCACCCTCAAGGGTTTTCTGCTCTAAGAAGCCTTCTGCATTAGTTTTCTATTGCCATGTAATAAATGACCATAAACTTAGGGACTTGAAACAATACCCATTCATTATCTCACAGTAGGTCTGGAGTCTGAAGTCTGGGCACAGTTTAGCTGTATCTTTTGTTCAGGGTCTCAAAAGACTTATATGAAGGTGAAATTGGGGTTGCATTTTTTTCCAGTGCTCAGGGTTCTCAGCTCAGATCAGTTTGTTGGCATTATTTTGTCCTTTGTAATTATAAGATTGAGGTCCTCTCTTTTCTGAAGGTCACCAGCCAGAAGCCTTTCTCAGCTACAAAAGGCTGCCCACCATTTCCTGCCACATGGCCCTGTGCTATAGCTAGGAATCTCTTTTTCTTCTCTGTCTCAGACCTCTAGACCCTCTGTGCAAAATGCCCATATGATTAGGCCATACCCCCCACACCACACTCAAGGGGAGGGTCTCACACAGGGCATGCACACCAAAAAGGGGGAATCTTGACGGCCTCTCACAATTCTGCCTACACACCTTTCCTTACGGTTCTATAAAATGTTCTTCCCTTTCTTGAAATTCTCAAAGTTCCTGTGTGGTCTGTTACCATCCACTCCATGTAAACACTAGATTGTCAACTGTTTCATATTACATTTGAGCTGTTGCAGGACTTGGAGGCTGCCTCTTCCTCTTCCTTCTCTTCCGCCTCCTCCTATCTGTATCTCTACTCGGTGGAGACAAGAAACTTAAAAGGTGCTGCTGTTTTTTTTTTTGTTCACTTTTTGATCTTGTTCTGAACTTTGCTGTGCATATGTTCTTTATTGCCACGCTAATAATACTCAGAGCAGTGACCTTGCAATGGAAGAATGCTCAAGGGCCTCTGGAGAACCCACTGGAATTCCATGCCACATGATATCTTTGTGGAGGCTGCGAGTGCAGTCCTAGAGATTGGAGATACTAAATTTTGGAGCCTCAAGGTAACTGGAGAAACAGCCTTATTTGTGAACAGGAATACATTCTCTGTTTTTTTTTTTTTTTTTAAACTTATTCACTTTCAGTTAATGTCTAGCAGAAGCTTAACTAAAGCTTAAGTTTGCTTTGATAGGTGATCCACCTTTGAACTCAGTTCCTGTTTTTTCCTTTGGAGATCTGGTTTTAAAAGGGGAGGAGAACTGAGGAAGCCCCAGATCAGTCTCCAAACATTTTATCTCCTGGGATTAACCTTCCCAGGAAGGTGTAGTGTGTTTGGAAAACAAATGCATTGCAAATGCCGTTTGAGGCAATCCATGTCCACCCAACTAACCGAGCTTGACAGGTTCTAAGAGATGATAAAGCATATGAACTGCTTTCCATGCAAGTGGAGCTTAGAGTTCTCCTCTGTTAACACCACCCCTGGCTATTGCACAGCAATAACCTTTGATGTTGAGTTTGGGGCTGGAATAAAGAGCCCTGTCTCTGTTTATTTCTTCACATTTGGGGTAATGGCAGATTGTTAGGACAGGGCCATTAAATATATAGGTGCATAGCTTTGTCCTGGTCAGGTCCAAAGGAACCCCACCCACATTGTATATACAAACCAATGTTTAAAGTTAGGAGACAGCCGTCTGTATCCCGGGCAGACAGATGTATTGTGTATATAGAGAAAATGTATACAATAGACTGCATTTCAATGTATACACAGAGAAATACATGCTAGACCTGGTTGTTGCTTGGAGAAGCAGGGGTGAAAGTCAGAGGATGAAGAATTCCAACCTTTTAGAGACTTATTACTGTGTTATTCTGAGAGACAGAAAATTTTTGGTCAATAGAAATCCACCAGCAATTCCTCCTAACCTTAATGGTTTTATTATCTTCTCTGAGTCACTTACAAGAACCTAGAAAATGTAGGACAGCTTGTGACCCATTCAGGTTGGGCATGATTGTAATTCCCACTTCGTTCAGATCCCCAGACAAAATGCTAGCCAAGCATGGGACTGGAGATGCTGGGCAAACACAGTGATGGACTGTCCAAGGAAAGGGGAGGAGAGGATGGATCATCACTGTTTTCCCTTGAAGATTTTAGTAGAATTTGTATAAAATTGGCTGAAGGCAATCCTAGAGATTTTCTCACTAAATCTCTCATTTGGCGAAGGAGGAAACAATTGAGATTTAGATAAGCTAAAAATAGCTTGGGTGTGGTCAATCCATGAGGTGACAGCTAAAAATGGCTTTGGCTCAGGTCTTCTGATTTCTACTTCATACCAAATATCCTTCCATGGTCACTAACACCAAAAAGATCCTAGAACCTTTACTCTCACTTAGATTTTAGAACCCTTTCTTAGTGTTTATTAAGTGGCCACTGGATGTGGGGCTATGTACTTGGCACATAGAAAATAACTAAAAAACTACAAATAAAAGATTTCTCTTGCTCCATGGAGGGGATCAGTTTTCACAGGTTTTAAGAAAGTTTCTTCCAGACCCTGGTATTTTGAGAAACTCTTCTAGTGTTCCATGTTTTAGTGTAAGACTTATATGACTATTAAAATGCAATTATCTTCAGAAAACGTATCACCTTCCACCTACTTATTTACTTCAGGATGAGTGATTTCTCCAGAATCTCTGATATACACTTGATCTTAGTCAAAAGGCTGAGAAGCAATGAGAATCTCTGATGTAGAAAAAGGGAAAAGCCTAAGAGAGTTGGAGAGAGAAGAGTGGGACTAAGAAGAAGACTAAGGGACTAAGAAGTGTTACCATAAGGCTGAAGAACAAATGTCATTGAATCACAGCTTTTCCAGGGTCAACCTTTTAGTGAAGACTGTATTTTATGTATTTCCCTTATATACGTGAGTAGGAAGAAAGGAGAATGGCTGTAATGGATTGCCCAATTGGCCACAGTTCTCTCTTGTGACTTGCATTGGCCATTAGAACATGGCAGAAGTGCGATTGTGCTGTTTTGAGCTCAAGCCTGGAGAAGTCTTCTTTTTCCTCTCTTGGGAAGACTAAAACCACTGTCGTGTGAATAGCCTCCCCCATCCACTGCCCCAGGTTAGCCAGTTGGAGGATGAGACACCATGTGGAGTAGAGATGAGCCATGCTAGTTGAAACTTCTTAGATCACCACCCACTTGCCAAAATTCAAATTCATGCATTGAAGCCCAAATCCCTAGAACTTCAAAATGATACTGTATTTGGAGATATGACCTTTAACAAAGTAATGAAGTTAAGATGGGGTGTTTAGGTTGGACCCTAACCCTCATATCAGTGATGTCTTATACACAGAGGAAGCTTAAGAACAGATGTGTGCATGCATCATAGAAGGAAGAGCATTGTGATGACAGAGGGAGAAGATGGCCATCTACAAGCCAAGGAGAGAGGTATTAGAAAAAATATCTACCCCGATGATACACTGATCTTGAACTTCTAACCTCCAGAAGATAAATTTCTCTTGTTTAAGCTACCTGGTCTGTAGGACTTTGTTATGACAGCCCTAGCAAATGAATACACCATCCTAGCAACTAACTATAGATGCACAGGCAAGTTTTGCTAAATCAGCCAAGCCTGATCCCAGCCCAAATTACCAATCCATAGAACTGTGATGTAAATAAATAGTTGTGCTTTTAAATATCTACACTGCAGGGTGCTTTTTCCACACAGCAATAGATAACTATGGGAGTGGGAGTATATATAAAAACCTTTGGGCTTGGCGCCTATAGCTCAACCGGCTAAGGCGCCAGGCACGTACACCTAAGGTGGCAGGTTCAAATCCCCGGC